>NC_069383.1:164987089-165338841 GCF_027475565.1 Acinonyx jubatus
CCCTCGGCTGCCAGCAGGAGCGAGGCGCCCTCCCCCGCCGCCCCGCGGACGGACCCTGAACACACGCCGCTCAGGGAGGGGCCCAGACACGAGAGGCCACACGGGGTGTGAGGCCACGCGAGTGGAACGTCCACAACAGGCTCATCCACGGACGGGAAGGGGGCTCGTGGGGGCCGGGGGCTGGGGGAGGGGGTGGAGAAATGATAGCTAATGGGGACAGGCCTGCTCTTTCGGTTGCTAGAACATTCTGGAATTACATAGAGGTGATGGTTACGCAACACTGTGAATGTGCTAAAAACAGCTGAAACACACTTTAAACAGGTGAACTGCACGATACACGAATTATACCTCAATTTAAAAGGCAGGAATCACTGGCTTTTCTGGACAGGAAATGATTTGCTCCTTCTGTTCGTGTGAGCTGCATGTTTTTTAAACACATTTGCGTCTTGTACTTGATGTAACTTTCTGGAAGCAAGGGACTGTGCCTCATTCACCTATGGAAGCACCTTGGGGTGCTTGGTCATATTGTTGCACTGAAAATAAAAGTGGGTGTCAGCAGGTAGGCGAGGGTGCACCAGGCCACAGATGGGTGGCTGGTGGGGAGGGGGGGGCTGCTCTTTGCCTGGCTGGTCAAGGTGGACACACAGGGAAGGGTGCGGCCTGTGCAAAGGCCCTGAGGCAGGGGCAAGACTGGTGGGAGGATCTGAGGGAACAAAGGGGAGGGGTGGGGCCAGGTGCACAGGGTCTGACCCTTGGCGCCTTAAACTCGTGTGGGAAGGGTGGCCAGGGACGCTGTTCAGGGGCAGAGCGGGACGGCGCCTTAGGCCGCCCCCTGCCTTCTGGAGCCTCAGGTTGGATCCAACGCTGGACTGAAACCTAAGCCTGTTCGGTCCCCACAACAGGCTGCATCCCGAGGGGAGACTGGATTAAGGGCTTCTCCTCAAAGGGAACATGACAATGGGGTGTAGAGCCATGTGGCCTTTCTGTGGCCCAGGACACAGAAAATGGCCCCCATATGTACTCGTTACCCCAAAGGGGGTCCCCAGACACGCTAACACACAGAAGGCCATCCCAGCTGTGCTGATTCCCAGAAGGGCCCCCCAGATGTGCTGCTCACACAGAGGGGACCCCAGATGTGCTGTGGGTGACCGAACCTTCTGTGCCTCAACTTCCTCTTGTGGAAAATGGGTACCCCAAGGGGGTTGGGGTTGGATCCGACCCTGAGGCTCTGGTGGGTTCGGCCTGAAGATTTGCCCGCACCCGAGCTCACTCAGGCCACCCACATCTCTGAGCTGTCCTGCTCTGTCCCTGCCCGGACCCCCACCCAACCTCCCCCCGGGTCCTCACTGGCCTCCATTCTGCTCCGACAGCCCGTCCCGAGGCAGCCTCAGGGAGCTGTGAAACAAAGGAACGTAGACCGCATCATTCTCCTGCTCTCGCCCACCATGGCTCCCCGCTACCCTCCATGTAAAACTCAAGCCCCACCAGGGCCTACAAGGCTGGCCCTGCCCCACCCCTCCCACCGGGTCTCCAGGACCCACACATTCAAGACGCCACCTGGGGCCCTGGCGAGGCTGCCCCTCTGTGCAGAATGGCACCTCCCCTCCCCCCCCCCCCCCCCGGTATCTCTCATTCTTTACGTTTCGGCTGAAGCTCGTCAGAGAAGCCCAGTTGTCCACCGTATCACCAGGTCCTTGCCTGTGGGTGGGAGGGCGTCCTGAGGAGTCCCACGCAGCCTCGGCAGTGCCTTCGCTCGAAAGGGCACTCGCAGCCCCCACCCGCAAGCTGGGCACCCAGCCTTGGCTTCCCCGCCGTCGGGCAGCGGGAGGGTGCCGGGAATGGCCGGTTCTGAACCCGCGCCCGGGCCGCTGCCCTGCCATTTGCACACGGCAGCTGGGTCAGGGATGGGGGGGTCAAGGTTGGGCCCCGTGGTGGGTCCTCTCCTTGCCCCGGACGCCGCCCCGCCCCGCCGTCCGTGTGCCTCCCTTGCAGACTGTCCAGCGGGCGCTGCACCCCTTTTAGGGCCGCTGTCCCCCAGGCAGAGTGTGGAGGCTTCGTGGGAGCTCACCCAGAAGCGCCCGTGCGACCCGCCAGCTCCCGGCGTGGCCTCCGCGGCTCTGAAGCCAAGGCCACCCACGCCCAGGCCCAGTCTCCACCGGCCTCCTCGCTCCACCTAGTGGTGGCCCGAGCCGGGAGCCACAAGGGGCCCAAACAGGGCTCCCAGGGCGCGCGGCAGGGAAAAGGTCCCCCCTCTCCCACGGCTGCAGGGGGGGGGGGCCTGAGCAGGGCTGCGGGGCGCAGAGCCATGCCGGGGGGCGCCTCTACCCTTCCCCCAGCTCACCTTAGAGAGAAGGGTGGCCCACAGTCTCCTTATAAGACTGGGAAACTGAGGCACAGAAGGGCTAGGTGGGCCCGTCCCCAAGGTCACACAGAAGGGCAGGTGAGTCCCAATCAAACTTGAAGAACTTGAGACCCCCATTCATGTCCTTCCTCCGGACCCCAGAGATGGGCGGGGAGTGAGGCAGTGACTCCGGGGAGGACACGAGTAGCGGGTGGGGGTGTTGGTGAAGGGTCCACACCACTGTCTGCTTCCGTCTGAGTTGGGACCAAACCCAGCTCTGCCACCCACCCAGTAGCCCTGGCCGGCAGCCTCGTCCCTGTGGCCTCCCGTTTCTTCCCTTACAAAGTGGGTGTGTAATGATAGGGGGGCTGTGAGGTTCCAGGGAGGTGAGGCAGGTGGAGCCCATAGGTCAAGGTTTGTATGCAGTAGGTGCTCAATAACTGTCGGCTGTTATCATTGGGTAATGTCATCACCAAGCTCCACCCGCCCGCCCCTCTGCTCCTCTTTTCTTACCTGCTTCCAGCACATGGGCCTCCTGTGCTCTCCCGGGGCCTGTGTTCCTTGCTGCCTCAGGGCCTTTGCACAGGCAATTCCCCTGGCAGGAAAGCCCTACACACCACCTGACCCTGATTAATTCAAGTTTTTCCACGTTGGTTCCCACTGGGTTCCTGGCATTCAACCCGGGATCCGGGACACAGTTGGCGCTCCAGAAACGCACAAGGTTGGCTGAGACCAGAGCTGGCCCCCGACTGCCCTTCCCCCCCCTCATCCCACCATTCTGGGGAAACTGAGGCCCAGAAAGAGGCAGCAACAGCAGAGCCCTCTTGTCACCAGACAGGTCCCGAGATCTAGCAGGGGAGGTCGGGGAAGTCACCGCTTCCTCCTCCCCAACCCGAGCCCCCAAGGAGGGTTGGCTGCAGAGGCAGGACCCAGGCCAAATTGAAATTGATTGTGGGGAACAGCTCGGCAGGGTGGAACAGACACGTGGCCGCCGGGGAGCACAGGGGCACCCGGGCGTGCGAACGCATTCCGGCCAGCAATGGAGCACGGTTTAATCTTCAGTGGAAGCTTCTAGCAGCGGCCCCCAAGGGGCTGGGAGGTGAGGGGCTAAGTTGCCGCGGCAGAAGCAAGGACACCACCCTCCCTCCATTCATTCCCCCGGGCCTCTCTTCCCGGAGAGCCTCTTCCCAGAGAGCCCTGACTCTGACGGTCTTAGCTCCTCCCCGGCCAGCCCTGCGGTGGCAGTGGAGGCAGAGAGGTGCCATCCAGCAGCCCCCTGAGGCGCATCTAGTAGTGCCTGCTGTGTGCCTGGCCCTGGGCTCAGCCTGGTTAATGTGGCTCCTTGTGTTATCTTCCTCACCCTCTCTGTCCACTGGGGAGGCCCAGAGAGGAGAGAGCTGGCCCAAGGAAGGGGAGCTGAGAGGTGAGCCCAGGTCACCAAGCTCGGTGGCCAGGCCTTGTCCAGGTGGGAAAAACCGTCTTGAAGACAGTGGGAGCTATGGAGGACTGTAGAGCAGGGGAGGGCGGAGGTGGGAAAGTTCCTCTCTGTACTTCAGGGGAGTGATTCCTGGAGCCCTCTTAGAGGGGGCACCTAGGCCACGTACCCCCATAGCCATCCCCTGCCCCAGAAGGTTCCACTGAGGCACAGAGCCAGGTAGAGGCCAGATGCCCCCCATGGCGATAGGCTCCCTTCCAGGCAGGTCAGGCCGGACCTCCTGGAACGTCCCGTTTTGAGGCTCAGAGACGGCAGCTGTTGGCCCAGCGGTCACCCAGCCTGCAGGTGGCAGGGACCTGATTCCAGCCCGAACCCCACCCCCCACCCCCCCGGGGCCTGGGGGCTTCTGAGAGCTCTGCCTGCCCTCAGTTTCTCCTGTGGGCTCCGCGGGGTGGTGACCAGACACGTGGCCAACGGGGCAGCTATGTTCCCCTGAAGCCCCTGCGACCCTCACCCGGAAGCCCCCCTTGGCGCCTGGGGCGGGGGGTCAGGCCCGGCCCCGCTCTCAGGGCCCCTCCCAGTGAGGGCCTCAGCCCAGGATTAGGGGGCCGGGGTCGGGGGTCAACAGTGTTTGCTGCGGCGCCTTTCAGGCGGCGAGCAGATCCGTTCTCCCTGCCACCTCGCATCTCCCGGACAAAGGGTCGGTGGGGCGCCTGGGCGGAGGGGCGGCCGAGCACCCCTGGGAAAGGCCTCCGTGACCCCGCCGCCTCTGCCCACACAGCCCCCCTTCAGCCCTCAGCGGGCGCACCCATGCCACAGACGGGGAAACTGAGCCCGGAGAGGGCTGGAGCGCGGCCCCACGCGGGCCGCGGCTGCTTCGTGCCGGCCTTGGCCGCGGCTCGGTGGCCGGCGACGGGCGGCGCGGTTCAGCACCCGGGGCGCTGTCCGCGGCGGGGGGCGGGGCCGGGCGCAGACAAAGGCGCGCAGGCGGGGCCCGCGGGGGCGCGTTCCGCTCGTCAGCCTCGGTTCCACTTCAGTCCATCCTGGACAGGCTGGGTAATCCCTCCCCCGGCCACTGCTGGGCCGTGACGGCTTGAAGGGGCCCGGCGGGCCTGACTGACGGCCGGGAGGGGGGAGCGGGGCCCCCCAACATCCTCCCTCCGATCCCCCCCCCCCCCGCCCCCGTGCCGGGAACAGCTTCCAGCCATCCGTGGTGGTGACAATGGGGAAACCGAGTCATGGGGAGGCGCGAACATCCCCTCACATCACACGGCGAGAGCCGGGCAGCCCAGCGAGGCCCAGAACCACCTGGGTCGGCCTTGCTGGGGCCTCCCCACTCCCACTGGTCACACAATGTCGCCTGGGCCCAGAGGGATCTGGGGGCCCTGGCCCAGGAATCGCTCACCTCCTGTTCACTCCCCAGCCCCCGAGCGGCAGGTTCACACGGGTGGCTGGACCAGAGACAGACCAGGGGCCCGGGAGGGCCCGCCAGCTGCTGCCCCCAGCCCCATAGGAACGGCTGCGGCGCAGGGCCGGGCGGGCCTCCCCACACACCTGGGTGCCTGGAAGGGTTTCAGCAGGTAGAACTGTCATCCCAGGGGGAGGGAATCACGGGCAGGATAATTAGGGGGCGTGTAGACCTTGAGGGTTGGATGGGACTGGGGGAGCCGGGGGTGGGGGGCAAGCTGGGGAAACTGAGCCCCTGAGGGAAGTAGGGTCAATGTTCCCACAACAGATTCTGACGGAGGCCAGGACCCCTTGGGCTAACCCCCCCACCCCCGCCCAGGGCCCCCTGGGACCCTCAGGAGGAGACACAAAATCCCTTTCTGCCAGCCCCTCCTCCCAGGCCAGCCTCTGCTCAGGCTGGGCCTCCACCTGGGGCTCCTGGGACTCGGGGTGGGAGGTACGGGCACAGCCACCGTGCCCGGGGATCCCGTGCCTCCCCTGGGGGCTCCTCCTGGGCTGGGGGCGGGGCTCACTGGCAGCTTTGTGGGGGCAAACGCCCCTGTCTGTGGTTCCCCATCTCTCAGACCATCCAGGCCACCTTGCCACCTCGGTGTGCCTCAAAGGGGGCAGCAGCAGGTGGGGACCGAGGCCACCGCTGGACAGGGGTGCACTCTGGGGCGCCCCGCGTGCAGTCCGGCAGGTGTGCTGGGTGAGGCTCCTCCGCTCTGGGTCTCAGTGGCCTGTCGGGACTTCAGTTTCCCCATCTACAAAATGGGTGCTGGCTTCTGCAGAGGAAGACCTCTCTCCCTCTGCCCCGACTCCTGGGGACCGCTCCCCACAACCCCCGAGAGACCCTGCTCCGTTAATCCACCAGCCGGCCCTCGCCTCGGTTTCCCCTCCCGGTGGCCTAAGCCCTGGATTGTCAGAGGCTGGTTTTACATACATTTAGAGGCTTTTCATAATAGATTTACTGGGCCCCAGAACGGCCCTTGCTGCCTGGCGATTAGCTGCTCCTTAATTGAAAACTCCCTTCCCACGCCTCCGCCCCTACGGGCCAAGCTCCGGCAGAGGGAAGGGGCCAGGGAGGACCCCACAGCAGTGTGGGCCCCAACGGCGCCTCCCCTGCGGGCTTGAATGGGGTCTCCCTGGCGTCCAACATGATGGGGGGGTGGGGGGAGGGGGGGCGCAACCAGGGGCTCCCAAGGAGGGTCTGCGGCTGATCCCCGCCCGTGAGGGGCCGAGCCAGGACTCAAACCTGGTCTGTTGCCCTGCCACAGCACTCGGTGGCGGGGCAGAGTGTCCCCTGTTCGGATGGGGGCACGTGACTTACCCAGGGACCCCCCAGCTGAGGAGCTGGCCTCGCCCCAACCTGGGCCTGTGGGACCCCTGGACTCCACATCACGTCCTGATCCCCTAAGTGTCTCCCCAAGTGCCCAGCAGGCTGCAGGGCTGTGGGAACGTTCACCAACAGGAGTGGGGACAGTCAGAGAATGAAAACGGAGCCAGTGATGTTTCCCCACCCCTCCACCACTGCCCCCCCGCCCCCCAGCCATCGCTGCCAGGTCCCCAACCGGGCGATTTAATTCTGCTTGTCACCAGGATGTGGGCCGGGTTTATTTATCTGGTGTATATATGTATTTTAATTTAAAGATCTGCCAGGCAGCATAGCTGACTCCTGCGGTGCCCCCGCAGCCCCCCTTATCAGAGAGAGGCTGTTCCCCGCCAACCCCGCCCCCCCCCCATGCCAGGCATGCCCGAAGGAGTGAACAGTGGAGAATGAGGCCAGCACCTCCGGTCTCTCCCAGTTGGAGTGAAAGAGCACTTGATTCAGAGTCCATGCACAAAACACTGAGTCATTCAACAAACATTCGCTGAGGCCCCTGACTTTGTGCCAGACGGTGGGGCCGTGCAGGGAGGGGGGCACCAGAAGGGCCACTCTTATGGGGGCAACTAATCAGGTCATCAAGAACCCCAGGCTCTGGGGTCCTCTGGCTGGCCCTGTCTGAAGAGCGTGTGACTCATGCTCCCCCGGTTGTGAGTTCAAGCCCCATGTCGGGTGTAGACATTACTCAAATAAATAAACTTAAAAAAAAAAAAAAAAAAAAGGAACCCCAGGCTCTGAGCTCCCACCTTGTGCCTCTACCGCACCGTTTTCCAGATGAGCAAACTGGGGGCTCGTCCACGGTAGGGGGGCCAGGGCTGTGCTGGAACCTGGAATTTGTCTCAGCCAGGGCAGCACCTAACCTCTCTGTGCCTCAGTTTCCCCTCCTGGCCACAGTGGCATCTGGGGGTGGGTGTGAGGGATGATGCTAATGACGCCCCCCAGGGTGCGGGGCTCCGGCAGCAGGCGCCTCATTAACACTCAGGCCGCACAGGGGAGCAGAGATATTGCAAACCATAATTCTGGTGCCTGGCAGGGGAGGGGTGGAGCGGGACAGGCAACGCCGCAGAGAGGGGCCTGAACCCCCTTCTGCCAGAGGCCAGTGGGCCTTGCCAAGCAGGCCCCAAAGAGAGGCCTTTGGGGGGGTGCCTGCCCCCCCCCCCACCGCGGCAGGGCAATCACAGGCTCTCATCTATGCAGCCCCACGAGGACAGTCCAGCCGTCCCGCCCCCCGCCCCAGGCCTGCAGGCTCCTCAGAGCCCACACTGAATCCACATCATAAGGACTATTCCAGACTGCCCGTGCTGCCCTGCCCACCGGGACTGAGGACATCAGGCCCTCCTCCATCCCCGCCCCCCCCCCAGCTAATGGGGCCAGCGGCAGCGGGGTGCCAGCTGTGGGGCCTGGGACTGGGCGCGACCCTCCTCTGGCCTCAGCCTTCCCGTCTGTGAAATGGGTCTGAGACCGGTTTCCTCTGCGGAGCAGAAGGGTAAATCGGGGGAGGGAGGTCCCACCGGAGGAAGGCGGGGTTGGGGCGGGACCCAGTTTCCACGAGGCTGGCCCGGACCGGCCTCCCCAGAGACAGGAGCTCACCCCCACCGGCCCGTCCGCCCGCAGTCTGTAAATGGGGAAACTGAGGTCCCGGGCGAGGAGCTGGGACCCGAATGCGGAGCGCAGGGAACAACAGAGGGCCCGGTGGGGGACCAGGGCGGGCAGAGGCACGGAGGCGGGAAGAGGGGGCTTGGGGAGGCCCCGCGGGAGGGACCTGGGGGCGCGGGGCGGGGCGGGGGGTCCGGGCCCTGTGTTCCGGGCGTGGGGTGCGGGGCGCGGGCGGTTCCCGGCCTCCCCGCCCGTCTCAGGCTCAAGGCCTTTTCCGGAGGGGCGCCCCGGGCCCCCTGCCAGCCCCCCCCCCGCCTCCACCCGCGCCGCTGCTCCCGGCCGCAGGAGGCTTTTAAGCACTTAGAGCCTGCGCGGGGGAGGCGGCCGGGGAGGAGTCTTGGCGGGGGAGGGGGTGGGGGCTCGGGGAAGCGCCAACCGCAACCCACAGCCCCTCACCCCTCGCGGCCCCCCTGCCCCCCATCAGTGCGCCCCCTCGGGAGCTGGGGTTTGAGAGGCCACGGGGAGGAGGGTCCTGGGAAATAACTTTTCTGGATCTCCCCTGGAAGCGTCCCCCACCCTGGGAGCCGGGCCAGCGCCCCAGGCCCAGAGAGCAAGGCCGCACCGCCTGTGGGGTGGTCTGGACCGGAACCACAGCCGGGCTCCTGGGCCCCTAAACCCCAACCCGCACAGCACATCAGAGCTTCAGGGAGAGGGAGGCCCCAGGGGTCCCCAACACAGGGACCCAAGGAGTGTCTGCTGGCTGCTGGGGGAGTGGGGGGACCTCTGATCTCATGCCCTGGGCTGCCCCAGGCCAAATCCTGATCCCGCAGAGGCCCGGGGTCACCCTGGACTCACTCCAAGGACCAGTGGGGCCTGGGGGGGCCTCTGTCCAATGAACAGGAGAGCCGCCTCCCCGACCACTCGGTGCCCCCCCGAAGACTGCGTTGTCCATGAGGCCCCCCGCCTCTCAGCCTCTGTTTCTCCATCAGCCGGGTGGGTCAGTACACAGCCCCCCAGAGTTTCTCCCAACCTCTGGCTGCAGCGGGAGGGGGCTCACCCCTAACAGCCCGGTCTCTGGCCCCTGAGCAACCCTGAGGTCCCAGTAAGTGTGGAGACGGCCTGCGGGGGGGGGGGGGGGGACACTGCGGGGGTTCTGCTCCAGCAGGTGAGGGTGAGGGTATGGGGTGCAGGCCCCGGTGCCCGGCAGCCCCCACCCTCCAGAGTCCATTCCTCTTGGCTTCCAGTCCTGCCCCACTGGCTCCCCCGCCCACCCCCTCCTCTGCGGCGCCCCCCCCACAGCCTCCCCTGCGGACCCCCCCCCACCCCCCCACAGCCTCCACCGCAGCCTGGGCTGTGCATCAGTCCGGTCTCTGTGCCTTTGTCTGTGCTGGACCTGCCATCTGCCCTGTGCTTGGCGCTCAGGCCCCTCCCCCTCCAGCCCACACCCCTGCCCCAGCCCGGTGACCTGGCCCGTGTTGCGCTAGTAGCGATGCCTGCGGCCCAGCCGCTGGGGTCGGGGACCTGGAGGGGACAGGAACCGCTCCCGGGGCAGTCTGCCCTGCTGGCCACACCTGCCTGGCTGCGTCCACTTAATTTCTGGCTTGTGTGTTATCGTGCAATGACTGATGGCTCCTCGGGGGCTTCTGGGCTGTGAACTTGCTTTTTTCCTTGCCCATCAGTGGCCGCCTGGCCACCTGCAGCCTGGATCAGGGGCGCCAACCATGGCCTGAAAGTCCCCCGGATATTGGGCCCGGAGGCCACGCAGACCCAGGAAGGGCCCAGCACTGACCGCTGCACACAGTAGGTGCACACTTACTGCTCGTTGGGGGCGCCGACGCTGGCATTGGGAACACCATCCGTGTGTTACGTTCTGTCTCCTAATCACGCAGCTGCCTCATCCATCCATCCATTCATTCATTCATTCATCAACAAGAATTCACTGAGCGCCTGCTGTGTACCCGGCACATTCTAGGCACTGAGGACGCAGCGGCAACCAGGACAGACAAAATTCTGCACCCTCAGGGAGCTGACAGTCTAGAGGAGGAGACAGACAAGATCTGGGGCCTTGAGGAGCAAGGGAGGGGGTGGGAGGGAAGCTAATGGGGAAGGTGCAGGCAGGGCAGTGGCCCTGGGGGGGGGGGGGCGTGCCCAGGGAGGCGGGGAGGAGCCGGGGTGAGGACCTTCCTTGAAGCGGGATACAGGAGCATGGGCTTCCAGCTGTCACGGGACCCCTAAAATCAGGAGGTCCCCATCAGCCCTGACTGTGAGGGCACACACTCATCCCCAGTGGAGATGGAGAGGGGCAACCAGGCCCCCATCCTGAGGCTGAGGCCTGACCCCCCCCCCAAAGCAATACAACAGCAAATCTAACCGGGTGCGCGTGGCAAGGAGATACGCCTCCATCCCAGAGCAGCCGGAAGTGCTGGGGGGACTTCAGGACGCCCCCTCCCCACCTCCCAGACCCCCTCCCCGTGGCGGGGCACCCGGGCACCCCGGGAGGGAAATCGAGTCCCCTCTGCTCAGGGGCCCGCATACAGACGGCTGCCCAGGGGGCCTGCAGAGAGGCCGGGGTGGGGGCCACAGGGTCAGGGTCCCCACTGTGCACAACGCAGCCCCTCCTCATGTTGACGGTGGCCCCTGAGGCAGTGGATGGTGGCCAGTGACCCAGGCCCTGAATGCAAGTGTCCAGTGGTAAGGGGCGTGCGTGGGCGAGAGCGGCTGGGGGTTCCTCTGCACACGCGTGTACGTGCCTGTGCACATAGCAGATAACAAGCCCAAGGGGGGGTCTCCCAAGTGTGGGCACTGGGTCCCGGTGATGACCATACAGGACTGACCCTGCCCCCTGGGAACTCCCAGTCTCCGGCGGAGAACAGGGAAGAATCAGAAATGCCACATTGGGGGGGGGGGGAGTGGCCACTCGGCCAGGGACGTCGAGAGAGGACGTGTGACCTAATCTGAAAGGTCTCAGGGAGAGAGCGGACCAGTGATCGGTGACCTGCAGGAAGGGTACACGACCCAGGGGAACAACATGTGCCAAGGCCCTGAGGTGGAACAAAGCTATTTTTGTCCTTACCCATCCGAGGTCCTTTTGTGCTAAAGCTTTGTCTTAAAAAACTGGAAGTTGCTTAAATGTCCATAAGCTGGTGCCTAGATAAACAAAATGTGATATATCCACGCATGGGAACGAGGCGCCCACACCCGCCGCCCCGCGGACGGACCCTGAACACACGACGCTCAGAGAGGGAACCCGACACGAGAGGCCACGCGGGGTGTGAGTCCACGTGTGTGAAACGTCCGGAACAGGCTCATCCACGGATGGGAAGGGGGCTCGTGGGTGCTGGGGGATGGGGGTGACTGGTGATAGGGGCGGGGCTTCCTTTGGAGTGATGGAATTGGAGACAGGTGATGGTTGCACCACTCTGTGAATGTACTAGAAATTGTGGAACCATACTTAATTTTTTTTTTCATTTTTAAAAATGTCTTATTACTTATTTTTGAGAGACAGAACATGGGCGGCGGGAGGGGCAGAGGCAGAGGGAGGCACAGAACCCGAAGCAGGCTCCAGGCTCCGAGCGGTCAGCACGGAGCTCGATGCGGGGCTCGAGCCCACAAGCCACGAGATCGTGACCGGAGCCGAAGTCGGACGCTTAACCGACCGAGCCCCCCGAGCGCCTGGGTTGTACTTGAAATGGATGGATGGTGTGCTGTGTGAATTATATCTCAATAAGTTTTTTTTGAAATGAGAAAATTAAGGTCACTTGCTAAGATCCCGCCCCACGATCCCTGCATTGAGTCCTCCCTCGGGTTCCCTCCCCGCGACGCGGGGTCTTGGGGAAAACAGCCGTGGGGGGCAGGCCTCCTCCCTACCTGAGCCTTGGGGTCCTCGCTGTGGAGTGGGGGATCCTCAGGGTGCGCAGCACGGGCGTCACCGTCCATCTGGGGACACCGGGCAGGGCGGGCGGGGCGCACACAGGGGTCTTTGTGTGGCTCCACGGGCTTCATTAAGAGGCAGGTCCTGTCGTGGGGCCCAGCTCGGCCGAATTAATTAGCGGACAGCCTTTCCTCCCCGCTAACTGTGCCCCAGACGCTGGGTCCTGGACGTACCACCGAGGCGACAAGCATCTGAGAGGGTCTGCTGGGTGCCCCCACCTGGGGCTAGGCTGGGGTGAAGGCCCCTGGGACCCCAGCCCCGGACACGTGCCTTTTGCAAAGCCAGAAAGGGACTGTGAGGCAACAGATGGGGCGCCTGGGTGGCTCGGCCCCTTCAGCGTCCAACTCTTGATTTCGGCTCAGGTCACGCTCACACGGTTCCTGGGTTTGCGCCCCGCGTCGGGGTGCTTGGGATTCTCTCTCTCTGCCCCTCCCTGCATGCTCTTTCTCTCAAAATAAATAAACGTAAAATTTAAAAAAAAAAAAAAAAGAAACGGACAGACCCCACCCTGGCCTGGTCAGTTAGGGAAACTGAGTCACACGGCGGTAGAGCTTGGCGACACAGACGTCATAGGACTTGATCGGACCCTACAAGACCCGTCACAGGACGGGAGGATTCGCGCCCCAAGCGGACGATGGAGCAGGAGGCCCTGAGCAGCCCTGGGGGTCCTGGCATCCCAAGGGCCCCTGCTATATACTCACAGCCAGCCAGGCTGCCCCCTCCCCCTCCCAGCTGCCCCAGGGAGCAGAGGACTTGCTCCCATTTGTCAGAGGGGGAAACTGAGGCCCACGGAGGGCAGTGGAGGATACAGCACCCCGTGAAATGTCCATCCCAGGGCCCAGCCTCCAAACAAGCGAAGAAGCCGTCACGACGGATCCCGGAGGGCCCTCAAAGACGCCTCTGCCTGGCAGATTCCAGACCCGACTCCAAATTATTAGTTCCGAGTGCCCCTCCCAATCCGGGCCGAGGGCCCCAGACACACATGCACATCCTTGAAGTTTACGCTCATTTTATTATAAAAAAATACAGAATCCAAAGTTGATTGTAATGGAGGGGGGGTCCCGGTCGCCAGCTCCAGGCGTGACGCCACCACCCGCCCACGATGCCCCCTACAAAAGCCCCCCACCCGGCATCCAGGAGCCGTCTCCTGGCGGCCTCGCACCATATATATTTATATATAATATATATAAAACACAGATCAGGAAAGGCGGGTAGGAAATATGAAATCTGTATAAATGCGGTTTGCTTCTTTAAAGTGTCGGGGGGGTGTCTTTTCTTGGTGGTGGCCCCCGTGTTTCCTTTTGTCCTGTTTTCTTTTCTCTTACAAACGTTATTAGTTCGGAGAGGAGGAGCAGGGGCTCTGACAGACACACGAGCTTATTGCGAAGTGCGGCTTCTACTCTAAAAAGTCCCCCCACCCCCCCGCCAAAATAAAAGGGCCCCCCTCCCATGAAGGGGTAAGAAAAAAAGAAACTTTCCAGGCCATCCTTAGGAATACAGTAAAAATAAATCACAGTATATGCTTGCTGGCTCTATTTACAGAAATGTCACGTCTTCTGGGCCTCGGGGGCGAGCGGGTGAGGCTGGGGGGACCGGGCGGGGCCTAAGTGGTTCTAAGACGGGGGGGGGGGGGGGGGGGGGGGGGGGGGCGGGCTCTGATGGGGCCAGGGCGCCACACGGGGCTCTCTGGTGAGGCACCCTGGAGGGAGGAGGTGGGGGGGGGGGAGGGAGGAGGTGGGGGTGAGGGGGGAGCGGGGGGTGGGGGGGGTCTGAGGTGGGCTCTGATTCCTGGGCCGGAATTAGGGGCACGCATCCCCGGCCCCTTCCGTCTCAGACCGGCCTGTCCCAGGGTACCTGGAGGGTCGACCAGACCAGGGGTCTCCCGATCCCCGTGCCCCGGGGGGGCCAGGGACCCACGCAGCATCCACTCTGTCTCCTTCCCAAAGTTACCGGCAACAGCAAGGAATAAATTAAATTAAAAACTCAAGTCTTTCTGATTCCGCCGTAAAAGAAAAGCCCTAGTGAGAGGTTCTTGGGCTCTCCGGCACCCTGGAAGGAATGGCTTGGCCGGGAGGCTGGACAGACACCCGGCCTCTCAGGCATCAGGGCCTTTAGCCGCGCCCCCCAGGGCTGGCCCTGGGGCGGTGGACAGCCCCCCCCCCCCCCCCCCCCCCGCCTGGCAGGGCAGCACCAGTCGTGGGAGAAACGGAGTCTCTAGCTGGTCTCTCGGCGGGGCATCCAGGTGGGCCGGGACTAGGAGCCCAGGAGGGTCCACAGCACAGGGACAGTGCTGAGGACCAGCTGGCAGGCGCCCAAGCCACTGCACGAGTTATTGCTGGTGAAGATGGGCTCCGGGGCCTCGTACAGGGTCTCGTCTGGGGGGACACGGAGACAGGATGGTCAGCAGGTGGCCCCCCTCCCCACGGGGCTGCACCCCCACACCCACATTCTGCCTCAGCTGTCCCTCCCCGACCCGGAGATTTCTGTCCATCTCGGTCGGGGCTGTGCCTTTTGTGCAGAGCATGGCAAACAGCAGGTGCCAAATGCGTGTCCGGCGCCTGGGTGAAGTCTCAAGGCTGCGGAGACCCCCCCCTTCTCTGCGTGTGGCTTTGATGTTTCAAGAGCTCAGAACGTGGGCCCTTTGGCCTATCTTGGGGCACCTTCCTGGTGTTCACTCTTGGATGAAAGGAGCTACGGCCTCAGCAGAGGGCCCGGTCACGGACTTCACCCTCAGTCCCGAAGGTCTGAAATGCCGTCCTCGTTCACACGTGAGGAAACTGAGGCTCGGGGTCAGGAGCCGCCCCTGCCATTGCTGAGGTTGAGGGACTCCCCGGGCTGTGTTGGGACCACCCCCTGGCTCTGCCGAGCCCTCCGTGGGCTCTGTGGGCTCAGGACACAAGGGTGGGGGATGAAACCCTGCACGATGCCCTGAGCACTTACTGGTTGGCCGCACGTAAACCTTCAGCCTCAGGCAGGGTCGGTCCACAGCATTGGGCGGTGTGGCAGCTGGAAGAGAGGGGGATGGGGGTTGTGGAGTAGGGGGCTCTCAGTGCCAGAGACCTCCTGGGGCTACATCCCCTTCCCCACGCTGGTAACTCGACCCTGACCCAAGGCTACGGGAGGTTCTGCCCATAAAACTCCTAACCACACCTCAAAGCCCTAGACACAATGCCCTCTATTTCCCAGAAGTCCTCCCGCATACTTCCCCTGCCCCTCCCTTTGCTGAACCCCGACCCCAGAGACTGGGGGTGCCTGTGTCTCGTTCCACGTCACCCCAAGGCAGCACAGAGCAAAGTTCGAAGGTGTTGAATAAAAATGTTTTTAACCAGTCAGAACAACAACAACAAAAAAATCAGTGTAACCAAATGACCGATCTGGGATCGAATACCTGCTCCCTGGTGTCTGTGGGCAACTCACCCCCTATCTGGGCCTCGTGCGTCGCACAGTAAGTGCTCTGGAAATGATTACTTCCATCTGGGAGCTCACAGAAGCCAGTCACCCCTGGGAGACAGGCTATGCGCCCACCTCGCGCAGAGAGGGACGCACCCTGCTGGAGGTCACAGGGAGGCCGAGGCGTTAGGTCCCCACGCCTCCAATTCCACCTTTCCTGCTCCCTGCCTCTCGGCCCACACGGCCCACGGAAGCTCCCGGAGGGGCCGGGGTCACACCATAGCAGTGAGTCATGCGGGAGGCGGCCTGGGGACCAGGGTAGGGAGGGGAAGGAGGCCTGAAGCCCAGTGGGGGCCACGGGGGTTCGCGTGTGACAACGGCACGGGCACACCCCCCCCCCCACCCCGTGTGCACGACCCGGCACACGGACACGCTCAGGCCTGTCCCCCTGTCCTCCTGGTGGCCACTGCCTCTGCCCGCCCCCCAGAAGCCCCTCACGCTGGAAGATGAAGACAAAAAAGCATGTAATAAAAATAACATTCGTCATAGAGTAATGACGATAATTATCTTTACGAAACTCCCGTCCTGGAAAGAAAAATGTAATTTTTTTATATTACGAGGACTTAATTTAAACACCTTCTCCCTTCCTCCACCCGCTTCTTCCTTGAATTAAAAGGAAAAAAAATCCAAGTAGAGCAGAAAGAACGAAGCCTCACAGAGTTTAATGTGACGCAGCGGGAAGGAGGGTAGCGAGGGGCTGCGTCTCCCCACGGCCCCAGGGGCAGACCCCGCGCCCCACCTGGCTCCCTGCGGGCCCCCACGAGGCCGGCCGAGAGATGGGGATCTCCGTGCCCCTCAGGGTCTCAGTGGCTCTGCAGAGGCATCAGCCCCACACCAACGCGGGCTCCCCGATGCCCCCATGCCGGTGGGGACAATGCCTACACTCCCGTGTTCCTGGCTAAGTCCCTGCAGAGTAACGGGCTGCCAAGGGCACAGCAGCGTCCTGTCCCCAGACCCTGCCATTGGCACTTTAGGGGGAGGAAGAAGGATGCCCCTGGAATCCCTCCCCCCTCCCATGTGCAGCAGAGCCAGGGACAGCCTCCCTCAGCCCCGCCCACTCGCCGCGGGGCTGTGCCTGAGGGTCCCCAAGCCCTGAAAAGCAGCTCCTCCCACAGTCCGCGGGGAATCTTGGGCCAGGTGCGCCTGGTGGGGGGAGATGGTGGGGGAGGGTGGCCGGGAGGGCCTGGGAGCTCCCTGCCCAAGCCAGGGTGTGATGGGCAGAACCCGAGCTCTGCCTTCGCCCCTGGCTTTGACCACGCTCCCCTCCCCCACCAGAGTCCCTACACCCATTTGGGGGGGGGGGAGGGGCAGTGACCACCCCTGATCTCAGTGCCCGCAAGTTGATGGTGGAGCCATCCGCTCCCCCAGCCCAAAGGCCCAGTGGCTTGATCCAGAGACAGGTCACAGAGGGGCATCTGCGGGTTTGTGACCTCAGCCCCACTCTGAGCCTCAGTTTCCCCATCTGAAAATGGGAACTCTAGATAGTGGGGCCTCTGGGGCTTGCCAGAAGGATGATTCCATTCAAGCGCTTGACCCGGGAGACACAGAGGCCAAGGCTGGCCCAGACCCCATCTCCCCATACCAGGACTCTGCTGCCCCCCAACCCCTGTGCCCCCCGCTCTCCCCCCCTTCCACGCTGCCACACTGCCACATTGTCTCCATCTCCTCCTGCTCCCCCCACGTGCTGCTCCTCAGACCCCACCCCCCATGCACCCCTGGCCCCCCTCCTGCACCCCCCCCCCGCACCCCCGCGCCCCCGCACTCACAGATGTAGTAGTACTCATGGCCCGGACGGAACTCGAAGCCGAGGGAGAAGGGCGTGAAGAGCTGGAACTTCTCCGAGAACTTGAGCGGCCCCCCGGGCGCCGCGGGCCGGTTGCACTCCCAGCGCTTGAAGCCGCGCTGCCGGTGGTCGCAGGACGCGTGGCCCTCGCCGTTGACCATGTACAGCACGTAGTGCTCCATGCGCTCGGCCGGCGGCAGCGGCGCCCCGTAGTGCGGGCAGTAGATGTCCAGGTAGTCGTTGATGCTGACCTCCACCGTGTAGCCCCCGCCGTCGTCCGCCGCGCCCGCGTGGAACCTGGGCCCCGCGGTCCGCGCGGGGAGGCCGGGGGGGGGGGGGGCGGGGAGCACGAGGGCCGCTGGGTCAGCGCGGGCGGTTGCGGGACGGGACGGGGGCGGGGCCGGCGCGGGGGACCCGGGAGAAGCTCCGGGGCGCGGGCCCACGTGCCCCACCCCCACCCCCCTCCCCCCAGGCCGCCCCCGAGCCTCCCGCCCGCCACCAGGCGGGCGTCGGGGGAGGAGGGGCGGTCGCCTCGCCGGGCATTCTGGGTAACCGCAGGCAACGGAGCAGGTGCGGAGCCCCCGGGGCCCAGCCTCCCTCGCGTAGGCGGCGCGTCCGGGCCCTTCCGTGACGGGGCCGGCACGAGCTGCCCCCGCTGCCCGTCACGAAGTCCCTCTCCAAATAAACGTTACTGCTTGACTGCCACGTCCCCTCCTCCAGGCAGTCCCCAGGCTGCCCACCACAGGCAGCCGCCGTGGCTTTTCCTCGGCAGATCTGACTGCCAAGGCGGCACAGGTGGGTGGGGCCTGGAGCTGGGTGTTCTGGACCCCTCTCCTAGCGTCAGTTTCCTTGCGGGGGGGGGGGGCAGGGTTTGGCGGGAAGGTCGCCCCAGCCCGGCTCAGAGGTGCTCTGGGTCCCGCCCCCAGCCTCAACTCCTTACCTCCCGTGTGACCCCAGCAAGTCCGGGGATCTGCCTCCAGGGCCTCTGCGACTTGACAACTGCCCCCCCAACCTCCCGGTCACCTCACCAGGTTCCCCCACCCCTGCCGCCTCCGCCCCTCAGCCCCGCTTCCCAGCCTTTGCCCTGGAGGTCCCAACTGTCAGGCAGCCTGTGCACGCAGCCTTGGGGAGCCCCCCCAGACCCAACTTCGTCTGGCGAGGATGGAGGTCAGCTCTCCCCACCATCACCGCCTCAGGCCACAGCGACAGGAGCCCTTAGATCTCCCGGACGCGGTCTCCTGGGTCCCTGTCATGTAAACGCAGCCTGGACCGAGGAGGGACAAGGGGGCCTCCGGAGAGGAGCTTTATTAGCACATAAAAGGCCTAAAAGCAGAGGAGGGGTGGGAAGCCCCTTCTCCCTCTCCGTACAGGCATGGAAACTGAGGCCCAGTGAGGGTCGACAGCAGAAGGGGCCCAGGCTGCTTGGACCCCAGCTTGGCCACGCCACGCCACGCCTCTGTGGCCCAGTCCGCGGGAGGGAGCCGAGGTGCGGCCCCCATGCCGGGCAACTGAGGCGGGGGCAGGATTATCAGCCGGCATTGGCTGCCCCCCTGCAGCCCAGAGGCTCTGCGCCAGGTCGGGGCGGCTCCGGGGACCCCAGAGTGGGGAGTGAGGCAGCGGGAGACCTTGCTCACTCGTGCCTCAGTTTCCCAACCTGACACAGGAGATCTCGTGGGGATGTCAAGTCTGCGGCTGAGGCGCAGACTCCCGAGAATTCCAGCTCGGAGAGTCGGAGGGAGCAGACTCACCTCCAGCCCTTCCCTGCTCTCGGACCGCCCAGGAATGGGGAGCTCTGCCCACCCCCACAGAAGTGGGATGCTGTTTGCAGATTCAGTGAATACAGCAGAGAGACTCGGGGAGTGGAGGTCAGTTGGGGGCTGCAGATAGTTCTGTGTTCAGGCTCGGGCTTGCACCCAGCTAGGTCTTGTGGTTCATTCTCGTCTCAAAGCCTGTTTCCAACTCTGTACAGTGGGAACAGTCCTTGAGAACGCCACTCGTGTACATAGCAGGCCCTGCACAGAGGCAGGGCAGCCCAAAGTCAGGCTGGGACAGGGTCAGGGTCAGGCTCACAGCAGGGTCAGGCTGGGACCAGGGTCAGGCTAGGTCAGGGTCAGGGCCAGGGTCAGGCTCAAAGCACGGTCAGGGTCAGGCTCATACCAGGGCCAGGCCGGGACAGGATCAGGCTGGAGCAGGGTCAGGGTCAGGCTGGGACAGGGACAGGGTCAGGCTGGAGCAGAGTCAGGGTCAGGCTGGGGCAGGGCCAGGCTGAGATAGGGGCAGGGTCAGGCTTGGACAAGGTCAGGATCAGGCTGGGATAGGGACAGGGTCAGGCTCACAGCAGGGTGAGGCTGGGACCAGGGTCAGGCTCAAAGCAGGGTCAGGGTCAGGCTGGGACAGGGACAGGGTCAGGCTGGGGTAGGGTCAGGCTGGAGCAGAGTCAGGGTCAGGCTCACAGCAGGGTCAGGCTGGGACCAGGGTCAGGCTCACAGCAAGGCCAGGGTCAGGCTGGGACAGGGACAGGGTCAGGCTGGGGTAGGGTCAGGCTGGAGCAGAGGCAGGGTCAGGCTGGGGCAGGGTTAGGCAGCGACCCTGCCCATATGTTGGGCTGCCCCTCGGCTGGCCAAGCACGGGTGTCTCATGGACTGGCTGTGTTCTCTGGCCGCTTGGGCGAGATCGATGCAAAAGCCACTCCAGGCTTTTTCAAAAGTCGTTTTCGCTCCTTCCCAGCCCATTGAAAGCCCCATTGATCAGCCAGTCGATGACAGCCGTGGCCAAGCGCCTGCCAGGACCACCCAGGCCCGGCCTGCAGGGGAGGGGGAGGTGGGGAAACGACGGTGTGGGGGAGGGGGGTACAGGACCGGCCCCGGTGCTGACCCCGGCCCCCTCTGGTCCTCAGTTTCCCCTCTCCTCACTGGCCTCTGCTGCAGGGATGTATGCTCGGCCTGAAAGGGAAGAGCTCAGCTCTCTGCGGAGCCTCGCAAGACGAATGGACTCGAGGGTGGGGCTGCCGGGGCATCGCCGACTCCCCACCCCACCCCTGCCCGTGCTTCTCCATGGTGCCTGCCTCCCCTGCACTGGACCAACGTCGCTCTCCTCTCCCGTTTAATCTCCCGAAAAACGTCCGAAAGCGAGGCTGCTTTGCTGGCTCAGAGGCTGGATGTGTGGGCCCCGCCAGGCGGGCCAGGCTCCTGGCCTCCCCAAATCCGGGGCTCGCTTTTCTGAGCGTAAATCAGACCCACTGACTCACTGACTCAGAGCTCCCCCATCACTCAGAATAAAACCCACGGTCCTGCCGGGTCACGGGGCCCGTATGGCCTCACTGTTCCCACCCAAGTCGTCCTCCAACTGCCCCCAGCTCACTCCTTCCAGCCACACCAGCCTTCTGGCTGCTCCGGTTCCCACCCCAGGGCCTTTGCATGTGCTCCTCTGCCCAGCCTGCTCTCTCCCGCCTCCTCCACCTCATCACGTATCTCATTCCAACATCATCATATTTTTACCCTTACACAGTCTGCTGTCCGCCCCCCCCCCCCCCCCGCCCCGGACCCTGGGGGCCAGCCTCCTCCTCCGCCCCTTTCCCTCACCGCCGGCACAGGCCTCGTGCACAGTGCCTCCACACGTTTGTTGATCAAACAAAGGCCAAAGATTCAAGGTCTTTGAGGTGCCGGAGTCACAGGGAGCAGACAGTGACCCACACATGGAGTGAGGACCCCCAGCAGGTGCGTCCCAGAAGAAGCCCCCACCCCTCCAGCTCTAGCTGCCTAAGCGGACCATTGTTTTCCCCTCCCCGGCTCTAAAATAGCGATGGCCTTGCTGCGTGGCCATTTCCCGGTTCCAAGTTGGCGGGCAAACCAGGGGCGGGCGCCTGGCCCCTACTCAGGGTGGCGCCTGTGCGGGGGAAGGGCCCAACCCCAAAACCAAGCCGGTGCAAGCGAGACAAAGCTTTCATTTTCTCCATTAGTGAGGAAGCCTGATATGCAAATGCTCCATGGGAGCAACAGAGAGAGATAAAAACTCTCACTAAGGGGTTAATGACTGACTTGGGACAGGTTCCCAGACAGAGGGCTCCTGAGGCTTTCAGACATACGGCCCTTCCCCTCCCGTGCCACACCTTCACCCCCACTCTCGTTCACCCTGCCGGCTGCCTGCCAACGTGCACTCCTGCAGGCAGCCCTCCCAGCCCCTGGCGGACCCGACCCTGCCCGCCAAACCCACCCCTACCCCGCAGCCGCCCCCCGCCCCCCCCCCCCCCCCCCCGCTCGGCTAATTAGCTCCAATCGGGCCATTGTCAAGTCATTAGACGCTAATAGCAAAGCAACTAATTAGGAGTCTCGCCCAAAATGGGAGTGGGGAGGGCTGTGCCACCCCCCCCCAGACTAGAAGTTGAGGCAGGGGTGAGGCGCCAGCAAGCTGAAGCCCACCCCACCCTGCCAGCTGCACTTGGGACCAGCTCCCTGGTCTGAACCCAGTCAGGCTGCCTAGTGACTAAGACCCCAGGGAAGGACACACCCAGGCGGGCCCTGGGTGGGCAGCAGGGTCCCGAGGCCCAGGCCGGGGCAGGGTCAGCCCCTCCCCACCGCCATCCCCGGCGAGACCCAAGACCTCGGCACGCACCCCCAGCTTTCTGAGGGGTAGAGAAGACATTCCCCCACCTGAGGCCTGGCCACCTTCCTTCTGCTGTGGCGAGGCGTGGGGTAGGGGGGGGAGCTCCGGTGCTGGGGGGATCCTCAGAGAAACCGGGGCCCCCAGGTGGTGCGGGGTCAGCCTCGGGGAGGGTGTGTGCGGAGGGGGTGGGTAACTGAAGCAACGACCCGACCCCGGAGCTGAAGCCAGAGGTCAGCCCCGCCTCTGGGCCCCGGGGTCAGCAGCACACAGGACGTGGCTGTCCTGGACCCCCCCCGCCCCCACCCCCCAGTGTCCTTAGCCGGCCTTGGACGCAGCAGCCTCTAGGACTGGGGACAGCCCGACCGGCCCGCCTTCCCCGGAGCCATGGGTGAGTCACTGTCTCCGGGTCCATGAAAGGGAGGCATAACGGGGTGGGCAGATCGGACGGGTGCATGGCTGTGGCTGGGCCGGCCGAGGGGGCAACTTGGCTCGTGTAGTGAGCGGAGCCGCTTGAAACCAAAATCCCCAGGTCCGACAGGGCGACCAAGGCGTGGCGGCCGAGCCCCCAGGGCGCAAGAGAGCAGGCGTGGGGGCGAGACCCCGGTCAGGGCTGGCCTGCCAAAGTGTGGCTGAGGTGGGGACCGAGCTGTGCCGGTGCACCTAGCTGTCATCCGTGTGGAGGCACAGACGTGGCACGGGGTCTGGGGCTGTGGGGGGGCACAGCTGAGCCCTCCCCCTGGACCCATCTCCAAAGGAGAGAAGTCCCCCCAAAGCCACGCCACGGGGCAAGGCTGGCCGCGTCTCCCGCTCCTGAGGTTAAGGAGAGGGGTGCGGGCCTGGCTTAGGCCGATGGAAGGAAACGGCCGGGCCCTCAGAAACACCGCCCCCCAGACCCCCTGAACGCATGTGCTGCCCCAAGAACCACGTCCACGGGTGACCCCGAGGGGCCCGCAGACCTCACGGAGACGTCTGGGGGGGCCCGGGGGTCAGAGCTGCCAGAGCCAACGCGGGCACAGCGCCCCAAGGGGAGGCACCGAGGCTGGGGACCGGGAAGGCCCGGCTGCCCATCAGACCCAGAGGCAGCCCCAGACAGAAGTTGCCCAGGCCCGCGGTGGGGGGGTGGGGGGGTGGGGGGGGTGGGGGGGGCGGCCCTCAGAACCGCCCCCCCCACCCCCCTCCGCTGTTTCTCGCCCTGTCCTTCGGGCTGGACCGTCGCCGTCGGTGCAGATTTGGGGTCCAGCCCCAGAAGCCCCTGTGTTCACCCGCAGGAGCTGCCTCGGTTTCCCTCTCTGTCGGGGACCTCTGAGCCCCTGGGGTCACGCCGGGGCCACAAAGGCCCTGCCACCGTCTGCTGACCGCCACACCTGTCGGCCCCCACTTACGGAGACGCGGAGGCTCCGGCGGCCAAGCCGCCTGCCTGAGCTCGTGCCCGGGCTCCCCGCGGCACCCCCGGGCCCCACCCTCGGGCCCCGGGTGCCCAGACCCAAGCGGTCTCGCCCTCCAAGCTCTGAAAGCCAGGCAGACTGACCTCTCTCGAACAAAACCAAAAACCCTCGTACAGCAAAATATGGCATCACCCGCGCAAAGCCACTTCTCCCCAGGCCGCGGGCAGGGCTGCAGCGCCACGGGGAGCAGGGAGGCCCGACGCCTCCACCCTGGGAAAGACCCTCTCCGGTCGCCATTTTCCTATCTGCACCCGCACACGCGGAAGCACACGCAACCCCCTTCGAACGCTCCCGCGGCCCCGAGCCGCCGGGTGCGGGTGGGTTCCGGGCCCACAGCCCCCGCCCGCATCGACACCACGCACACGTGCAGGCCCGCGCTCGCCACTCGGGTGGGGGACTCGGGGACAGCGGGCGCCCTGCACAGTCCTCCGGCGAGGACCCACCCGGCTCGAGGAGGGGACAGAGGAGGACAGCCAGCCGGGCCGCCATCGCCGGAACCATCCGCCCCCTCACCGGGGGCCCTGGGACGGCCGGGGCCGGGCCGCACGCGCAGCCACACGCGTGCACTCCGCTCACAGATGTGCTAAAGACACACGTGTGCGCCCCCCCCCCCCCCGCGCGCGCGCGCGCACACACACACACACACAGCCCCCCCCCCCCGGTGCAGACACGCACGCGCAGACGGGCACGCGCATTCCACGCGCAGACGCGCCGTGCGAACACGTGCACGCACTCTGGCACAATCACGCACACGCGTGTGCAAACATGCCAGAGCCGGGAGGCACATGCGTCACCCTGCCACGCAGGCGTGTGTGTGAGTGACCCCTGCACGCCGCGGGAAAAAGCACGCGAGTGCACGCGGCGACACAGGCGGAGACACGGAAGCCTGAGCCGGAGGCGCACCGACCTTCCGCACACAGCACGAGCCCCCCGCGGCTGCACACGCGGCCCCGCCGGAGGGCCCAGCCCCACTCGGCCGCGGACAGGTGCAAGGACCAGGGAGGAGCCCGCGCGCGGCCGGCCTGCGGGGGCGACCCGCCTGCGGGTGGCTGACCTGGACGGCAGGGCCCCACCCTGCCGCGGCGGTGACGGTGGGTGCGGGGCTCGCTCGGCCACGTCCACCAGCCGCGTGTGCGCAGGAAACGCGCTGCGCGGCAGGAGGATGTGACTGGGAAAACAGAACCACATACTTATTACCTTGGTGCAGGTACGAGGCCGGGTGGGCACGCGTGGCCGGCCTCACCGCGGCACTGCCTGTCCGTTCCCCACGTGAGCACACCCGTCCCTCCAGCTCCTGCACGACTGCCTGTCCCCCCACCCAAGTGTGCCCAGCCCTCACTCTGACCCCTTCCCTGCTGTGCCTTTTATGTGCGCCCCTTCTCTTGGGCAACCCCCCCCATCTCCTCCACCTGCCGCCGCACTGATCCGTTGGTAACCCAGCCGGGTCTCTCATCTCTACCCGCGGGACTGCCGCCAGCTCCAGGCCTACTCGCGGGCCCTGCACCTCTGCCCTGGGCAGCCGCCTCTGGGGAAATCACCATTCCTGGGTGCCCTTGGACCCGAGGCTCGACACCACCCCTCCTCCCGTGTCCGACACGCACCCTGTCACCGGCTGCAGGTTCCAGGCCAGCCGGCCCCGGGCAGCGAACCTCCCGAGAGGTCCCTGGGCCACCGAGGCCCTCGGGCAGCTGGTCGGAACAGGACTGTCAGGTCAGCAGCAGGAGGCGCTCGGGTGTGAGGCCAGAGCCAGGCCCCTGGGGCTGCCTCGTCCCCCCGGCCGGGATCCTGTCCACAGCCCTGTGGCAGGTGGGGCGGCAGGCAGCCCCAACCACCCCCTTCCCGTCCCCATTCGAGGCTCCTCGTGTGTTTGGCGTTTGCTAGAACAAAGGACAGGCCATGCCTGGGACGGAGATTCCAAAGCTGAAACCAAAAACTTGGGCCGGGGAGGCGCTGCCCGCTGGGCTCCCCCGCTCGGCCGCAGGGAAGAGCCTTAATCAAACCCACATGTGACCAGCAGGGCAAGGCGGCCAGGGAACCCGCTCCGCGGTGGCCTGACTGTCCCTGTGCAGCCCGGGGTCTCTGCCCTCAGCCCTGGGGCCCAACCCCACAGCTGAGCAACTGAGGGGGGCGTCTGGGTGCGCTCCCTGCCCCCCACGGCAGGACAGTGGCTACCCTTGTCCCAGAGCCTGCCTCAAAGATGGCCCTTTATGCAACTTTCTGCCCGACAGTAACGGGATGGCAGAGGACAGTGAGGGTGTCTTGACCGGCACTTGAAAGGGAGAGAAAGTGACCAGTGGCAGAGGGACAGGAAGCAGAGAGGCTGGCCTCCTCACTCCCATGCGCAGCCCAGCCGGCCCTGGGAATGCCGTGGGAGCCTGGGTGCTGGGGCTGACCCCTCGGAGTGCTGAGCTCCAAACCCCATCTCCCGTGGGCCCCCCGGCCTTGGAGAGCCGGCGATGGCCCAGAGGCTTCTGCCGATGTCCAGGTCATGGTCAGTTACCAGCAAACTTTTCTCAGTCGGATTAGCCAGGATTCCGGCTGCCCCCCAAATTGCACTTAGCGCTGGGCGCCGAAGGGGTTGTGCGGGCGGGCAGGACACCGCAGCCAGGCGTAGCAGGCTGGGCACGAGGCCACCTGGGTCCCCACCTCCGCTCCTCTCCCCTCACCGTGACCTTGAGCCAGCCACGCATGCATTCTGTGCCTCAGTTTCCCCATCAGCACCAGGAGGACGGGAGAGGATGCCGCCGGGCCAAGACTCCCAGGACCGCTCCTGGGTGCCTCAGTCTCCCCACCTCTACAAAGCTAGGACCTTGGGCTCCCTGGAGCGAAGACGGTCCTGGTTTGGTAGGGAGGAACAGATCAACTGCCCCGAGTTCACGTGGGGACCCACCCGCAGGACGCGCCCACGGACCCCTTGCCCCGGGGGGAGGGGGAGGCCGCGGTCCCCCACCCGGCACAGTTCAGCGATGAGGTTCCCCGGGGGATCTCCACGAACTCCGACGCCGGCAGGCGTCCCCGGAGAGGCCCCAGGATGGGGGACCCCCAAGTCCGGGAAAGGAACTCGGGGCCGCCCAGCTTCGGAGGGTCCCCCCGAACTCCGGGGGCTGGCGGCGCTCTGGGCGCGCAGGGCGTCCGCTGGGGCGCCCTGCGCGTGTGCGGGGGGGAGGATGCACGAGGAGCGGGAGCGCCCCGAACTCCGGGGCGCCGGAACTCCCTGGGGGCTCCCGCCGGCGCCCCCCGCCCCCGCCCCCGCGGCGGAGCGCGCTCGGGGGCCGCCCAGAGCCCGGGGCGCGGAGGCCCGGCCGGGGCGGGGGGCGCCCGGGGCCCCCGGCGCCGCCTCCCCGCGCGCGGCCGCGCTCACCTGGGGTTGCTGCGGTTCCAGTAGACGGCGTAGCGGTCCGAGTTGGCGCGGGCGGCGTCCTCGGCGCGCGCGAAGGGCGGCGGCGGCGGCAGCGGCAGCAGCAGCAGCAGCAGCGGCAGCAGCGGGCGCTGCGCGGGCGCCATGGCCCCGGTCCGGCCGCCGCGCTCGCCTGGCCGCCGCCTGCCAGCGGTCTCCGCCTCCTCCGCCGCCGCCGCCGAGCGGGCGGGCTCGGGGCGGGCGGGAGGAGGGCGCGCCGGCGCTTGGAGATCCCCGGCCGCCCCCCCCCAGCCCGTGCGCGCGCGACCTCGGGCGCCGAGAAGGCAGGCGGCGGGCGGGCGGGGAGCCGGGGGTCCTCCCCGGGCGCCGGCCCCCCGGCCGCGCGGACTCTCGCAGCGCGGGCCGCCGCCGCAGCCGCCGGGGAGGGGCCGGGGCTCCGGCCTTTGTCCCGCCCGAGCGCCGGGAGGGCCGCGGGCGCCCCCTCCTGCCGTGCCCCGGCCATGCGGGGGCCGGGCGGGGGTGGGGGGATGGCCCCCCTCCTGCCTCCGCCGCGCCCACCCCACCCCCCACCCGGGGCCAGACCGTCCCCGACTCCTCCCTCGTCCCTCCCGGTGGGGCTGCCTGCCGTGGGCAGCCCTGGGGTCCTGCCCTCCCCCGGCCCCCCGGAGACGCCCAACTCCGGGGGGCCTCGAGCCACCACTACCGCCCCCATCATCCTCACAAGGGTCCCCTGCGCTCCTCTCCCTCAGGACAGCAAGGCGGTCTGTGGAGCCTGGCCCCCGGGACAGGAGGAGGCACAGAGAGGACTCACCCCCTCTCCGTCCCGCCATCATTCAGTCATTCCAACCCAGACCCCAAATCCTAACCTAGGCGAACTAACCAGCTTCATGCCTCCCTGTTCCTCCTGGGCAGGTGTTTTCGGCACGTGCTGGCCCGAGTCCAAAGGCTGGTCCACCACTGCCTCCCTGGGGGACCTCAGGGCAGTCACTTGTCCTCTGTGGGCCTCTGTTTCTTCTCCTGAGAAATGGAGCAAGAGTCTCTGCTTCAGCTCCTGAGCGTGGGGGGCACAGAACAGGTGCCCACTACACAAGGGATCTGCCCGAGCCACTCAGGGTGGGATCCAAGCCACCCAAGGTAGGATCCAGGCCAACAGCAGATGAAGTCCATACACAGATGAAATCCGACCCCGGAGCAAGACAGAGAAGGGCATCTGGGCACAGTGCACGGCTTCAGCGGAGGCCCAGAGTGGTCGCTCCTGGGGAGCTCACTGGGGGCCTGTTCCTTCGTTTTCCGGTCTTAGGCATGCCACAGCCTCTGTCACCAGACTCTGAGTTTATAGAGGTACTCTGTCACCAAGTGCTGGCTGGAAACTGCCAGTGGTGCCCAGCTGGGGTCCACCTCTCTGGACTTGTTTCACTTGCCCAGGCCTGGTGAGAGTGAGACCAGAGCCCTTGAACTAGAAGGTCCCCACGGGAGGGAGTGTTGCAGGTCCTCGTAACAGGAACCATTAGAGGCCAGAGACCGGCAAACTAACCTTCACCCCAGCAAAGTGGATGGGCCCACGCCAGCCACGTACCTCCAGGGTGTTGGGGGGCACACGCCACACGACGCCTGAGTTTCTCCCCCCCCACCCCTTCCCAACCTTGGCTCAGGCTGTGCCCTGAGAGTACCTCCCTTTTTTGTGCCATTCAAATTCTGATCATCCATCAAGGCCGGTCCCTCCTGTGCTGCCCCCCCCCCCCCGCCCCCGCCCCCGCCACGAGGAGGTTCTCGGTCCTCTGTCCCCTGGAGAACTCAGCCTGCCTGTCCTGGGTGTTGTGCTCTTACCTGACTGCGGGTACCCGAGTCCCAGGGCTGGCCCTTCAAATAGACTCTCCGGATACCCCTGGCGTGAGGGCCTGGGCTTCCAGCAACACAGGCCCAGCTCAGCCCAGGATGACGGGTCTGGCCCTTTGGAGAGCACAAGGGTGGTGATGGCCCCCAGTGAGGAAGTCCCCCTTGCACAGCTACGGAGGTGGAGCCACAAGCCCAGGGGCGCCAGCGGGCCTGGCCCAGCCCAGTGTCCTGCCTTCTGGAAGCTCCCACTGCTGTCCCACTTGATGGGACCTCACAGTTGGGGCTGGGGTCTCCTCTGTCAAAGCCAGCAGGACGTGAGCCTGCAGGGGGTAAGGGAAACAGAAAGGGCACACCACACAGGGAGGACGCCTCGGCAAGGCCCAGCAATGGGGCTGCTCATTTGCATGCAGGGGCCACCAAGGCAAGAGCCGCCACGCCACTGCCGCTGCCGGGCGGATTTGAGCTGAAGCTCTGTTTTCCTTCTGTTCTTGTCTCTCTCTCAAGGTCAGAGCCAGAGCAGGGACAGGAACAAAGGCGCGCGTCCCCCATTCAACCTCCCTGAGCCCGCCGGCGCTCCTGGAGGCGGGGCCCTGGGGAGGGGAGGGCAGGGCAGCTCCAAGGCCTGGCCCCAGGCAAGGTGGGGGTGGGGGCACAGGACCCGCTGCTCCAGGGGACTCCTGCCCCGCGGGGGGGCCACTGTGGGCACCTAGGAGGCCCTGTCCCCTCCCAGGGCCAGTGGCCACCCCAGCCTCCAGGCACAGCCAGTGTGTGTTGGGGGGGCGGGGTCAGCTGGGGCCAGGGGTCATTCTGGAGTAAGCTTCCTCTGGAGTCAAGGGTCAGAGATCAGGTTTACTCTGGGGACAGGGGTCAGTCTGGGGTTCAAGGCTCAGTGAAAGTCAGGGGTCATTCAGGGTCGGCTGTCAACCCTGGGCTCAGATCCAGGACAGGGTCTCCGATGGGGTCTGCCCTTGTCCACCCTGCTCTGCACTCTTGGGCTGGGGGATCTGCTCCAGACTTGGGGAGGGTCCTGCCAAGGCCAAGCTCAGACTTGGCTCCTAGCCTGTGTCTGTCACCCCTGGTCCAGCACCTGCTGCCTGCTGCTGGCCGACCCCTGGCCCGCAGGGCGAGTCCCCACGGCTTGGGGTCAGTGTCCGACACCCTTGCACCTTCAGAGGCCGCAGTGCCAGAGAAGAAGCTAAAACCGCGTGGCGGAAGTGTCTCACTAAATAACCAATGGGACCGAATGTACCTGCCGCTCCGGCTCTGGTGGTCTTCTGAGGCCCCACTCCTCCCCGCGCGGCAGGTGCAAAGAGTGGAGCCAGCAGAAGAGCCCCCCAGGTCCCAGGAAGACGCCCCGCCTTGACGGCTGACGCGGGCCCAGCTCCCACCTGTCCTTGTTTCCCAGGCGGGCGACTGAGGCCGGGGTCAGGCCGGGTCTCAAGCTGCACAGCAAGTCGTCAACCAGGAGCCCGAGACTCCAACCTGGCCGCTGGCCGCGTCCAGCATGTGTGGTGGCCTGCTGGGCAATCGAGGTACCGGGAGGGGCCGGGAGGGGCCTGGGCCGTGGGTCTGGACCCCCCGACCTGGCACAGGCTAGGGACCCGCTGCGGTGACCCCCGTGTGCGAACACGAGTGCATGTGCACGTTCTGTGTGCCTCCCACACGTGAGCGTCTGCACTGTGTACCGGACCTGCCTGTGAGCACAGGAAGCCCCTCCCGCGCTCGCCCGCGTGCACACAGGGGGCCCCCCTTTCATCCCGGGCTGACGGCCCCTCTCCTGGCTTTTAGCCGCTGAGAACTTCCTGCTAACAGTGCATTAACCTCAGCGGGCGGGGGCTGCCGGTTACTCGGCACTAACGCTGGGGGGGCGGGGGGGTCGCGGAGACCGCTGCTGACAGGCACGAGGGCCGGGAAGCGGGCAGCGCACCCACCCTGCCCGGACTGGGGTGGGCGCGCGGCGGCCGGGCTTGGGGCGGGGGACGGGGGACAGGCAGTGTGTTCCCAGCTCCGGATGGCAGAGCGCGGGGTCTCTCCTGACCTCATTAGAGTAATTAACGTGCCTTTTGAAGCTCGAAAAATCGCTCAGAGCTGTGGGAAGGGGGTGCAGATCACAGGGCGGGAGAGCCGGGGACGGTGTCTGCGTGCCTGTTAAAAGCGTGTCCCAGTGGGTCTGACGCAGGGAGACAGACGGAAACCAAGACCAAGTGAAAGAGACCACGCAGATGGAGAGAAACACAAAGGAGGTTCAGAGTCAGAGAAAGAAACGCAAGGACAAAAACAGAGAGACAGAGACGAGGGGAGAGACCCACGGTGGGGGGACACGTGGAGAAAGAGCCAGAGCCAGAAGGGCAGGGCGTGGGGGACATCTCTGGGGCCTGGCCTCATTTTTGCCACCTTCCCCAGAGGACCTGCTGGGCCCTCAGTGCGGGACCCTCCCAAAGAACAACATGGGAGGAGCAGTCAGGGAGGACTTCCTGGAGGCAGCAACTGGTCAGCACAGGAGAAGGGTGAAACGTGAGATTTGGAGTGTGGGAAGGCCAAGAGAGATGCCTAGGGAAGCAGACCAGGGACCTGAGCAGAACACCCCAGCTGGAGAGAAGGCTGGCCAGCTGACATGATGGAAATGGCTTCTCTACGCCCTGGCAGCAGGCAGGGATGCAGGCTTGGCGTGGTAGGGCGGGCCAGCTGGCCTGAGCGGTGGACGGGCCCAAGAGCCGACAGATCCCTAGTAAGCAGCAGGCTCAGTCCACGCCACCATGGACACGGGGACAAGGCAGGGCTCAGGATGAAGCAGGGGACACGGAGAACCCACCGGTACAACAGCTTGGTTCCACCTCCCTCCCACCCAACCCTCTGCGGGCCAGCAGGGGACGCCGGACGGCACGAGGCTGCCACCTGGTGGCGGCTCCTCACAACGACACGGCTGTGGCAGGTCTGGCCAATGGGCAGCCCCCGGGCGGGGCGGGGGAGACCTCAGGCTGGGCAGCCACTGGCCAGCCCCTCCCCTCTGACTCTCCACCACCAAACTGAAGAGGGTCGGGGTGTCAGGCCACAACTGGAATCCACCCAGAAAGAGCAGCTCTCGAGGAAAGACAAGGCCCAAAGCGAAACCCACCAAACTCCTCGCCGGGGGTGGGAACTCGGGTGCGTCAGAGCCTCCACAGGAGCCTGACGGCGGAAAGGGCACGGGAGGCACAGGGGTCCTGAGACTGCAGGATGCTCCGGCCCCATTCGCTACTGACGGCACTCCTTGGGAAACACCCCCGGAGGTGCTGGTGCCGTGAGCAGGGTCAGGTGGGGACACCAGAGGACGTGGCACTTGCAGGGCTCCGGGTTTAAGGTGGCACAGAGCAGGGAGCCCGAGCAAGGACTGTGACACGGGAACAGGAGTTCTCTCTGGGCCTTTACCCCAGCAGGTGAGCGCACGTCTCCCCCTTCTCTCCGTCTGCCTCGTAGGATTCCTCACTGGGCCTTCGGGCAGCTGGGGGCAAGTTCCAGAGAAGCCCAGCTTGGTCACAGGTGGGAGGTCGGAGACCCGGACGGAGCCCCGCTCTGTTGCCCACCCACCGCTTACGAATTAGCACCCAGGGTCGGGCCCCACGCACAGATGAGCGCCGGCCACAGAACCACCGCTGCCTTTACTGTCTCCAGCCCGGTGGGAAGATGCTTCCAGACAGGCCGCTCAGGCCGCCCGGCCCCCCCCCCACCCCCCCACCCCCCGGCAGGCTGCAGCTGGGGGCTGCCTCACCCCACAGAGGAGGGCGAACGGCACAAGTCACGGCCCCACCAGTCTCAAGGTCCTGTGTAAGGCCTCCAGGGCCTCTCTGCTTCCCACCCAGCATCCTCGACAGTCCTGTCTGGGCGAAGGGCCAAGGCGGCCTCGGGCAGAGTAGGCGAGCTAGGCAGGACCCACGCGAGTTCGCGGAGTCTGCGTCACAGCCGGCAGGCGGTCAGTGGGGCACGCCAGGCGCTGGGGAGCCAGTTCCGTCTCTTGTCCTCTCCACGGAGCTCCTGGCAACGCTGCCTCCCTGACCTGAGCATCTGGAAGGTGAAGGGGACAGGGTGAGACCCCACCTGCCTGGGGTGATGAGCAGAGGCCTCAGCTGTCTGGCCCCTCCACTCTGCTCCACCAAGAGCTACCTCCTCCAGCCTGTTGGGTGCTGCTGTCCTGCCCATGGGAGGGGGGGAGGGAGGGAGGGGTCCCCCACCCAGAGGAGTTCCCGGATCACACCAGTACCTCCCTCTGGGGCCTGGAAAACCAGAACCGTGCCCTGGTCTCTCGGCCTCTGTGTCTGTGGCCTGCACCCCCCACACACTGGGGTTGGACAGGCCCTCACGCCTGCTCAGGCACTGTTGCTACTGTGTGTCCAGGCCCCCCATCGTCTTGCGACCCACCCCGTCGGTAGCACCCTGGAGTTCATTCTCCACCCGACACACATCGCGGCCTTCGTGGTCAGGCCAAGGCCAAGAGCCAGCGCCCACCGATTCAAGCGCTGCAGCCTCTTCCCACCTTAAAGAAACGGCTAATGGGAGCTGGGAGTAGGTGTGCCCGGCCCCGGCCACACGACCTGAAACCAGAAGGCCAGCACCGGGATCGCATGGACCTCACAGGCTGGCAGCCCCCCTGGCTCTCCGACCGGGGCCCCTGCAGGCTCAGGGGAGGGCTGAGCTACCATCTCGGATGCCTCGTCTCAAAGACGATCTCCTCGTCGCTGTCCAGCGAAGCCATCTCCGTGGGGTCCTCGGTGTTGGCCAGAAGGCCGTACCTCTTCCGCTGTGGCTTCTTCAACCTGGAAGCAGACCCAGGCACGCTCAGCGGCCATCCTGGGCGTGGCTGACGCCCTACCCTGCCGCGGTCCGGAGTCCTCCTCGGCCAGACCCTCAATGCCCTGCTGTGAAACCTCCCGGCCTAAAGTGTGTGTCTCTTTCGCCTCGTAACCACCACCTACGTGAGCGACAGAAAACGGGACCCTCCCTGGGCAGCTCCCACGGCTGAGGCCCAGGGGCCAGGGACCCCGGGGGCAGGGCGGGACGTCTCAGAGAACAGAGAAGAGTGTGAGAACGCGGCCTCGCACCGACGAGACTTGAGGGTCGGCCAGAGACGCCATCAGAGCTGTCTCGGGCAGAAGGCCCGCTCCTGACCCCCCCAGCCCCGCCGCGGGAGAGGGAGGGGAGCCTTCCGCCGCGGACGCGTCCAGGGCCACGTACTCAGCGCAGTCACTGGAGGGCTGGCTGGGGCTCTCCGCGCACGGTCGGCTGTGCTGACAAAGGCCTCTGGAGGGGCAGCCCCGGAAGGGAGGCCGCACGGGGAAGCCCCTGGCGCGGGGGGCGCGGGGGGCGCGGGGAGGGAGACGGCCCTCCACTCTCCGGCGGCAGAACAGAGAAACCGCACGCGGCCAGCCCCACGACGACACAGCCGAGGCCTGCGCGGCCGGCCGGGGGGGAGGGGGGGGCAAGGACGCAAGGGGACAGACAAGGCCGCGGCCGGGGTCGCAAGCCCCGCTCGGGCGCCGAGGGACGCCCTCAACCTTGCGGCGCAGCAGCGCCCCCGCGTCCGGAGGCGGCGGGCTTGACGTCACCGCCGGGCCCCACCCACCCCGGCCACGTGACGGCCGCGCACCACGCCGGCGGCTCCGCCCCGTGGGGGCGGGGCTTCGCGGCCAACACGTGAGGCGCGAGGCGCACGCCGACTGGCCGCGCCGGGCGGCGTGCGCCTGACGCACCTGAACGCCCGGATGAGGAAGTAGAGCGCGGCCAGGCCGCTGAGGCCCGTGAGCACGTAGAAGGAGCGCAGCAGCGGCGAGCCCGGCGAGTCCAGCGGTCGCGAGTGCGTGCTGTTGTGCGGCGGGCCCGGCTGGCTCCCGTTCGTCACGGCGGGCGGTGGCGACAGCGTGGCCTGCACCGGGCGCGGCGACGGGGGCGCGGCCCCCTCGGCCCCGCACAGCAGCGCCGAGAGCAGCAGCGCCCGCAGCAGCAGCGGCAGGGGCAGGGGCGGCGGCGGCGGCGGCGGCGGCGGCTGCAGCAGCACGCGCGGCCCCATGGCCCGGCGGAAGCGGTGGCTGCGCCCCGCCCGCGCGAGCGATTGTCACTCACCGGCGTGGGGGCGGCCCCAGCCAATGGCTCGCGGGGGTGGGGCCTAGTTCTCGCGAGCGCCCCGCCCCCACCTCGCCTAACCCCGGCGGTCGTGGGCGTGGCCCACGGTGCCCAGCCCGGGCTGCGCGCGCACCTCCGGCTGCAGGCCCCGCCCCGGAGCCCACACCTCCTCCCGGGGGCAGCTTTCCCGAAGGCACGCTGGTGTCAAGGACCCTCGTGGGGGACGAAGCCGCGCTACGCAGGGCGGCCTGGCCCAGTGCTCTCCAGGCCCTCAGTCCCAGCCAGGGCCCCAGGAACTCCAGGGGCTCTCACTCTGGGAGGCACCAGAGGCTCCCACCGGTGCGAGAACCGTGGGCACTTAGGCCGCCCCGCCGCCATCCTCCCACCCCCCCACCCCCACTACTGGCAGTGGAGGGGAGCCACCGAGGGCCGAAGGCAGTGGAACCAAGGGTCAACCCTAGTGCTCTGCATCCCTAGAGGGGGGCGGAAGGCAAGCAGCTCAGGAAGCTCGCCCTACAAGCAGCACAGGTGGGAGGCTCTGGGGGCCACTGCGCCAAGACCCTGGGGGAGAGGTGCCTGCCTCCGATGAGGGAGCCTGTGCCCCTCAGAACCTGAGAGAACTGCCCAAGGGGACAACAGAGAACCGGGTGGTCTTCCCGGCTTGGGGCCAGCTTGTGCCCTGAACAAGTGGGCAAAGAGGCTTTTCTCCAGCAGACTCCCCCGAACCCCTTTCCCACCCAAGCTCCCTGGCCGCGTCCCAAGCCAGACTCAGATTTGTGTGGACACACCAGCCCTTTATTCAAATCCGACTTCCGTGTCCTGCTCCTGTTGAGGGGGGCGTCCTGGCTGCGGTGCGGTGCCTGCCGCCACACACCTGTCCTCCAAGAGCAATTCGAGTCGCTGCACCTCAGCCTCCCCAGTGACGCGCCTGCTGGAACAAACGGGAGCAAAGCGCTGCTGCCGGAGAATGCTGCCCACCCCGGCCCCCACTGGGGTTACAGGAGGGCAGACCAGGGGAACCCACCAGCGGGGTCAGGCGGCAGGGCCAGAGCGCCTCCCATCACCCACCCCAAGAACCACTTACAGGGGACACGGTACGAAGACCGGTGGCTGTGCCTCTGGCTCTTGCTTCCAGATAAAGTCCCTTCTGGGACAGTGAGTCCCGGTCATCGCTGCTGTCTGGCCACACCTCCAAGTCACGCTGGCTTCCCTTCAACCTGCCAAAGCAAAGAAGCGTTACGCCCAGTGTCCTGGCCACAGGTCACATCTGCCCCTCCCCACCTCCCCTGAAACCATCCACAGCTCCTAGGAGGGTCTCAAACTAGTCATCGGGCCGTCCCGGCAGAGGCCCCGTCACAGGCTGGCGTGCCCAGGGTGGGCCTGCGCCTTGCGGATGGGCCAGGCCACGTCCCACCCTTGAGCAGAGCCAGCTGCCCAATTGGGATGGAGCTTAGAGGACCGTGTGGGCTCTGGGAAAAACTCATGGCAGCAACAGACATCGGAGAAAGCTAGTTGGGAGCTTGAGGGACGGAGGTCTGGAAAAGACTGTCAATTGATGAACAAAAATCCCAAAAGGCAGGGCGTTCGGTGGTCTCCAATCCTGCTTACGGATCAAACCTACTCCTGTGGCGTGACCGCCCAGGCTGCTCGCCGGGCTGCAGGCGGGGAAGGGCTAACGGCCCAGATCTGACTCTGGTTCGAGCTCGATTAAAAAAATTAAAATTAAAAAAAAAAAAAAAAAAAAGTAAAGAAAAATGGAAAAGGATAAACAGCCAAAGGAACATTCCCCAGGTACAGAACTTTACTCTCAAATGAGCTCTCGACAAGAGGAGGGATGCGGACACGAGCAAAAGGAGTTACCTCGAATTACAGGGCTATTTCCACATATGAGCTAGCCAAGGGAGCAGCTTGCGTCTCAGAGGGTTCTGTTGGGCGCACAACACTTCTGTCCTCCGAGGGGCTGCAGCTTCCATAGGCTAGCGGTGAGAGCTCAGAACTCGTGAAGCGACAGCAGAGCTAGCTAACGAGCCGGTCGGTCCGTGGTCGCCCAGGGACGCTGCCTGCCGTCCGCTGTCTGGCCTGCTCCTCAGCTAAGGCGGTCCGGGTCAGCGTCACGTGCCCGGGCGTCCACCGTCCCCCGCTAAGCTGCCCACCCTGTCGCCCACCTTCTCACCTCACCGGGGCCGATGGCGGTCGGCTGTCAGGAGGGGCCCGGCCAGCGTCTGTCTATTCTGCCTTCCCTGTCTAGCTTTCTGCGAGTCTCCGGCGGGACCGGCAGACCTACTTCTCGAACTGCCCTTTCCGCTCAGTTCTGACCGCCTCGAACCCGAGAGCAGGGAGTGTGTTGTGCAATGAAAGGGAAATTGTCAGAGCAAGGTTCGTTTCAGACGGTCTTTTAATCGGCTTCGTGAAGCCAAAGAAAACTGCGTACAAGAATTCCTTAACCGCTTCAGATACAACATCAATGGGTTATGCATACGTCTTCCGGTAAAAAAAGACAATATAAATAAACATTTTCAAGAACCTCTCGAAGGGACATCTGCAACTCTTGCTGTGCGTCATACACAGCACGGAAGGGCCGAACAGGCCAGGCCCGGGGCGGCCGGGGTACCTCTGCCACAGCCCCGGCATGGGTCCTACCACGCTACACGCAGAAACAGCACACAGAGCTGGAAAAAAGCCACAGCTTGCTGAGCTTCCGGCAAAAAGCGGATTCAGAGTCCATTGAATCTTAAAGAGAAGTGAACCGGGGCACCCGACCTCACGGGCCGACCCCACTAAAAAGAGAAACAAAAAAAGGCAACACAACCAAAACCAAAACCCACACAACCCCCAAAGATTTCCTAAAAAACTTATGGCTCAGGGTAAAAAGAAAAAAAAAACTAAAATCTGAAGTGCTTTTCAGAACATTTTTAAAACCCTTAAAAACTGACAACGCTTCCTTAAGAAAAGTAGTCTAGGAACGAAGCCATCTGGGGGTCAGAAGCAGTCAGGCTGTGTTTGACAAGATCAAAACGGATAGGACTACAAAAGTGGGGTACAAGGAGGTGTGTTCACTACACATGAACGATTCAGCGAAGCTCCCAAAATCTTTAAATATACAGCCATTGGAAGGACGATCTTGAGCAGGAAGGATTTTTACTCGTTGTGTGTAGCTGAGAACAAGAAGCAGGGACATGTAAAGGCACTGAAGCACGCGACAAGACGCAGCATCCGCTCCCGGGTCCAGACCTGGAGGGCGCGGCCCCGCAGCCTCAGGAGAAACCACCCCCCCCACCAGCTGAGGGCGGGGCGGCAGGCAGGGCGCACATGCACTTCTGCTGCCTGCGCAGTGGGGAGGGGCCCTCACTCTCCCTTTCCTTCTTGGTCACTCTGGTTCTGCCTTTATGTTTTGTGCTAGAAACGGCTGCTGGCACAGAGACCGAGAGGGCCGTATCGCCCCTTCGAGGCAAGCACGGTGACAGAGTCTGAGTGTCGCTCGCAGAGGGCGCCAAGGCTTACTGAGCTCCCAGTGCAGGCCCCGGCGGCGAGGTGCCCTCGGAGCGTGACTTACCGTAACTGTCGTAGCTGTCTCTGTAGGACCCGCCTGAGCTCCGGTCGCCATAGCCGCCACCTTGACTCCGGCTGCAAGGAAGACACTTGAGGCTACTTAGGCCCGCGACAGCAGGACAGCAGCAGAGTGGCCCGGCCTCAGGCACTGGCACCCGCACGCCCTCACCTGCTGTAGTAGTCTCTGGAGCCTCCATAACCCCCACTCCTGGACTCAAACCGGCTCCCTCCATAGCCTCGATCCCCTCCTCCTGCAGACAGGGACAGGAAGAGAGCGTCAGCGCCCGCCGGCAGTGTCCCCACCGTGTTCCCAGGGGCCCCAGGCCCTGAGCATAGCACTTACCTCTGGAGAACCCACGGCCCCGGCCTCGGCCCCCTCGGAAGAAGCCCCGGCCGCCAGCAGAGCCACCTCGATAGCCTCGGGATCGGTTGTCGGACGACTTGCCGGCCTGGTCGACTCGGATCTGCCGCCCGTCCACAGACTGGAAACCGGAGACCTGCGCAGGTTAGTCTGTGCTCCCCCATCCTCGGAAGCGGGGTTCCCTCGGAGCAAGCAAGGGGTTCTGCACCTTCCGCGACCCCGAGCGGCCGCCCTCACCTTCCCGTTCATGGCCATCATGGCGTCCTTGGCGTCGTCGATGTTCTCAAACGTGACAAACCCGAAGCCTCGCGACCGCTGGGTCTCCCGGTCTTTCACGACCACCACTGCACAGGAGAGACGTGGAGTCTGCGCCCAGCCCTCCCCGCAAGCAGCCCCGCTCCGCCGCCGGCAGCACCTGCCGCACCTTCCGCGATCTGTCCGTACTTTGAGAAGACCTGCTCCAGCGACTGCTCGTTGGTGTCGAAACTCAGCCCTCCGACGAAAAGCTTGCCTTCGTCTGATGCCATGGCGGCCTGCGGCAAACGCTGTTGAATTCCTCACGAGGCCCTCCGGGGCCTCGCCGCTCCCCCCTCCTCGTGCACACGCCACAGGGGCTTGCGGGGTAAGCCCTGGAGGGCGCCCCCTCTAACCCACCCCCACGACTTCTGAATCCCCAGCGCGCCCTTCGTTCCTGGACCCCCGGCCCCTCCTCCGTGCACAGCCCAGCTCCGCCCGCAGACCGCGGGGCTCCACGGTTTCACCCGGCCGCCGGCCTCAGGGGACGCTTAAGGCTGGACACTGAAGGCAGGCGTCGGGCTCCGCCGGCACCGGCCAGGCGCACCTCGGGATTTCCGCTTTGTACGAGGGGTCAGACTGACTCCCACCCTGAGCGCCGGGTGGGGAGTGGCAGAGTGCTTGGTCCACTGTAGGGCACCCGAGAGGGGTGGGGGACTGGGCACTGAGCGCGGGCAGAGGCTCCGACGTGGAGCCTGACGTGTGGGGCCGAGGCCAGCTTGGACCGACTAGACGGGCTGGGGGAGCCCCGCCCAAGGGCTCCGGAGACACAGGCCAGAGAGAGACGCGGAACTGTGTCCCGCTCGCGCTCCTCCAGCGGGAAATCGGGAGCGGCGGCCCTGGCCACGCAACGTGGCCCCGCCCACTGCCGCGCGCATGCGCCCCGCGCACGCCCTGCGCCACTTCATCCGGGCACCCAGCACTCCCGCCATTTCGCTGGGCGCTGCTGTGCGCCCGCGGCCGCCATTTTGCGGTGGCGTCCCGCTCGCGGAGGGCCTGGCCCGAGGGAAAGACGCCCTCCGGCCGCAGCTTGGCCCGGTGTCCCGCTGCCCATCGCCGCCGGCGGGGCGGACTCCACCCCGGGCCCGCCCCGGCGACGCCCCCGCCCAGGGGCGTGACGCCGCCGCCCCGCCTCCTCCGGCCGGCCGCAGGCCGCTCGCCGCCCCGGGCTCGCGGAGCCGGTGCCGCCAGGGCCCTCACCACTGAGCCGGGAAGGTCCCTGACGCAGGCGGGAACAAGGCGCAGCACACCGAGCCAAGCCTCCTAACGCTCGAGTGAGGGGGGGGCGCCGAGCGACCGGCCTTAAGTACGCCGCCGCGGGACCCCGCCCCCTGCACCGCGCCAGCCAATCCGAGGGCTCGGGGGCCGCAGCCGCACCTCATATTCATGAGATGGGGGCCGGGCCTCTCCTGGCTCCGCCCCCTCCCGGGCGCGCGGATGCCGGGCGGTGTAATTGGTGGGAACGCGCCCCGGCCGCAGTCCCTCGCCCGAGAGCGGGGGGCGGGGCCGGCGCGCGAGGGGGCGGGGCTGACCCACTTCTGCTTGCCCGCCCCCATCCCCACCTCCTGGCCAGAGGCCGGGAACAAAAGGGCCTCTGGAGGCCAAGGGTCCAAACCTCCTGGGGATCCCCTGCTGTGCTCCAGCCAGCGCTGACGTGTCAGCCTTGCCAGGTCCCCATACCCACCGGAGCCCCAGCTGTCAGGACATCTGAACCCTGACGTCATTCTGATACACTTGCTCACACAACCCATACCCTGGTACTCCCAGGATCCCATGCTCCTGAATGAATACACCGCTTCACTTGGTCGGCCCCAAGGCCTACCCAAACCCCTGAGACTGAGGCAGTCTCACCTCATGGACCCCAATATTCCCCAAGATCCTAATTCCTCTTACTTCCCTACTTTGGGGCACCCCAACTTCACCCAGCCTAGTTTGCCTACAGACCTCCACCAGCACCCACACCTAACTTCCACCCCAACCTTGACTTTTCTGCTTGGCGTGGTGCCCGCACCCCTACACTCACCTTGACAGACACTTGTGCGTTCCAGCTCTAGACTGCAGGCTGACCCCAACCTGGGACCCAACCCCACCACTGTGGCCAGCACTGCACCCCGACATTCGTCTCAGCCCTCCAGTATGTGCTGCAGCCTCCTGCCAGGGCTTAGTTCTGCTACCCCTGGTGGGGGCGGGGGAGGGGGGGCGGCGAGCAATGCTCTGCTCCTCCCCCTGTGGCTTTTTCCTGTCTCTGTCCGGGGGTTCCAAGATCTCTGCTACAAGGCGAACCAGCTTGGCAGAGACCCTCACCCCCAGATTGCTCCTGGGGAGTCCCAAGTCCATTTTATGGGAACTGCCTTGTGACTGCCATTTGCTGCCTGCCCTGGTTTGGCTTATGTTGTCTCCTGGGGTCCTGGACCCCTCCATGGGGTGGAACAAACTGGTGAAGAACTCTGACTGCCCAAGTTCTGTTCTACAATGTTTCCAGAGGGTGGCCCCTATGCAGAAGAGTTGGGGGGATTTGGGAACAGAGGACCCCCCCCCCCCACACACACACTTTCTTGCCCACCCCAGAGAAGTTCCAGCCCCACTCCAGGCCTCAGACTTGCTCCCACCCTAAGGTGGGTCCAGCTGAGAAAGGAAGGGACACAGGCAAGGACACGGTCTCCCATGACAAGGTTGCTGGGACCCCTCCTCAGCTCAGGAACCCACTCTCCCAGAGCAGCTCGTGAGACATCGCCACCCCGTCTGCACCGCCCAGCCCCGCCCCATGCCACAGCCCTCCCATAGACCCCCCGTCAGACACAGCCTGCTGCGTCAGCCTCTCACGCAGGGTGGTTATTAAAAGGAGCAAAAAAAGACATCAGCTCTCAGCTCCCTCTGCCTTCCGCCGCCCGTGGAGGGGGGTGGGGAGCTGGGGGCAGGTATGCCCAGCCCAGGAACTTTGCCCCGCCGCCTTTCTGAGGCGCTCCCCTAGCAAAGTCAGGTCAGCGGCTCCTTGCTCCAGTCCAGGCCAAGGTGGCCTGGAATCATCCTCTGCCCCCAGGCCCCCCACACCCACTGTTCTGTGGTAGTGACTCGGCCTTCTCCTGGTTCTGTGAAGTGCTCTGTTCGTTCGTTCATTCATTCATTCATTCATTCATTCCGCCAGCACGCTATTATTAAGTGTTTACTACCAGTCCGTTGCCGGTTACCAGTCTCCACGTCTGCCCACGACTGTCCTGGGTTCCCATCACAGAATGGACCCATACCTGGGGACACCTGTCGCCAGGTGCGCCTGCTCTGGGCATTGTGTGCAAACTGTGAGCTTGCGTCTCAGGTGTGTGGCCTGTCTCCGTACCTGTGTTTCTGTGGTTTCCTGCATCTGCGTAGCCGTGGTGGGGGCGGGGGGCTCCCAGGAGGTAGGGAAGACCTCATCGCTGCTGTGACCGCTGCGCCACGCTCTCCCCGCGGACGCGAGGGGGCGCTGCGGCCTCGCTGTCGCCCCAGCCGGGGGTTCCGGGTCCCGCCGCGGACTCCAGCGTTGGGGGGGCGGAGCCTTCGTCCCGCCCACGGGCCTGCCCCCGCGCCTCCGCCAGTGCGCCGGGGATGGGGTGGCGGTGGTGGCGGGGCTGGGAGGATGCGGCTCAAAATAGCCCGGGGCACGGGAGAGGCTGCTATTCGCGGCCCGGACGCGCAGTGCTCGCCGCCTGCCCGGCGGGACTGGGATTAGGCCGTGAGGCCCCCGTCGGCGCTTTTACAAATCGCCTCTCCCCGGGCGGCCGCCGTGCCTGCCTCCGAGACCACTCCCCCCCCCGCCCCCCAGAGGTCCAACACCTCCGGCGCTGAGAGCCCCACCCGCGGACGTCGCCCTGGAGACGAGGCGGGGTCACCTCGCTCCCGCGGCGCCCCCTCCGCCTTCCCGCCGGGCCGGCCGCTGGACGCCGGGTCCTCCCCCGACCCTGGTTAATGACCGGGCGGGAGGCGGTAATGAGCGTCTGGGTCCCGGACGGGCGTGGCCGGGATGAAAGGCGCGTGTGTGGGGGGACCCTCAGGCCGCGTAATTATCGCCCCCTCCCGGCCGGCCAGGCGGGGGCCGGGACCGTGCACCTGGAGGCCTCCTGGCGGGGGCGCACAAGTGGGACCGTCCCGGCTGACTCCAGCCGGCCCGCCCGGCCCAAATCCGCAGGGCCCAGAGCCAGGGAGGGGGAAGCCGAGACTGGATGAGTGTGCGCGTTGCCAGGTGTGGTGCCCATGTGTGCCCGTGAGCTGCGGAGTCATGGGTAATGGCTGGGGACTGCGCTTGTGTGGACGCGAAAGTGGGGCTGTGTGTGCGTGCGAGTATGGAAGTGTGTGCAGGGAACGCACACGTGTGTGTGTGCACATGGGAACCCGTCTGCATGGTACTCCGTGTGCAGGAACACGAGGGACCCCTTGCGTGTGAGCCAAGCGGACCTCAAGCATGTGCATAAGGGGCATGGGTGTGGGCTCAGTCACAGACAGGTCTGGTGTGCGGGACCTGGGCGAGCCAGGGCTCACAGAGCATATGTGCCGGTGACTGATGGCGTGACGCATGCCCGCAGGGTGGGCACAAGTGCGCACCACGTGTCATCAGTGGCCAGGGTCTCCTGCGGCAGACATCAGCTCCCGGAGGCAGCAGCTGTTTGGTCCCTTGGGGAACCGGAGGGGACTGCCTCCTGGCCTCACTTTCCCTCCTGTTCCTGGAGAGGGGTGTCCACAGTGGAGGAGGATGTCTGGCGCTGGGGATGGGGATACCCACCCACCAGGGAGCAGCCCCCTGTGACTCAAGGCCCAGGCATGTGGAGGCCGCCATTCTTACACCCTGGTCACGCTCGCATCCCAGGAACGCAAAGGGCCAGGCGGTGCACGGCTGGTGTTGGTGACCACAGGCTGCACCAAGTGCAGGAGTATGTGGGGGACTGTGGGGTGGGCCCTGCGGCCCACCCGTGGAAGGGCAGGAGGCCGGTGGGAGGCCCGTCCTGCCCCTTGGGTTACACACGTTTGTTCTTCCCGCACTCACGATGCCCCAGAGATCCGGGCGCCGACCCCTTCCTTTCTACCTGGGAAACTCGGCACGGGTGTGGTGGCAGATGCACAGGGACGGGCACCCATCAGGCTCGTGCGTAGAACCCACGTCAGGTGCCTGCGAAATGCCAGAGCAGGGGCACCCCCAGGTGGGAGGAGCTGACCCCCACGTGTCCCATCCACTGTCCTGACCTTGGCCCCCCACAGGCTCCCTGCAGGCACAAGGTGGGGGGGGGGCGGGGAGCAGAGGGACTCCTGCCTGGGGCTTGGGGCATCTCCATGGCAACCCTGGAGTGCCATAAATGCAGAGTGCCCCGTCCTGTGGCAGCACACCTGTACCCCTTCCGGCTCTGTGTCCCCAGTACTAGTGTTGATGTCCCCCCACTGTCTGCCTCTAGAACGCCAGCGCTGGCCAGGTGCCTCTCTGGGCCTCAGCTGCCTCATCCGAGAAGTGGGTGTTGCAGCAGGGCTTCCTGGAGCCAGTGTGGGGGAGTGAGACGCTTGGGGTTCTCTGGTCTTTCTTGTACGGCAGGACACACAGAAAATGGTCTGTGATCCTCACACCCCCTTCCTCAGTGCCGAGTGAGTGAATGCAACCCCCCCCCCCCCACCTGTCCCCAATCCGGATTGGCAGGTCTCTGCTCCTCTGGGGGGCCTACAGCCAGGGAGGGTGTGTGGGCAGTGTGGGTGGCTGGAACCACAAGCTTGTGTTTCGGGGAGGGTGCGCAGTCTCTGAGGACCTGAGTTCCTGCCCCTGCCCGGTGTGACTTTCAATTTTGCGGTTTTCTAAAGGGAGGTCTTGGTCCAGGGTGAGAGTGAGGGTGCCGTTGTTTTGAAAATCACACTGTTGACTGAGGTTGTGCTGCCATCGAAGTGTAGGCTGGGGTCCGTGTGTGTGTGTGGCGGGGGGAGGGGGGGTCTGTATCCGGCAGAGCCCAGCTGGGAGCCTGGCGTTCAGGTGGGGTCCGGATCTACCCCTTAGCTGTTGAGGGGTGCGCTTCTCCGAGCGTGGGTGAGAAGGCGGGCTGGTCGGTCCGGTGGCTGCCAGGGGCCGTGTGTGGGAGCAGGGGGTTGTGCAGATTCTCCGGGAGGCCCGGGGGCAGTGCTGAGGGGGTGGGGGCGGGGGTGGGGCGGGTGCGGCAAGGTCGTAGCCAGCTGTCTAGAGCCCCCCCCCTCCTCCTCCAGCCTGCGGGTGATCGCCTCCCCTCGAGGGGAACCGGGAGGGCGGGCGGCCCCGCCCACATTCCGGAGGAGTTAGGGGGTGCCCTCTACGGCCCCAGCCTGCACGCTGACCTCTGACCCAGCCTGAGCCCACTCCCTCCGTCCTGGGCACCCAACGCAGCGGCAGCTGGCCCCAGGGAGGGGCAGCCAGACGGGGGTGGAGGCTGGAATGCGTGCCGGGGGTGAGGGAGGGGGCCCCAGAGAGGGGGCGGAAGTGGGGGAGGAGTCGGTGGGACGGAGACCGAGATAGCAATACAGACCGGCCGAGATACTGAGGGAGGCAACGGGGAAGAGAAACAGAGAAAAGGAAAACTAGAACCAGCCAGACGCAGGAGCGGCAGATGCAGAGAAGGAGACGGAGGGACAGACACAGGGGGAGAAACAGAGGCAGCCAGCCCGGGATGGAGAGCCAGCGGGAGGGCAGTCGCGGGCAGGGCCCCAAGTGACAGGGCCCCGCCCCCACGCCAGGGCTGGGCTGCTCACCTGTCCCAGGTCACACGGGCGGCCGCCCGTCCCCTGCCCTCCCGGGGCCGGGCAGCTGTGGGTGGGGCTGGAGTCAAGACTCCTGGGTTGGGCCCCAGCGCCCTTGGCTGTGGCTTGGTAACTCCCATTCCCAAGGCGCCCGGGAGAGGTGGGCGGGTCCCGCGGGGCCTGGTGGGGGTGGCTGTGCCCCGGGCACCTGCCTGGTGCTGGGGGTGCAGAAGTCGGCTCCGACCGGGCACCGCTCACTCCCATCTCCCCAGAGGCCCGGCCCGACCCCAAGCCAGACCCTGACTCCGGCCTTTGGCATTTCAGAACCGTGAAGCCGGCCCCAATTCCCCATTTGGCCGCCCCCAGGGCGCTCCGGCCCCAAGCGGACTGCAGTGACCCCGGTGACCTGCTTCCGCTTGCCCACAGCCGTCTCATCATCCAGCAGCATCGCCCACCTGGACCCAGGCCTCCAGTCCCGGCTCCACCCCTTGGCGGCCACGCCAGTGCACAGGGCCCGGCCGACCGACCCCCGACTCGGCGCTGGGCCCGCCCAGCCTGGGGCTGGCCTCGGACCGAAGGTTTCGGCGTGCATCATCCCCAGCGGGCAGAGCCCGCTGCTGTTCACACTGGCCGCTGCCTTCTCTGAAAGGACTCCTGGTCACAGCGAAACTTGCTCCCTTCCTCCGAACGCCTAGCTCCCTGCAGCCCCCTGCCAGCCAGCGCCCCGTGAAGCGGAGGCCAGCTGCGGACAATGCCCCATCTGTCCCTCCTCAGGCCTCTCCTGTAAACCCAGGCCGAACGCCCAGCCATCCAGCCACCCCCTGGATGTTCTGGCCTCTGCTCCGCCCACCTGCTCCCTCTCCCTGGGGAGGGGGCCCTCTCCTCCCCAAGAGACAGACTCGGGGAGTCACCCGTTTCAGGTCCTCGCCTCTGCCTTTTCCTCCCACCTTTTGTCTTCTCTCCCCCAACTAACTTCGCAGCTGCCCCCCCCCCCCAAGTACACCTGCTCGCGCTCCTCCAGGCCGCTCGTTGCACACGTTGTGCCTCCCACCTAGGGGCACCCCTTCCCCCTCCCAACGCTTGCAAACTCCTACTATTCCTTTGGTAAAGCCTCAGGCCAAGCGCTCTCCTCCCGCCGGCCCTCCTGCGTCCCCCAGCCCGGGGGCTGCAGTGCTGCCCCAATCCGGAGGTCGCGTCACCGAATCGAGGAGGAGGGGACAGCAGACAATGCTTGGACGTGGAAGGAGGGGTGCGAGCGAACGCGCCGGTGCGGGGCTCCACGTGCGGGGCCCTCCGGGACGCCCCCTCTTCCGTCCCGGCGCGGCCGAGCCGTCAGACCCTCGGCGCGCCTCCCGCCCCCAAATTTGCAGACGCGCGACCACAGGGAGGAGGCCGCACGCCTCCGCGCTGCGCTTGCGCATTCAGCCGCCCAGGCGCAGTCCCACCTCCCGGCGTGAGCGCCGCGCTGTCATTGGTGCGTGCGCAGGAGCGAACAACGCGGCCGCCAGTGAGGCGGCCCCCGCGGTGGGCGGGGCCCGGGCCTGCGGACGCGCGCACGGGGGCGAGCGGGGCGCCCTCCCCCCTTCGTGACGTCAGGCCCGTTTCGCGGCGCGTTGCCGTGGAAACCGCGATTCCATTTCTGCGGGTTTCCGGGGGCCACCCCCTCCCATTCAGCTTTTTCCTCAATGGGAGGAGGGGGCGGTGCGGGGTAGACTCCGCCCCCTGAGGTCTCCGCAGCGATCTGCCCGCGCAGGGCCTCAGTTTACCTTTCCTTCACTTGGCCTGGCCAGCAGCCCCTCTGACCGCAGCTCCCTTCGGCCAGGCACTTCCCCCTGGGTAGGTGTGCACGCTGCGCGGCCGAGTAGGGGGAAGAGGCCAGTGGCCCGCAGCCCCCACCGGGGTGTTGTCCTCCTGGGACCCCAGGGCAGGGTCATGACCCTTGGACTTCCGGGCTGGGCGCCAGGAAGCGCCCTGAGGGGTGGGTTCCCGGGCAGCAGGGCAAGTGCCCCCCGCCCTGCAGCGTGCAGACACAGCCTGCGATTCAGCGTGTGATTCAGAGGGTGGCCCAGTTGACACCTCCCTCCACAGCCCCTACCCAGCCCTGTGGAGTCACCTGCTTACAGCTCTCAGCCCTGACCCCCAGGGGCGGCTGCGTGGGCGGAAGTTTCCACCTGAGCTGTCTCACCCACACCTCCAACCTGTGGCCCTCCTTACCTGCGGGAGCTTGTGCCCTTGACTTGGAGGTCTGGAAGGGTCAGCCTGCAACGTGCATGGTACCTTCCTGCCTGATTGTGTGTGTGCGTGCGTGTGTGTGTGTGTGTGTGTGTGTGTGTGTGTGAGAGAGAGAGAGAGAGTGTGTGTGTGGGTGTGAGCGAAAGAGAGAGAGAGAGGGGGAGAGACTGGGCTGGGGGAGGGGCAGAAGGGCCTCCCGGATACTTCCAGGACTCTCCTGGGACAGTCCTGGGGTTTCCCTTGCTCCTGGGGTCCTTGGAGCTGGGGCGCTGAGGGCAAGGCCTTGGGCTATCAGAAATCTGCCCAGGAGTGGGTGGTCACCAATATAACAAACACCCCCAATTCTTAGGGCAAGTGATGTTTCTCTCTGGGCTTGGGGTTTTCTCATCTATTAAATGGGAGTATGATTAGGTCTGTTAGGTGGCAGTGCTTGTTAACTGAGGAAACACATGTAAAATGATGCTATTAGTGTCCTGTCTGCCCAGCCCCAACATGGATGGAAGCAGGACCCCAGAGAGGAGTTGCTCCTGGCCAGGCCCTTGGGGAGATGCCAGTTGAGGAAGTCCCCTGGCAACGCAAGGGCGGCCAGCAGAGGGGTGGGTGTTCCTGCACTGGGCACGGCCCCGGACAAAGGCCTGGAGGCTTGAGGCATGACCGTCAGGGCTGGGGAGCGCTGGAATGCGAGGCCAGGGTGAGGCCACAGAAGGGTGAGAGTTCACCCCAGGCTGGGGCAAGGCCAGGCCAGAGGCCTTGAGCGCAAACGCTGGGCCCTGGGGAATCACTGATTTCTGCCAGAGAGCTTCTGGAGGCCTGGCAGGTAGGAAGGGGCTCTATCAGCCTTGAGGAAGGGAGAGGGCTCACGTTAGGGGGCCCAGGCAGGCAGTACCTCCTGCTTGGCCCGGCAGTGGGAACAGTCTTCCTGTCTGTGGCTGGGGAAACCGAGGCCCGGTGTGTGGGTCAGGTATCCTGGAGACGGTTCCAGGGGTTAGTCCCCAGTCCACTTCCCAGGGCCGGGAACCGAGGCCCCACCCAGGGCACACTGTGGGCAGGCAGCCCTGTGCCCACACCCTGTAGGACTTCCGGCCTTGGGTACTGGGAAGTGGCTGGCCCCTCCTTCCCCTGCTGGGGCAACTTCCTGCCCACCCTCACCTCCAGGCCCGGAGGGAACCCGGGAACTACTGTGGGATCCCCGCCCCCCCTTCCAGCTCCCACGGCCTGAGGTGGTGGGAGAACCTAGCATCTTACCGGGTCTCCAGACCATCCCAAGCCCTTTCTCCGATAGAGACCACCCATCAGACCAGGGAGCCCCCTCTGTGATGGCCAAGACCGCTCCCCTGACCCCTGCAAAAGGGCAGCACAGTCACTCAGGTTTCATTTTCTGTTTATTACTTGAAATCACGGTGTTTGTATGCGCCTTTCTTCCCAATTTTTTCATACAGGAAACTCACGCAAGGTGCCGGGACCCCCCCCCCCAGCCCGACCCCCCGAGGGTGGGTAATGCTTTCTTGAGGGAGCCCTGGTGAGGGCAGAGGGGGGCGGGCTGGTTCCTGCCTGGACCTCCACCCTCAGACCCGCGGAGGCACAGGTGTTATTTAAAAATCGTTTAAAAAAACAAAACAAAAAAAAAACCAAAACAGAACACATTTAAATAGGTATCCAAGACAGTTCTTGAAAAACAAACCCAATCCTTTTTTCTCCTTTTTTTTTTTTTTTGGAAAATAAAAACAAACAAAAAACAAATCCTTGACCCCTACCCTCTGACCCCTCCCCACCCACCCCCCCACAAAAAAGTTTACAGAGCTACAGTTAACACATGATGTTCACATCTGAAACCATTAACTTTAAACACATAATGGGGGGTTCACCTAAGATAGGATGAAGGGAGGGACAGGGAGTGGGGGTGTCTGGAGGACAGAGAGGTGGGGCAAGGACAAGACTGGGGGGTAAGGGGGGCAGGGCCCAATCATCTCCATTATCAGTAAAAATAAGTGAATGAACAAAAACTCCACCCCCATTGAAATGGCCCCAGTAGGGGGTTTGCCCCTCTGCCCCAGGGGGAATCTGGGGATGAGAGCGGGGAGGGTCCAATTAAGACCAGCAGCGAACCCCCCCCCAAGGGGGTTAATGCTACACAGCGTCACCCCTACTGGGGGCTTCACAGCTCAGCACCCCCTCCCCTCCTGGCTGCCAGAGGGCCTCCAAACGCAGCCCACAGGCCCAGATCCCTCAGGTTGGGCCAGGAGGGAGGGCTGGGGGTATCATTTCCCCTGTCCCCCTAACCATTTCTCTCCCGAGTTTTCAAGAGACTCCCAACCACTATTGGCTCAGAAAATTAATAGTCTATAAATACCCCAAGCTCAGAACAAAAGGGGGGCGGGGCAGGAGGAAAGGGCACAGTGCGTGGACTCGAAGGCTGGCATCTGGTCTGTTCCCCTCCCTCTCTCTCCTTTCCTACTAGGAAAGGGCCCCACACCCCCACCTGAACCCCAAGGCTGGCTGTGGCCAGCCTGCTGAAGCGTTGTTTTTTGTTTTTTTGTTTTTTTTTTTTTTTTCCTGGAAAAAGAGACCAAGAGAAAAAAAGCACAGATGTGGAGAAACGGCCCCGCGGGCGCAGGGCTCTCTGGTCGCTGTGGGGCCTGCTGGCCGCCCCGGAGGCCGGTGTGCTCGGCAGGCCTTCCCTCCCGGGCCCTGCCCGTCTGTAAAGTGCATCATGAGGCATCTACATTTTTGACTTAAACCTGAAGGGACGGGGGCGGCTTCCTCGTCCCCACTCTCAACCATCTGGAGTGACTGCTACATATCTGGAGCTTGGGAAGTGGGCGGGGAGGGGCCCAGCTCGGCCGAGGCTCGAGCCGGCAGCGGGAGGAAGAGGCGGGGAAGTGTGAGCTGAACCGAGGCGGCAGGAACCCAGTCCATGGAGAGTTCGGAAAACCACGGTTAAGAATGGAACTTAAAAGAAAAAAAAACAAAAAAAACCCACGAAAAACAAAAAATCAGAAGGAAGCTGGCCGGGGAGGGGGGGGGGCCTCCTGCTGCCCTGACCGCCTGCCCTCCCGCGTGCAGGCCTCGCTGGGGGGGGGGGGGGGGGGGACTCTCGGCCCCAGGGTGGTCGGGCGAGGGACGTGGGTCCTAGGCCACCACGAACTCTGACTTAATGTCAGGATTGACTTCCGGCTTCCAAACGGAGTCCTCAAAGTCGAGGCCCAAGCCGGAGGCCTCGCTGGGGCCGCCGCCGCCGCCTCCCCCGCTGGTGTCGCTGCGGCCGGCCTTGCGGCTGGGCGGCCAGTGGTAGGGGCCGCGGGCGTCGCGTCGCGCCTTCCTGCGGAGCCGCTTCTGCTGAAGCAGCAGCTGTAGGCGCTCCACCTTGCAGCGGGTGGCCCGGTTCTCCGTCTGCCGCAGCCGGTCCCCTGGAAGGAGGCAGGGACCGTGACTCCTGAGCGCCCCCGCCCCCGCCCCCCGCCAGGAGACACAGCCCGGACTCCTTTCACAATGCACCGAGAGAGGGAGCCGGCCGAGGGGGGTCTTTGCGGCTCTGGCGGACCCCGGCCCCCCCCCCCCCCCCCCGAGTGGACTCGAGCCGTCCGCTGCCTGTGTTAACCGCGAGCCAGGCACTGGCAAGGCCGGGTCCAAGGCAGACGCGGAGCAACACTAGTGCCCGAGTTAGGTGGACCTCCAGCCCTGAGGCTGGTGCCTTGGTTTCCCCTTTGTGACCTGGGGGCTGGGGGGTCTGCCCGGCAGAGAACAGTGCCACTGTTCCACAGGTCTCAGGATTCATGGGGGATGACTGGGTCTCTGGGGGACCCAGAGCAGCTCCAGCGCTCTCCCCTCCGTCAGACTCGGCCATTCAGAGGCTCCACCTGCCATCTGGACAAGGTGCAGGGGGGGCGCGAGCAGGGAGGAAGTACCCCCCCAGGAGAGGACAAGGACACTTTGTGCCCCCAGCACACATGCTCCCTTCTCTCCAAGCTCGTGCAGAGAGGGTGAACAGCAGCTGGTGCCCCCCCCCTCCTCCCCCAGCTCCCCGGTGGGTCAGCTGCTCTGAGCAGCCCACAGGGGGGCCTGGAACAGCCCAAGGGCGGGCGGGGCCAGCCGGTCACTTACCCAGAGGCTTGCACGTGCGGGCCTGGCTCAGGGAGGCGGGAGCTGCAGCCGCCAGCTTCTCACAGGAGGTAGTTTTGGGGGTGAGGTCCGGGGCGGGCGAGGCGGGCGCGCACTGGGCATGGCAGCGTAGCTGGGTCAGCGACGGGGGCATGCCCTGGTAGTGCCGCGTGGCACTCAGAAGGTCGTTGAGGATCTGCAGGATGGTGCCGATGTCGCGCCGCGGCCGCCCGCTGCTATCCTGGCAGTTGGGGTGCAGCGTGCCTGCAGGAGGCGGGGGGGGGTTGCTGCTGAGTCCGAGTGACTGACACGCGGCCTCAGGAGGGCAGGGCGCCCCTCGTTCGTGCACGGCGGGACCCCAGGGTGAGGGCCCAGACACGCAGACCCGCGGCCTCTGGGGCGGGGACGCGCCATGGCACCTACCAGAGAAGGTCCCTGAGAACACCCCCGGGGCGTGGTTCACGAAGCTCTCAATGACAGCGCCGGGTTTGCGGGAGCGGGAGGCGGGGCTCCCGCCGGGGGTGGACGCGGGGCTCCCGCCGGGGGTGGACGCGAGGCTGCCAGCACTGGCCGGGGGCGAGCAGTCCATCTGCTGGGTCAGGGGGAGGGAGGCATGGTAAGCTGCGGGGTGCAAGGACAGCCCTCGGGGGCCAGGGTCTGAGGGTCACCCACCGGCCCAGGGTCTGGGGATGGCCCTCCGTACGGAGAACACCTCTGCGACCGTGGACAGCCACCTTCTGGGCCCCGAGGAGAAGCCTTCCAGGCAGGACTCACCTCGGGGCAGGTGGCAGCTGAGTGGGATCGGAAAGAGCCGGCTGTGACGGGTGAGGGGGACGCAGGGGCAGGGCTGCTGGACACTGGGGGCACTCGGGCGGCGCTGGACACTGGCCGGCAGGGAGAGGACACAGGGGCGGTCACGCTGGGGCCCCCCCGGGCGGCGGCGGCGGCGGCGGCGGCGGCCGCCAGCACATGGCGGTGTTGCAGCGGGGTATGCTGGGCGGCCAGCTGCAGCTGGACGAACATCATGTGGTCACCCACGCGCAGCGCCAGGGTCAGTGGCGAGCGGCCGGACAAGAAGTCACTGACCTGTAGAGAGTGACTCGTCAGCGCCAGGGCCCCGGCCTGCTGCGCCCCCAGCCCGGCCCGGCCCCGGCCCCCCGCGCTGCGTGACCTGGGGCCTCTCGCCGCCCCTCTCTGGGCTCTGGGGTCCCTGTCGGTGCCACGGATGCTTAAATAAAATGAATCGGTATTTCCGGAAGACGCCTCCGCCAGCCCGGCCTGGCCCGGGCGCCACTGGGGGCTGTGGGGGACAGAGGCGGGTCAGATGGGGGGGCCTGGCCCTCCCTGGCCAGTTTGGTTCTTTCAAGGGGAAACCGAGGCCAGAGGGGGCAAGGCCCAGTCAGCGGTCGCTGTCCTCAAATAACCCCACCCTCCCAGCCCCCAATCCTCTGCCTGTGAATATGGAAGGGGGGCCAATCTCAGACCCCCTCCCAGTTAAGCCACCCAGGCAGCAAGTGGGCGGGAATTCCTGGACAAATTCTTCGTCCTAACCTTTGCTTTCTCAAGATAAATATTTATCTGTCCTGGGTGGGGCTGAGGCTGAAGGGGAGGTTTAGCTGCTGCGGGAGAGGGCCCTGATGGTTCTCTGAGGCCTGGATCCCCTGAGAGCTCAACACAGCCCCAGCACAAACCCTCAAAATCTGGCGGTGTGCGTGGGGGGGTGCGTCTGAGCCCAGGCTGCACTGGGCTCCACCTCTGGAGCCTGGCCAGCGCCGAGCTTTCCCCAGGGGCCAGGATGGTGGGGGGGGGGGGGGGGGTGGAGGTTTCTGAGAAGTGACATAGGCCAGGATGACTCAGAACCACCGCCTCCCAGCTCTCTGCTGGCAGCGGCTGGCGTAACCTTGGGGGCCGTGGGGAGGAGGAGAGGGAGGTGGGCAGTTTGCAGCCCCCACCCTGAAGCCTGGTCTTCATGGCATCCCCCCCCCCAGCCCCAGAGACTCCCCTTGCAGGAAGGGCCTGGGGTGGCTTCCCAAGGGCAGCTGGGGAGTCCCCCCCACCCCTCCGCCCTGCAACTTCCTCCCTGGGGAGGGCGAACAGGAGGGCATGACTCTGTGCCAGGCAGGGAAACAGCCCTGGGAGCTCAGTCACTCCGCCCAGTGGCCCCCCCCCCCCCACTCCTGACGCAGGCACCCTGGGGCGGATGTGAACCAAAGACACCCCTGGCCCCCCCACCTCCGCCAACCGCAGGCCCCCCATGAGCAGAGCTCAGTTCAGGAAATGGAGCTCAGCTCCCACCTGGCTCCCGGGACCCCAGCTCTGCACTGCCCCCCCCCCCCCCCCATGGCAGACCACCCAGCGCCAGGGCCCCTCCTCACTAGCTAGCTGCTGAGGACAGGATGCTACATGCCGGGGAGGGGGCGAGGGCCTCAGGGCAGGAGGAGGGAAGCCGCTGAGCAGGTTTCCTGCGGCCAGCCCAGCCCACCCCCTAGCTGGGGCGGGCAGCAGCAGGCGGATGGCTGAGGCCTGTGTCACCCTCCTGGGAGGAGGGACCCGCCGCCAGAAAAATGAGGAAAGGAGGAGGTTAAAAAAAAAAAGAAAAGGCTGCAACAAAACCGGGAACCCGGGTGTGGGCCAGCCCCTGCCTCCCGCTTCACCTCCTGGCCAGTTACTAAATATTTTCCTAACATCCTGTCTAGGCTGCAGCCCTGGGGCTGGGTGCCCCCCTCCCCCTTTTGGGGCAGAGAACAAAGGCCAGAGGGAGGAGAGAGAGGAGTGACTCCGCACCCCTTACAATGGGGTCACAGAAGGCGGAAGGACTGTCACCAGGCTGGCCCTTCCAGGCCCCCCCCTCCCCGCAGAAATTTTAAAAAGGTCACCCCAGGGAAACCGCAGTGGCTGCGGAGGGGGTGCTCCCCAGTGTGGGCCTGGGGACCCAGGCCCTGGTGTGAGAGCGTGGGCCAAGGTTACCCCCTCAGGCAGGCTTGTGAAAGCCCAGCCCCCTCCCCCATGGCAGCCACCGTGGGAGAGAAGGCCCTCAAGGTCAGGTGGTGAGTGCTGGGGGGGGGGGGTAGGAAGGAGGAAGAGGAAGCTGGGTGACCAGGCTACACGGGCAGGAAAGCTGGGCGGCGCACCCCCTCCCTCCTCACGGGTCTCCAGGGAGCACAGACAGCCCCAGGCCCTCGCCCTGGGCTGGGAGGGACTGGCGAGGGTCTTTCTTACCTGTGTCTCAGTCAAGCTCTCCAGGGCCTGCATCACAGACTGCTCTGGCCTTGAGGCCTGCGACTGCAAACAGAGAAGCCGCTTTGAGCGTGCGCTTGGGTCAGAGGGCCCGGGCACCGGGGCAGGGGAGCCGCTTGCCGGCAGGGCCGCCCTGGCAGGGCGTGTGCTGGGAAGCGAGCTCTCAGGGGAGGGGGCTGCCCGCCTGTGCCAGAGCCTCCGGGGCACTGTGCCCCAGCCATTTACCATGAGGCCCGCCTCCACGGTGGGTACCAGCGTCAGCTTGCTGCCATCCCCCACGCCGAACTCCTGCAGCTTCCCCGAACTGAGCCGGCTGGGGGGAGGAAGGAAGAGGGTGAGGCCAGGAGACAAGGCAGGGACGCGGAAGCAGAGGCCGAGGGGGGAGGGCTGTGCTCCTGGGGGACGCAGGGGAGCCCTTCCCACCCCTGTCCCTTCCCGGCCTTCCACACCCGGGGCCTGAACCTCCCGGTGGGGTGGGGGGGAGGGGGGGCTGTCAGGCATCTGGCCCCGAGAGCCTCCAGGCAAGTGGCTCAAATCTCCTTCCCAGAAGCCCCAACTCTGTACTAGGGCACCACCTCTGCACCTCAACAAAGCACTTTTTCATCATCCGGGTGCCAGTGCGTCCTTGCCACCCTCTGCCACCCTCCCCTCACCCCAGGGTCGGCCCCAGCCAGTAATTCAGCTACACCGACCCGGGGCTCCTCTTTGTGGGCGCCACAGGGCTTAGCCTTTAGGGTCTTTTTGCGGGGCCGGGCTCCCCCTCCTCCCTCCCTCTCCCAGGCGCAGGCCGCCGCCGCTCAGACAAAGGAGACCCTCCCCCACCCGCCCCTCCCCCACTGGGGCCCCTCCGCTGGGGATGGACAGTGCGTGTCCCTGGAGGCCCGCAGGGGGAGTGCTCCCCGGTCTGGAGGCGATTTAAATACCAGGGGGGAGGGGGAGGCTGCGGGAGTGCTCGGTGGTTAGAACAAAGGGGGGTAGAGAGACGCAAGTGGGGGAAGAACACAGCCAGACGTGGAGGGGGGCACCGAGCAGATGCGGAAGCCAGCCGGAACGCAGGCAGAGAGGGAGGTGGCCGCGCTTCCCTCCCCCGCAGCCGGGACCCCCACACTGACCCGGGACTGCTGCCTTCCCGGGAGGGGGGAGGGCCGCCCTCGCAGCCGCCTTTGTGCAGCGACCCCAGGCGGGGGAGGGGGCCGAGGCAGGCAAGGCCGAGCAGAGGGCGCCCGAGAGCGCGCGGCGCGCCCCCGCCCCCCGTCTGGCCGCCCCCTTCCTTCCCCGTGCGGCGCGCTCTTTGTTCCCGCCCGGGGGCCGGGGCCCGAGGGGGCGGCGGGCCCGGGGGCGGCGCGCGGTACCTACGTGTCTTTGTGGAGCAGTGCCAGGCGCTCCTTGGGCACTTTGAGCCTCTGGGACAGCCGCTTGCGCAGCCCCTCCACCGTTTCGTCCGGGGGCACCGACAGCTCGTAGCGGGTGCCCGTCGTGCTGTGGATGACCAGGCTCATGGGAGCCGCCTCGGCCGCCGGGCCCAGCTCGCAGGCGCCGCCGGGGGCCCCGCGCCGGCAGCTCCGGGCGCCGCCGGGCTGCGGCTCCATCCCCGGCCCGCGCTGGAGGGATGGGGTCCGCGGGGCGCCGCCAATCCTCGCCGCGCCTCCGGGCAGTGCTGGGGGGCTCCCCGAACCGGGGTCCTCGGGGTTCCTAGGGGCAGCGCGCGTCCCCTTCGAGAAAGTCCCAGGAGCGGAAGGTGAAATCAGGAATCAAAATCCAAGCAGCGCTCCGGGGTCGCGTTGGCTCGTCGGGGCGCCTTCCGGGGGTGGGGACTGCACTCGCGGCTCCTTTCAAGGACAGTGGGCGCGGAGGAGGGTCCGGAGAGGGGGGTGCCGCTCGGGCTTCCGCGCTCGGTGCCGTCCGCCGCTTGGGCCGCGCTTCCCCGCGCGTCCCCTCCCTTAGCAACAGCCGCCGCCGCCGCCGCCGCCACCGCCGCCGCCGCCGCTTGGAAGATCTGGGGGTGAAAGTAACAAGAAAAAAAAGTTATAATGTATCAACGTTCCAAGGGGCGGGGCTGCCGCCCCCTCCCATTCACTACTTACTCCGCCGGCCCAGCGCCGGCCAATCGTCGCGCGCCGAACGCCCAGTCGGCCGCACGGGCGGGCCAATAGGAACCGCCGCGGCTCTGCCCCACGTGGCCGCGCGGGCCCGCCCCTCGCTCCGCCCCCGGCCCGGCGGCCAAGGGGAGCGCGGCGGGGGCGGGACTGGCGCCGCTCCGGCCCGCCCCCGCGCCCCACCCGCCCGCGCCGGGGGCCATTCATACGGCCCGCAACAAAGGGCGGGCGGCCGGAGGGAGACGGGGGAGGGGGACGGCCCGCAGGGTCCGGGCCCGGAGCCGCGCGGCGTGGGGGCGGGCACTGTCCCTGCGCCGGGAGGGGCAGGAAGCCGGGGGACACCCCCCCCCCCACCGTGTCTGTCCGGGAAGCCGCCGCGAGCGGAAGCGGGAGGCGATCCCCACGCTTCGTGGCCGGGCGGCTCTCGGGAGGTTCGGACGGCGGGCGTCCCCCACCTGTGGGGCGTGAGGTCCCGGCGAGGAGTGGGGCTGCGGGCGGGGCCTGCACCCTGGTGACGTGGGCCAGTGCCGGGAGGGCCCCTCCCGCGCCGGTACCACCTCGCGTCCCACCCCTGTCCCGCGGGCCGGGCCCGCTTCCCGAGTCGCGCCCGCCCGAGCCGTGACGTGACGCGGCGTCCCCGGCTGCGCCCGCGCGCGCCGCTTGGGGCTGCGGTGAGTCAGCAGCGCCGGCGCGCCCCCTGCCGGCCCCGCCCGGGAGCGCTGCCGGGCGTCCTGGGGAGGGGGCGCTGAAGCTGCCCTGGGGCCGGGAAGAGGCCGACGGCACTGCCGGCGAGCGGGGAGCTTCGCTAGGGGCTTGAAGCCTCTAAGGAAGGAAACTGGGGCCACACAACTGAAGAAACTCAGGCCGAACAGCAATTTGCTCAAGGTCACTCGCGGGGTAGGAAGAGTACCCGGGAGGCGGGGCGGGGGCTGAGGTCCTGCCTGGGCGGTGCTGCTTGCGCCGAGCCCCTCCCATCCCACGACCCGAGGGGCTTGCCAGGGCTAGAGACACCCCGAACCCTGTCTGCCCACAGAACAAAGAAAAGTGGGACACCTTTAATAAAAGGCCTGAAGTGGGGACCCTCCTACTCGTCCCGTGAGGTCCCACCCCGCACTCACCAGGCGCCGCCAGTCCGAGGTCCCAACCGTCCTGAGCTTACCCACGTCCGGACTAGAGCGCGGTGGCGGGGCAGGTCTGGGACCGAGCGGGCGGCCCCCAAGCCTTTATCCGCACCGCCTTCCCTCGGGGTGGAGTTTGGGCGGGCAGGGGGCGGAGGGCCGGGCGGCCAGTGACGCAGGCGGGCCCCCGCCCCTGCCTGCAGGCCAGGGCCCTGGGGCGCCTTGGGGCCTGGCTCCCCACCCCTGAAGCCTCGCTGCGTCTATGGGCGGGGGGGGGGGGGGGGGGGGGCTCTCCATGAATACTGTAGAACCTGGGGTCGGAGTCGGCTCAGCCGACCAGTAGTGTCCCCAAGACGAGGTTTCGGGGTGCACGAACTGACTCCCGCCCCGCCCCCTTTCCTGCCGCCCCAGGCCGGGTGCTTCCGCCTGGGGGCGCCCGAGTAGGGGAGCGTGAGCGGAGGGGGGCCTGAGTCAGTGGCCACGATCCAGGAAAACAGGCCGGAGTCACCTGCCTGTTGTGTTGTGGGGGTGCCCCAGCCAGCTGCCCAACTGCCTGGCCGCCTGCATCCCTTAACGGTGACCTCAGACGGCATTTATGGAGCGATTAACCTGCGCCAGGCCTGCCGAGTGCAGCCAGGCACCACCCGCCGCGCTATGACCTTTCTGAGCCCGTTTCTGTGGCTTGGCTATAGATAGGAGAATCCCGCGCGGGACTCTCTGGAGCCCCGGGGGCGTTGGGGCGGGCAGGACCACCCTACCCATCTCACCGACCAGTTAGCTGACGCCCCACGGTAGCAGATGAAAATGTGTTACGCCCTGTTTTCCCCAGCATGCTACTCCGGGTAGGGACGGTTTTGAGGATGACCATGATTGGCGTGGGGCCTTCTCAGTCCTTCTGCTCCCTCTGCCCAGAGGAGGGGGACCTCAGGACCTACTGCCCTACCCCCTGTCCATTTATCTGGTGTCTCACTTTATCTGGCCTGACCACCTCCACCCCACCCTAGTCGTGGGCACCCCTCCCAGGGCTGTGTGCTTTTCCAGGTCTCCATCCTGCTCCCACCCAAAACTCTTGCAGCCTCTGCCCGCGCCCCCCCCCAGTCACACCCACACAGGACACCCCGCCCCTCAGGGTCAGGGCTGGGCTGTAGGGAGAGGCTGAGCCAGCCCTTGGAAGGGGTCACTGAGGGGCTGGGGTTGAGGTGTGCGCTCCAGCAGGTGGGACTCCGGCTGGAGGCAGTGCTGGAGACTGGAGAGGGGATTGTGGGGCCACAAGCGAGGGCCTTGCAGGGGCCAGACGGCCAGGTGGGCACCCCACCAGGCAGGGGTGGCTCAGGGAGTGGCGGACTTGAAGCTGGAGCATCTGGACGCTGGAGGGGCTGCAGGTGGAGTGAGTGGCGGGTCAGGGCTCTGCGACTCAGCCAGGCAAGGCTGTGGTCTCGGGGCGCGGAGACCTAGGCCGTCAGGTTGCCGAGGGACTGGGTGGTCCTCCTGGAATTGGGGCCCCGAAGGTCACGTGCTTTGGAGGTGGGGTACTGCTCTCAGGAAGGGACCGTGGCCCCAGCCTGCCTCTACAGGTGCTACCTAATAAACACACTAAGCCCATCCACTTCCTACTTCCTTTCCCCTTCAGAGCATCCTCGTGCTCTAGATGGTTCTTGGGTGTGAGCACACACCAAGTGCGAGGGGACCCCCTTCCTGGGAGAGGAACGGACCCTTACGGGAGCCTGACCTCGAGGGAAGGACCCCTGGCTCCTGGTCACAGGGCCCACTCCACTCCACCCCAGGGCAAGGCCCGGGACAACACAGGCTGTTCCCGCAGGCCCACATCAGGCAGAGGCATCCGGAAGGTTCCAAAGCTCACACCTCCCCCTGCACAGTGCTGAGGGGCCTTACCTACATCCGAGACTGCCCACCCTCCCCCCCCCCCCCCCCCCCCCGCCCCAGAGGCTGAGATCTCTTAGGGCACAGAGAGAGAAGTACGGATAGGAGGATCCCTGGTGTGGGTGGTGCCGGTCTGGCGGCCTGGTGAAGGTGCTGCTGTCTTGGTGGTGTCGCTGTACCCTCTCACCACCTCCTGGAGCCCCCACGGTGTCCTTGGTCTTATTTATCGCTCCCACGGCCTGGCCAGGAACCCTAGGACCTAGACTCCAAAACGGGGGACAGGGAGAAGTGATCCCATGGCTGTCACAGCGTTCTCTGGGCTGGGGGTTCCTGAAGTGGGGGCCAGCTGCTTGGGCCTACCAGCCTGAGGAGGGGGACCCAGCTAGGAGCCCTCCACAGCTGCGAGCTAGTCTGGAGGCCCCCACAAGCATGGCTCCACTACCTGGAGCCTCCAATACAGCCACAGGACAGTCACTCGCACGGGACAGTGACACACGAGCACAGAGCCCATCTGTGCTGACAACATGCCTGGGGGTGGCCTCCCCGTCACCTCCAGGCTGCCAATGACACACGGGGAGGCCCGGACTCTCCCGCACACTCACGCCCCTGGAATCCCCTTGCCCACCCTGCTGAGGCCCGGGGCTGAGGAAGGAGAAAAATGAGACCCCTGCCCCAAAGTCTCCCGCGGGCCACCTGGAGCCAGCGTCTGGGCCACCCCCACGGTTGCAAAAGGGAAGGAATGGAGCAGCTGCCCGGTGCCAGGGCTGCCCCCGCCCGGCTGCCCCACCCCATCTGGGGCCAGCCCAGGGGCCCGGATGCCACAGAGGTGCCAACACCACCGAGGAGGAGGGCGCAAGGCCAGCCCAGGCCACCCACAGGCCGGGTGAGCAGAGGGCTGGGCCTCTGTGGGAGCAGGCAGGGCACGCCTCTTCCCAGCGTGGCTGGGGCGGGCCGGGGAGCCCACAGGGCAGCCTGAAACCTGGCAGAGCCCCAGGGGGCTGTCCAGCAGCCCAGGCCCAGCCCAGAACAGCGGCCACGCCCCCGCCTGCTGTGTCCCCAGGCCCCGCCGGCAACTTTGCCCACACCCACCCTCCTGGGATGATGGCAAACGCCCTGCCCACCACCCACCCTGGTTTCACTGAGTAAGCTCCCCGCTCCCTCGGTTTACTCCAGACCCTCAAGGATCTCTCGGGCCACAGCTTCGACACCCTGGAGGCTGAGGCTGGTACTGAACGTCTCGTCACACTGGGGGGACAGGAGCACTGAGGGAAAGGCCGGGCAAGGTCCTGAAGCCACAGGCCCAGGCAGGAGACAAAAGCAGCATACACGAGTCAGGTCCCTGGTTTTTAATGGGGGGCTCAAGCTGGGAGCGGGCTGTCCCAGGGGCAGGACGAGGAGCTGAGGGCTCCACAGCAGAGTCTACAAGGTTAGAGAGAAAATGGGTGGCACGTCGGGTTGGGGCGGGGGGAGCGGCTGGAAGGGTGAGATGCAGAGCAGGGTCTCAGCCGAGCCCCCCTTCGCTAGGAGGCCTGACAGTGTGCTGCCCCCTGGCGGCCTCTTGGCAAGACCGCTCCCTCCACCCAAGAATCCCCCAGGTGGCTCGCGGCCCCTCTCTCCCCACTTCCCCACCCCCAATCAGACGACCCACGCGAGCTGGTTCAGCCTGCCCGGGACATCCCCGGTCCGGTCCTGGGCCTCGGTTTCCCCGCTGGCAAGGGCCACGGACCGCCTACTCGAGAGCTTTCACCAGGGCCTCGTTGGCCTCGATGCGGATTTGGATCTCGGCCCTGGAGGCCTCGTCTGCTGCCCCTGACAGCTCCGACTGCGCCTTCTCCAAGTTCACCTTGGCGGCCTGCAGGAAGTGGGTAGCAGGTGAGAGCCAAGCAGCGACCCCGCCTGGTGCCCTGGCTCAGATGTGGCCTCCTGGGTCCATCGGCTTCCCCTGGAACACTCACCCCCACGTCCAGCATGTCCAAGGTCACGGCCTCTTCAGCCAACAACTGCACTGAGGAATCAGCGTTCACTGTGACGGAGCCGCTACTCACTACGGGAGAAGACAGCCGTGAGAGTTCCGTGTTCGGGTGCGGGGGACCCCGTCAGCCAGAGCCACAGAAGCGGCTCCAGAGCGGTCTAGCATGGGAGACAGGCTGATGCCCACAGGGCCCATGGTCGCCCACTGGCACCTGCACACGGGGAACAGGGCCTCCTTCCTTCACCCACCAGCACCAGCCCATCAGCTGAGCCAGGGTCAGGGGTGAGCGGGGCGCCAGGTCTGCATCTTGGCTGTACCTCAGAGTTGTGCTGCTGCACGCTCTCCTTAGGATCCAGTTACCCCCCCCCCCCCGCCCTCTCCATCGGCTCCTCTGCGACAGGACTGGACTTCCCTCTCAGACGCCTGGCCCCCACCGAGACCCTGACCCACCACAAGCTACTGGAGGCACGGGTTTGTCTCTCTCGTGGGCTCTGCTTCTATCCACACGGAGAAGCGAGACACTTGGGCCTGCTGAAGCCCGTGGCCCCGCCCAGCCCCTTCCCGGTGCACTCACCAAAGTATTTGGAGGTGGTGCCGTCCTCGGCGTGGACAACAACCAGCCCCGGCCGCAGCACCTGCAAGGTGGGTACGTGGGCCGCCAGGATGCCAAAGGCTCCCGTCTGCGTGGGAACGTCCACTTGCCGGACGTTGGCACCATTGAAAAATACCTGGAAGAACACGCGGGGAATCCCTGCAGGCCAGTCCTCCCCACCCGGATCTCAGTCTGCCCTGCAGTGAAACGGCCCAAGGCAAGACCCCACGGCGACAGAGCACACACGGAAGCAGCCACGAGGACGCGCATACTTGTCTTGGTTCTCTAGCAGCGTCTTAGTGCACAGAAGATAAAATCCAGACGGAACCCGTCCCCACAGAAACGCTGCCAAGAGCACGCACGAGAAGCGCGCCGACCCAGGAAGACACAAGACAACAAGTGTCTGAGGCTCGGGGTTCTGCGGGACGGGCAGAACGGTGAGGTCCAGCCCTGGGGCGTTGGATTCCAGGCGGAAGGCTCGGGAACTCGGAAAGCTTTATGGGGCTCGGATTCCACACCACTTGGAAAGGCGTAGGGCGCGGGTCAACGACACAGGGGTTGGGGGGTGGCTCTCGGAGGGACACAGGTGGAGGGGGCATCGGTCCGGGGTCCTGGAGGGGGAGTTAGGGATCTCCGAGACTCGGAGGCTGGGGATCCGGGAGTCCTGACCACATTGGGGCGCCGACGCGGATCCGGGGTGCGGAATGAGGACATGGATCCGGAGCAGGAGGCGGTGGCCTGGGGATGGATTTCGGACCACACGGGGGAGGGGGCACAGGGAGCGGAATAAATGAGGGTCGACAACCCAAAGGTTGGAGGTCTCCGATTGCGGACCACAGCGGATCTCGACTGGAGGTGGTGATCAAGGAGGGGTCCCGAGCCCGACCGGAATCCGAACCTGCGTGGGTGAGGCGAAGGTGAAGGACATCTGGCCCGGGCCCGAAGCCGGGGCCGGCGCAGCCGCAGCCTCCGCGTAGGCGCGGGCCTGACGGACGAGGCAGCGCAGGCCGGGACGGCGCAGGACCGCGACGGGCAGCATGGCGACGGCTGCGAACGGACTCCGGCCGAAAGCGGGCAACCAGGAGGACGAGGAGGACGACGCGCAGAGACGTCTGGGAAGAGGAGTCCGGGCGAAGGCGCACGCGCGAACTACGACCCCCAGCAAGCCGCAGGAGACTTTAACAACGACGCGCCGAGCTCCGCGCATAGCATGCTGGGGGTTGTAGTTGCCTTCCAGTCCCAGGAGCCTGCCGGTGGTGAGGTGGGGGCGAGGGGGGGGGGGAAGGGGGAGGACCGGAAGCCTGCGCGGAACAGGAGTCACTTGCATTCAAAATTTGGGGGGACGCTCGTCGGATGCCAGGCGCTAGAGAGCCATCAAGGGAAATACCAAGATTCCGGCTCTGGTTTGGGGTGGTGGGGACGTTTAACACTCAGTGTAACGAATACGCATACAGCGTGTTAGAAGTTAACAAATACCTAAAAAAGAAAAACAGGGGCGCCTGGCTGGCCCAGTCTGAAGAGCATGCAACTCTTGATCTCAGGGTTGTGAGTTCAAACCCCATGTTGGGTACAGATATGACTTAAAAATAAACTCCAAAAAAAAAAAAAAAAAAGGAAAAAGAAAAGCAGAAGGCGGGGGGGACGCGGGAGCAGGCAGCCAGCGGACTGTCAGAGACGCAGACGTTGCGGAGACGGCCAGCCGGCGCGGCTCGAATACAATCCCCAAGGACGCCAGCAGAGGGCGCCCCGCGACCGGAGATGCGCTCGCCCCAGCCCCGCCCGGCCATCGCCCCCGCGCGCCGGTGACGCACGGACGCGTGCGCGGGCGGCCCGGGGCTCTGCTGATGTCACCGCGGCTCGCGCAGCCTCGCTCACGGCGTTGACGTCACCACTCCGCCCCCGCGCACACGCAGGTGGCGCCCCAGGCCAGGCCCCCAGGCCCACATCTTGGTCTGAGGGAAAACGCGGAGTGCGGAATGCACGGGCCTGGGGCCCACGCCGGGAAGGGACTTGGCTCCCGAGCGAGGTATGCAGGTTGCAGAGGTGGTGTCGCACCTGGACAGGGTCGTTGCGTCAAGGTGTTGCTCCATTGGCTCTCCAACCCCAGGGGCTGTCCGCGCCCTAGCTCCCTGCCTTCCAGCGCCTCGGCCGCCTGTGGTCTGCAAACGAGGGAGGACCCAGACCTAGTGCCCAAGCCCCCCGCCCCTCTGGGCCAGCGCCGTGAGGGACATCCTGGCGCTGTGTGTGTGTGTGTGTGTGTGTGTGTGTGTGTGTGCAGACAGAAGCCCTACTCGCGTTTCTAGGGGTGCATCCTGTGTTCAGCCCAACTTTTCCCAGAGCTCTGGCCCCCCCCCATGGAGGCAAGCCCAATCTGCCTAATCATTCGGCTCCTGGAACCCATCCATTGGACAATTTCTGTCCAGTTTCCACTCCAGGGTGGCCAATGGGTAAAGGCACCACCTGTTACTCGAGTCCCAAACCCAGCATTGTTCTGGAAATCTCCAGTGGACCCATCGGCAGGACCTGTCCACTCAGTTGGGCCACTATGGCCACCATCACTGGTTTGGATGACCCCAGCCTCCTCCCCTGTCCTCTCCTCGCTGCAGGTGCCTTCACACACAGCCAGAGGTACCAGGTCATTCTCCTGCTGGGAACCACAAGATGGCTTTCCTTGTTCCTTCCAACACATGTTGAGCTACAAACACGGTTTCTTACCTCAGGTCCTTTGCACATTCAGCTCCCACTCGCTTAAGCCAGCTTTGCTGGGTATTTACCCACTTAACAAGCACATTCTTCTCTCCAGTGTGCAAGCCCCTGGGGACCCAGCGCTTGACTTGGAACTCACCCCTGTAGTGGGGGAAGGGGTGAGGAGCGACACAATACACTGGAGCAAATAACAGACAACACGAGGACCGTGGAAAGAAGCAGGGGACTGAAACGTGGGGTGTGAGTTGCTGTGTTACCAAAGGTAGCCATGAAGAGATATAACGGGACTCGGCCATTTGGGAGAGAGTTGAAGGAGGCCAAGGAGTGAATCTTGAAGCTGAGTGGAGAAAGAGCCGGACAGGCCCAGCACCTGCAAGTGCAAAGGCCCTGAGGTTCGACTGGCAGTGTCAGTTTTCACTGGAGAAAGAGGTGCCATTATGGGGTGCTGAGCGTAGGGCCAGGTGGGCTGGGCTAGGACCCAGGCCAGGCCAGTGCAGGCTGGTGTCCTAAGCATCTAGAAGGATGAAGCACTATTCTCTGAGGAGAAGGGGGAGCAGCTTTGGGATTCACCAGACATGGAGTTTCTGCCAGAGTAGTTCTGATGTCACCCCGGGGCTGCGAAGGCCCTGGTGGCACTCAGCACAGATTATAGTGACTACCTTGGCCCGTTGCTCGTCCCCACAGGCAGAGCGCCCGGTGAACCTGACAATGTCTGCAGCACATTGGGGGAGAAAGTGGGGGGCATGTGTCCAACACCGCCTAGACTGCATCCTGGGGGCCCCCAAGTTGGGGGAGGCGAAGGAGGGGAAGCCGACGCACCCTCTCCTCCCCTACGTTCCCGGCCCCCGGTCCCCCGGACCCTGGCGAGGGTCCGGAGCAGTGCCGCAGGGGAGGGGGTGGAGACTCAGCGGCCGCGGGAGCGGGCGGCTCGGAGTGGGGAGGGGGCGTCCGGGAGCGCAGGCTCCGCCCCCCACTCCCGCCGGAAGGGAAGGGGAGGCGGTGGCCGGCGCGCTGCGAGCCAGACGCGGCAGCGAGCGCGGCGGGGGCGGTCTGCCCGGGACCGGGTGGCACCCAGCGGGTCGGAGCGGGCTCGCCGCCAACGCGGTCACGTGCGCGGTCCCTCCTCTTGCGCCCTGCCTCCCCCGCGCGCCGCGCTCTCCATTCATAAATTCTCCGCCTGCTCCGCGGCCACCGGGCACCGGAGCCCGCCGGGAACGCCGCGCAGCCGCCCGCCCGCCCGCCCCCCATGGGCCGCGCGCCCCGGCGCTGAGGTAGGCGCGGCGGGCCCGGGGATACGCCGAGGCGGGCGGGGGCAGGCGGGGGGCCGTGCGGCCCGCGATCGCCGCCGGCTCCGGGGCCCGACCTGGCTCCGGACCACCGGCCCTTCCCGCGAGGCGGCGAGACCGGAGGGAGGGGGTGGGAGTGGGGGGCTGGGGCGGGCGTGGGGGGGCAACCTGCATCCCCCGTCGCGGCCTGGAAAGGAACATTCCCCCGCCCACGCCCTCCCCCGGCCTCAGTTTCCCCTGTGAGATCCAGCGAGGGTGATGGCGTCTGCGTCTCCCGTCTCCGGGATTAGCCCGAAGCGGGGATGCGCTCGGAGTCTGGCTTCCTGCCTCTCCTCCAGGGCTCGCCATGCTCGTCCCTGGGGCCGGCCGGGGGCGCGGGGATGGGCGCGGTGGCGAGCGAGCTCGGGGAGGCCCGGCTGGACCTCAGGGGCGGGCCCGTGGGGAGCGTCCGCCCTCGGCTCCGGTCCCCGCCTACCCCCGCGAGTCCACCTCTCTTCCCCTTCGGCCTCCTGCCATCTTTTCTGGTCTCCTGTCACGGTCTCTGCGCTCCTGCCCCCTCCCCCTACAGCCGGAACTCATTTCCCGACCTACTTATGCGCGCCCCCTCCCCCAGAAGATACCCGGGAGCCGGGCCGTTCTCGGACCGCGGCGCTGAGAACACCTGGGTGTCGCCAGTGCCCCCCGCCCCCCGTCTCTGGGCCTCTTTACCCCGCTGTCGAGTGGGGTTAAACCCGAAAGCGTCGGGGACGCGGGAGCCTGTGTACAGGTTCCCTCTTTCCTCTGGGGAAGGACCGAACGCACGCCCTGCCTACTGAGCGCTGCTGGTCATCCCGGCCCGGACTCTGCTCCCTGAGATCCCGGAGTGCAGTCCCCGGTCCTTCCCACCGGGAGGAGCTGGCGTTGGGGAGGGCCGTCAGGTGCAACGTGCGAGCAGTCCCTTTGCCGAGGGCTGAGCTCCCGTCCCCGGCCTCCGTTTACTCCTAGCGCCAGGCAGAGGTGGAGGCTGGCCTGCTCGCCCGCCGAGGCGCCGGGCCCCGCGCTGGGCACCGGCGGGGAGGCCGCTGCAGCAGCCATCTTGCCGCCCAGGACCGGCTCAAGCCGCCCTGCAGGAGGCCTCCCTCCCCCGCGCCCCCTCCTCTCCCCAGTGCTCCCTGGCAACCCCCCCCCCCCCACTTCCCCCTCCCCGCTCGGCCCGCTGGCTCGGTCGCCATGGGAACCAGATTCTTCAGGGCTGGGAACACATGCGCCTTCTTTGGCCTTTTCGCTCCCCCTAGCACCGGGTGGGGGGGGGGGGACAGCTACCTCCGGGAGTCGTGACTTGGTAGTCCCTGAGCTCCGTGCCTCCGCCCCCCTCCACGGTCCCTGTACCGCTACCGCGGAACCAGCCTCTTGCGCTGGGGCAGCCCCTTCCTCTCCCGTGAGGGGGCAGGCAGGGCTCCTGGGTCTCGCGGGAGCGAGCTGACATCCTCAGTTTCCCTATTCCTCCTAGGAGTGCTTCCTCTTTTCCGGGCAGGCTTCCCGGCCAGCTCGCCGGGCCGGCCCCACCGGCTGGGGAGGTGGTGGAGAGCAGACGCCTCCCCCGTTTTGAGCAGGGGGAAACGGAGGTCCCGGCGTCGATCTAAGCGGGGTGGGGGCTGCCCCGGGGCCCTCCTCCACCTCTCCGTGAGTCACCGCCCCCCTGTGGACTCTCACTCCCACTCCCTCGCTCAGGGAGCCCGGAGGGAGAGCAGGCGGAGGAGCTGGTCTGAGCACGCCCTGCCCCCCCCCCCAGGCCCCTCCTCCTAGCTTCAAGATGCAGCCCACGCCCACCATGGCCACCGCCGCCGCAAGCACCGCCGCCACGGCTGCCCTGACCTCGAGGTGGGACAACACCACCAGCAGCCCCACCGTGAGTGAGGGGGCCCGGAGTGGGGCTGCTGGGCGGGGCGGGCCGGGCCTCCGGAGGCCGCCCCCAGCGGTCCTGACCCCTGCCGGCCCACAGGCGGAGCCTGACCCCATCCTCAACAACTATGTGCTGCTGGTGGTGGTCCTGTCGCTCTTTGTCGGTGGCACTCTCGTGGTGCTGTCCGGAGTCCTGCTCCTGTGCAGGCGCTGCTGGGAGGTCCACCGGCGCTTCAACAGGTGTGCAGCCCACCCAGCCGTGGGGCCCCCCCGGGAGCGCCAGCGGGGGGGGGGGGGGGGTGGAGAGGAGAGGGGACGCGCGCCTGCGCGCGCTTGCTCTGCGGGCATCCGGGGGGCCTGTGTGGGGCCGGGTGAGTGCGGGGGGCCTGGGCTGCGGCTTGGCGGGAGGAGCTCAGGCAGCACTGTCTGCCTGCCCCGTCCCACCTTGGGGCCCCCCGCGGTCTCTCCCCAGAGCCATGGAGGAAGCAGAGAAGACCACCACCACGTACCTGGACAGCAGCGCCCATCCAGCCCAAGGTGCGGCGCCCCGCCAGGCTCTGACCCCTGCCCACCTGCCCGCCCTCCTGCCCGCCCCCTTGGGCCGCCTGACCGGCTGTGTCTGTCTGTCTCCCCCACCAGACTGGGCGCAGCTCGATTCCGACTCATCTCTGTTTCCTTAGAGCCCGCGTAGGTGCTCACAGGCGCGTGCTGAGCGAGTGAGTGTGTGAGCGGATGTGTGAGTGCCCACCTCGCCCCTGCCCGGTCCCAGCGCTCAGTCGGGCCCCACCCCTCGACCCTTCCCCCACCCACCCCCCAGCCAGTCGCCGGTCCAGCACCAGGCGAGGCCCGCCCGGGGCCCACCCTCTCGGCTCTCCTCGCAGACCCTGACTTCAGGGGGGAGGACCCCGAGGGCCAGGACGCGGAGACGGAGCGCTTCCTGTCCACCAGCTCCACGGGCCGCCGGGTGTCCTTCAACGAAGCAGCCCTGTTTGAGCAGAGTCGGAAGTCACAGGACAAGGGGCGCCGGTAAGGAGTGGCGCAGCACGGAGGGACCCAGTCCCTGGGGAGGGGTGGGAGCCTGATGCCCTGTGATTGGGCTCCCTGGGAGTCGGGTCCTGCCTTCCACCCCCGACCCCAAACCAACAGGGACGGCAGCAGGGGCGGGCTCGGGGGTTCGGGCTGAGCACGGGGGCCGGCTGGCGTGGTGACGGGCAGGCGTGCTGGGCACAGGTACACCCTGACGGAGGGGGACTTCCACCACCTGAAGAATGCCCGCCTCACCCACCTGCACCTGCCACCCCTCAAGATCATCACCATCCACGAGTGCGACTTGGGTGAAGCCAGCGCCACCACCCCCCCACACGCCGCTGCCGCCCCCAAGGCCAGTCTTGCCATATTCCAGGTGAGCGTGCGGGCGGCCGCCAGCCTGGTGCTCAGCGGGCGGGACACCCACCCTCTGGGCTGGGCCCCGCACCTCAGGACAGGGAGGGGGTGCCTGGCTGGGGTGCACAGAGGGCTGTGGGTCCAGAGCTCCCCCTCACGCACCCGTGCTCTTTGACCTGTTACTGCTTCCTCCCCCAGCCCCCGGGGAAGGCCCTCACCGGCCGCTCTGTGGGCCCCAGCTCCGCCCTGCCAGGTGACCCCTACAACTCGGCCGCGGGCCCTGCCGACTTCGAGATCAGCCCCTTGGCGTCCAGCGACTCCGGGGAAGGCGCCTGGGTGAGGGCCCCCGAGCGGCCCCTCCCCTCCCTGCCCCACTCCAGGACCGAGGTCAGCCTGTGGCCTCCCCCCTGCCATGGCTTCCCTTGCTCCTGCCCGGTCCCCCTGCGTGGGAGGGAGAGGGGCCGGCAGGGCGTAGAACACACGCGTGGGGCACTCGTCAGACCAGGGACGCGTGCTCTCGGACACTCGTCCTCAGGAGCCCGTCTGTCCGGGGCTGGGGACCACAGAGCTGCCCAGCGCCTGGCTGAACCCCTGAGCTTAGTCCCGCTGCCACCCACCCGCTGAGAGCTGTGTGTTCCCTCTCTGCACTGGGGGTGGGGACGGGGGAGCGCAGAGCTGCGGCCCAGGCTGGGGCAGCACTGGGAGGGTCTTTGTGCCTGACCGCCTCCCTCCTTCCTTCCAGGCGGATGCAGGTGCCCGGAGCACCAAGCCCGTCGGGTCAGGGGCCACAGGGGGACCCGAGGAGGCAGGTCCAGGCTCCGGGGCAGGACCCGTCCTGCATTTCTTCACCCGCCTGCGGCGCCACACCAGCCTGGACGGGGCGAGCCCGTACTTCAAGGTCAAGAAATGGAAGCTGGACCCCAGCCAGCGGGCATCTAGTCTGGACACAAGAGGTGAGCGGCAGCCCTGGGTAGAGACCAGGGCCCGGAGAGTACAGCCCCAGGCAGCCTTACAGAGCGAGGTTCTGCACAGGGAGAGGTCACTACTCCCCAGGGGCCTCGGGCTCCTGCCCCGGGCTGGCCAGCAGCACCCCTTGGCCACTGGGCATCTTGCCCCAGGGCTTACAGCTGGTTGGGCCGTGCGCTCTGCTCCAGTAAAGCAGGGGCACCGTCAGACCACAGCAGAGATGGGTGAGCTTTTTCTGCAAGCTACGAGACCGTAGCGGTTTTCGATCCGTGGTCTGTCTGGCGGGGCAGTGTGGGAGCAGCCACAGACTGCGTGTCTAAGCGAACGCAGGGACGGGCCGGTGCGAAACGGTGTTCAGGATGGTAGGTCATGGGCCCATCTGGCCTGCGAGCCGTAGCGCACCCACCCCTGAACTAACGCGGAGCCCTGGCTATAGGGCCTTCTTATCCTCAGCCCAGAGCAGGAGCACGTGTCGGGGGTGGGGAGGTGGCCACCCTGAACGGCGGGTACCAACAGGCCCGTGCCCAAGGGAGCTGAGCCGGGACAGGACGGGACAGGCGGTTCTGTGGAGGTGGGGGGTCCTGGGGTCAGGAGAGCTAAGGAGAGAGCACAAGCCCCTCGTCGGGGCCTGGTGCCAGCTGGCGCCGCAGGGGAAGGAGGAGCGAGTTCTGGCCGAGGCGCTCCTGGGCGGGGAAGGCGGCCTACTGTACTGCCGTCGGGAGCTGAGACGGAGCCCGTGGTCCCCGAGGGTGATTAGAGCCAGGCGTAGGTCTGCGAGTGCCTGGGGCCTGTTTGCCGGGTGACTGTCCCCCGCCCTTTCCCACCAGAGCTTCGCCTAGGCCCTCCAGGGGGCCCGTGGGTGGAGGTCGAGCTGGCAGAAGAGGCCTCCCCTCTATTCCCCTCAGTGGCCCCCGCCAGCCTGTCCCTCATCCTCCCACGTGTCCCGGCTTCTGCCTTTTAGCTCAGCGGCGCCCGCCTCCAGCTGCCCAGTGCAGACCTGCTCCGGCCGCGCTCTCGTGGCCGGAGCTGCTTGGGGATCCCGCTACCGCCGCGGCACCTCAGCACACCCCTGACCCAGGCGGCTCCTTGCGGCCCGGGGCCGGGAGGGACTCGGGCAGGCTGACGCGCCTTCCTCTGCACAGGCTCCCCCAAGCGGCACCACTTCCAGCGGCAGCGGGCAGCCAGCGAGAGCACCGAGCAGGAGGAGGGGGACGCCCCCCACATGGACTTCATCCAGTACATCGCCAGCGCAGGCGACACGGTGGCCTTCCCGCCCCCCCGTCCCTTTCTGGCCAGCCCCGCCAGCCCATCCCCCGCTCTCGGCAGGTATTTTGTAGTGGATAGCAGCGTCAGGGGTGGACCTGTGGGCCCCTGCCCCACCCAGTCCCCCGCTAAGTGGCCCGGGGAGGGCTTTCCCCACCCTGCAGACATATCACATTCTTCCAGCTCCATCGTCCCTCCTGGAGACTGCCTCACTGGGGCCACCTCTCCAGCAAGGACCAGAAGAGGGAAACTGGGGGAGACTGGGTAAGGGCAGAGGGGCAGGTGGGGCCCTGGACGATGGCCACAGGGTCCCCAGGACAGGACGCCTGCCCAGGCAGGGCTGCCAGGGGCGGGTGCCTGCTTGGATGTTACTGCTTCCTGCTAGAGTCCACGGCCCCGAGGGGTCCACTGTGGCCTGGTGCCCCTTCCTTCCTGCCCATGTTCCTGAAGGCTGGATGGCCCCTTCTCAGAAATTGTGGCTACTTCTGCCAGCAGCACCCCCTCCCCCAGCCCCACAGACGGAGGTACTGGGGTGGTGAAGCTGCCTGAGTAGTCCTGCTGGGGAGTAGGGGCCGAGCTGGACTCCCGCCTGGCCCCGTCCATCCCCGCCACTTCCTTCTCCGCTGAGGTGTTAGGAAGAGGGGAGCGCCACAGGGGAATGTTAACTCTGTGGGTGAGGCGCCAGCCACCTGCAACGCCAGCAGGTGCTTGGGTCAGATACTGGAAAAAAAAAAAAAAAAAAAAAAAAAGGCGCCACGATTGAAAGGCAGGTGCCAGGAAGGCTTGGGGTTTATCCAGAAACCACCCCCTGTAACAGGGACCTCCAGCATTTTCTTAAAATCCGCTCTCCGCAGAGCCTGGCCGAGCCTAGGGGGTCCCCACCGGCGCCCACCCTTCCGGACCCAGAGGCAGGGTGGCTGGGGAGAACACGGAGGGGTGCACACAGCCTTCTTGACTGCTGCGGCCTGGCTTGCAGGCTAGAGGCAGCGGAGGAGGCGGGCGCCGCGGGAGGAGCGAGCCCCGAGTCTCCCCCCGAGCGCAGTGGTGGTGCGGGGCCTGAGCAGCAGCAGGAATCTGATGGTGAGCGGGACTCGGGGCCAGAGCAGGCCCAGACCACCTACCGGGATATCTGGAGCCTGCGAGCCTCTCTCGAGCTGCATGCGGCTGCCGCCTCGGACCACAGCAGCAGTGGCAACGACCGCGACTCGGTGCGCAGCGGCGACAGCTCGGGCTCGGGCTCCGGGACCACCGTGCCCACTTTCCCACCGCCCTCGCCGCCCCCCACCCCCCGGCCGGCAGACAGCGAGGCGGGAGGTCCGCGAAAGCTGTTGCAGATGGACAGCGGCTACGCCAGCATTGAGGGCCGCGGCGCCGGCGAGGACGGGCTCCTCAGCGCGTCCGAGAAGCGCTCCTCCTTCACCAGCGCCGGCCGCACGGCCACTGTGGGCACCAGCTTCGAGGGGGCGCCGGCGCCCACCGAGGCGCCCGTCCGGCCCCGCAGCCCGCGCGCCTGGCCCCGCCGCGCCCCGCGCCGCGACTACAGCATTGACGAGAAGACAGATGCACTCTTCCACGAGTTCCTGCGCCACGACCCGCACTTCGACGACACGCTGCCCAGCGCCACGCGCCATCGCGTGCGCGCGCACCCCCACACGCGCAAGCAGTGGCAGCAGCGCGGCCGGCAGCACAGCGACCCCGGCGCGCGCGCCACGACCCCTGCCCCGCCCGCGGCCCCGTTCGGGGCCGACTCCCGCCCCACGCGCGCGCCTCTGCGCCGAGGCGACAGCGTCGACTGCCCCCCAGAGGGCCGCGCGGGCGACGAACCGGCCGCACCTGCCATCCCGGTCATCGAGGAGGAGCCCGGCGGTGGCAGCAGCACCTGCCCCGGCTCGGGCCTGTGCGTCGGGCCCCCGGGGACGCTGCTGGACAAGCTGGTGGCTGGCCTCGATGACAGACTCTTCCCGCCGCGCCTCGCCCAGCCCATCGCCACCGCTCCCACGCTGGCCGCCGCCGCGCCCACGTCTCCCGACCACAGCCCTGCCTAAGCCCTGCCTCCTGCACCCACCTCGTCAGCTTCTCCGGCGCCGCCCGGGACCCCTGCCACGGGACCCGCCTGGGGCGCGACGCTCCAGGGCGCGAGCGCTGGGGCCGCGGGGCCTCGCGCGCGCACACGCGCAGGTCTTCTGGTCGCCCCCACGTGCGCGTGCTCGCGTCCTCGTGACACCCTCGAGCTGCCTCTGGTGGGCACGCGCACACGGTCCCCGTTGGGCACTTAGCAGGTGCCCTGTGGCTTCCCAAAGCGCGAAGCTGCAGGGCCCTGGCTCGGCTGGAGGGGGCGTGGCAGGCTCTCATCTTCGGGCTCCCGGGGAGAACGTCCACCTGCCTTCCACCCTAGACAGCAGCCTCTGAGTGGTGGCGTTTTGGGCACAGAGCACCGGGAGCCGCTGGCGCAGGACCTGCTCCCTGGGGCAGGGGCGGGCGGGGCGGGGCGGCGCATGCGCAGGGCGCCCCTACCAGGACCAGTGGAGCCTCGAGGCGAGTTTGGGCTGCACGCGCTGAAGGCCTCCCCAGGGCGCACGCGCGGGCCCTCTAGGGCCCGGGGCTCCGGAGATCGGGGGCCGGCCGGCCGGCGCCGGCTCTGCAGCGCAGGTCGGGTGGAGGCCGCAGCCGCCAAACCCCTGAAGCTGTTTACCTCACTGCGGCATGTGCTCGCGGCAGTCTGCGCCCCCTCCGAGCAATAAACGACGCCTCGCTGCCACCCCCTCCCGCCGAGTTCCCACGCCCACCCAAAGCATGTGAGTGGGCCACCCGCCCGCCCCGCGGGTGCACCGTCCAAAGAGCAGCCAGAACTCTGTCATGTTTTAAGACACAAAACCCAAACGGCCAAGGTTTCAAGTTTCCCAAGCTTTATTTATTGCCAAAAGATGGGGCAGCCCTCGCCTGCGGCCGAGTCGCCCCACCCCGCCCCTCCCCTCGGAGCTTCGTGCCGTCTGTGTACCATCCAGTGATGGGAGTTTCTTGTGTTTGTTTTCTGGTTGATTATAAATATTTACTGCACACTCTTGCTTAGTTCGGGTTTTCTCTGGGGACCCAGGGGCACAGAGAACTTGGAAAGAGAGTCAGGGTCCTGCGGTCAGGCCCCCGGCTGCTGCACTGGGGAGCCGAGGGCCCTGGGGAGCTTTGGGGAGACCGGTCACCACCGAGGGGACGCCTGTCCAGCGTGGCCAAAGGTAGACCCCCTCGGAAGCCCCAGTTCCCACCACCCGGCCACCTGCCAGCCCCCCGGGCTGTGAAGCCCACGAGAGGACCACCCAACAGTTCCCAAACACCCTTCACAAGCAGCTCAAATCCACCTGCTTTATTTTTTCTTAGAAAAAGGAAAAGGAACCAACCAAACAACAAAGACAAGGCAGCCGCCTGGCTCCCTTGGGCTCTGGGCATGCATCTTGGTTGACGGCCCTGTTCTTCTACCGGCTCCGGCTGTGGCTGTGGTTTGTCCGAACACATCACTAGGTGTGGGAGGCGCTAACGTGGAGCAGAGTAAAAAGAAGTCAGGGGTGGGGCGAGGACCAGTAGTCTGAACGTAAAGTGCATGGCAGGGGCTTCCCGCGGGCCCGCGTGCCGGCGCTCTCCCTCCTCCCGAGGCCCGGGGAGGGGGCTCAGCACAGGGCTGCAAAGTCAATGAGAGGCCGTGTTCACTGGCCATGAGGGGAAGGCCAGTCCCCAGTCCCTGCTGTCCCCCAGCCACGGCCCTCCAGGACCCCTGGATTCCTGAGGGGCAGTCGGCAAGGAGAGTGTGGTGGTGGCCTTTCTGGGCAGCAGACGTGGGCCGGCAGTCGGCAGGAAGACTGAGGACCTGGGCCGTGGCACCTGGATGGGACGGGCTGCAGACGGGAACAGATGGGTCACTCCTGGGCCGGCAAACGCATTCTGTATCTCAGGAGGCAGGGCCCGCCCTGGGGCCCGCTGAGGCCTGGTCACACGGAGCTGTCAGGCTCCAGAGAGACCAGGCAAGGGCGCACTGATCTGAAGGGCCACCCTGTAGTTCGCTCGCTGCCCGCCGGGGTTAAGCACCACCCTCCGCAGAGAGAGCCAGGCCTCCCTAAAGAAACATTTTTCAGCCTGCCTGGCTGGTTCTGATGCCGGCAGATGAGCACTCGAGGGGGGGGTGGAGGCAGCACCCTGGGAGAGGGCGCCCCGCCTGCACCCCGAGCAGACGATGGGCTCTCCTGCACCCCTGGGGCCTGATTCCCCTGCACATACACCTTCTTGGACTGGGGCAGGCAGGAGCAGGAAGAGGAAGCGGAGGAGGCCGAGCGGCCCCCAGGATGACAGCCCGAGCCAAACCCAAGACGTCTCAACCTCCCACCCGGCCACCCCATACACCTCTGGGCCGAGTCCAGCATCACCCAGGGCTGGCAGGACAGGCGGCTCCTGTGAGGGGCCCGCCTCCTGCTCGCAGGAGCTGCTGCCCAAGCCACCCCCCACCCCCCACCCCCGAGCCCCCGGCCAGGGTCCTAGAGCAAGCGAGCTCCTCCACCTCTGGCCCAGATGCCGGTGGCGGTGGACGAAGACCGACAGACGGCGAAGGGCAGAACCGGCCCCGCTCAGCAGTGGTGGGCCGGTGCCCTCGGCGCGTCCCATCCCCCCCAGGTCCCCGAGGCGGCCTACCTGCGGGCGGCGACCCTCACTGCTGCTTGCAGGCCGACAGCCGGCGGATCTTGCTGCTGGCCGAGCAGGCCTTGCGGGTGGGGTTGGAGGCGGCGCTGGCCCGGCGCTCCACCTTCGACTTGGCGCTCAGCTGCGCCGACTCCGTGCCGTTCACGCACACGACTCTGGGCGGGCCCCGGCTCTGCCCGTTCTGACTAGCCTCCTCTTCTGGGACCTGTCCTAGGAGGGAGAAGGCGAGTGTGGGCTGATGGGGGCCCAAGACCAACACCCCCAGGGCCCCCCAGCCCTCAGGCTACGTCTCCGCCTGCCTGGGCTTAGGTCCTCTCTGCGCCGCCGGGCTCCTCCACCGCCTGCCCCGCCTGTCCCGCCCCGGCCCCTCCCGCAGGGCCCCTCATCCGGCTAGAGGGAGCCCACCGAGGTGGGGGCCCAGCCCACGCTCACCTGCCTGCTCAGGTTTGAGCCGGGTGTCGGCACCAGGTGGGCTGAGTGCTCACCATCCACCCCAGCACACGGGGAAGGGACCGGGGACCTGGGGCACAGGGCCCTGGGCTCGGCCCCGTTCGCCCGTGCAGAGGCCACAGCAGGCTGGGCCCTCGGGGCTTGGGAGGGGCTGGGCTCAGGCCAGGTGTGCGACAGGCATCTCTCCCACGAACGCCAGCCTCGACTCCCCGTGCCGGGCACGGGAGGAAGAGATCAGGGCCCAGGGCCTGCCGGTCCCTGCTCTCAACTGGGTGGCACCAGCCCTTGCTGGCCTGCGGGGAGCCATGGGCCTGGGGCTACCTGCCTGAACTGTGGGGGCGGGGGAGGGGGAAGGCACATAGGAGCTGGCCAACCTGCCAGGGCCCAAGTGGCTCATTCAGTGCACATGGAGAATCGGCCTGCTGCCCACAGTCCGCCCTCCCGCGACACAGGTGGAAAGCTGCCCACGGCTGCCGCCAGCCGACCTCTTCCCCAGCACAGAGCCCCCTCTGGGCCAAGAGTCCCACTGCCTGACAGCAGCTTCTGGAACATGGCATCTTAGGTCAGAGCTCCTCACTGCTGACAGGCTCCTGCTGAGGAAAGCCCTTGGGGGGGCCAGGAACCCTGCTCTGATGAAGGAGGGGCCATGGGGGGGGGGGGGTGCGGGGGCAGCTCTGCACAGACCACCTGGAGCCCAGCCACCGGCACAGCAGCTGTGGCTGAGGCGGCACAGGACCCAGCCTCCCTGCCCTCAAGGGACTGGGGCACGGCCGGCAAGCACCCACTCCACCCCAGCCCGAGGCCCGGCACCCAGCTGTCGGGGTGGGTGGCAGACCTCCACAGTGGGGACAGTCCGGGGAGACCGAGGCCAAGCAGCTGAGAGCCTCTGAGCAGAAGCACCCCACCGGGACTGAAGCGAGGAGGGATCTTGGCCCCAGCACAGCCCACCGCTGACCCACAGGAGGTCAGAGAAAACCCCACTGGTCCTGGAGCAGGACTGTGCTACTTCTGACACGGACGACATCGCCCGGCCAGGCATGTGGCTGCAAGCCTGGAGAGCTGCCCTCGGGTGCGCCCTCCCCTACCCGTCAAAGGCAGCCCCTGGCCTCTCACACGGGCCAAAGGGCACACGGAAGCCAACATGCATGGTCAGTATAGTCTGGCGAGGTTCTGGGGATTGGGCAGGGTCCTCACTCGGCCTTCCTGGGACAGCAGACTGTCTGCCAGCGAGGGCCCCTCACAAGTTCCTGACACAACACCCCAGCGACTCTGAGAGGCAGGACGCCTTGTTCTCACTCTCCACGGGAAACAGAAGCTCTGAAGGCCAGGGCTCCCAGAGCTAGGACTCCGTACCCGTCACCTCCCGGGACTCCTGGAGCCCAGGACCCGGTAGGGAAACGGCTGAGCCAAAGCCACAGAAACTCAGGGTCCAGCAGGCGCCGGCTCTGAGATGACCCTGCGGCCGGCCACGACGGGCTGTCACAGAAACCCCAAGCACGCCCGCCCCCCACAGGAGTGGGACCCATGACCCCCGCCCCGGCTCTGGCAGGAAAACGGCACTGGGCCCACAGCGTTACTGCCCAGTGGGGTCTCCCGGGGGCCCACCCACCACACAGGCCACCTCCACACGCCAGTTCTTTCTACAATAGAATCCTCACTCCTGGCAAACGAGCCAGCACAAAGGGAGACCGGCATCACCCCCGCACGCACAGCGTGGCAAACCTTTATGACAGGAGCCGACAGGCTGGCCCCAGGACACAACAGAGCTGTGAGCGCTGTGGAAGGGGGTTGGGGAGGGGCTGGGGGGGGGGGGGGGGGCGGCGCCCGGGCAGCTGCGCAGGCTTAAGGAGGGAGGCAGGGGTGCCGAGGCCTGGCCTCTCCGGCACTGGAGGGGGGAGCAGCGCTACGCTACGCCCCGAGCTGCTCTACGCCCCCGGCCTCGGCTTCCTCTCCAGAAAGGTCTGAACACTGGCTCCTGTGCGTGCCTCTCTCCTCTCTAAGCCCTGCCTCAGACGCCTCCTCGCCACCTGGGGAAGCAAGGCGACACGCATCAGGGCTGGCGGCCGGGCAGCAGGAGGGCCACCGGACCCTCTCGGGCCGTCGGAGGGGCTTTCCCCCATCTCTCACCGCCTGGCGGGACGCGGTCTGCACTGCCCAGAACACAGGAGGGTCCCCTCCGGGGATGTGAACCCTGCTACCGCGGGCAGGGGCCGCTGGGCCAGGCCGCGAAGCGGCCGCACTCACCGGGCACCGTGAAGTCCTGAGTGTAGATGATGTCGTCCTCGGTATCGAACAGGTCCTCGTCCCCATTGTCGTCCGCACGGCCATGCAGATCCTCCAGGTAGGGCACCACTGTCATGCCTCGCCAGCGGTCCTTGCAGTCCGAGCTTGGCGGGATGGGCACGGGCTCCTCTGATGGCGGGTGCTTCTTCCGGAACCAGCTGTGCAAGTCACAGGTCAGGACAGTGCAGGGGCTCCCCCGCCCTCAACACGGGGCACCTCCCGACCTCAGGCCCAGCCTAAAAGCCAGGGGAAGAGAGCAGCCACATAACCCAACCCCGCCCCCCACTCACTCCCACCACGCGCACCCCCCGTGCCCCCAGACCCACCCCCACCCCCACGGCCGGCCCCACACGGGACACTCACCTGTGCTGTCTGATCTGCTGTATGGAGAACCTCCTGGCTGGCTCATATTCCAGCATCCCTGACAGACCAGCAGGGCGTGGGGAGTCAGTGCTGGGGACGCGGCCCCAGCCCCAGCCCGTGTCAGCCTGTGCCCAGAGGACACCCCCAGGAGAAGGGGTGCGGGCATGTGTGAAGGGAGCCCCAGCTCGGTGCTCCAGGCACTGCCCCCCCGGCCAGCCCCCCACAGGCCTGGCCTCCACCAGTAGGGCCGGCCCGGGCAACGGGGCCAACACGCAGAGTCCATAACTGCGAAGACTGGGTGTGCACAGCCCCGGGCCCCACGAGGCTGCCGGCAGGAAGGTGGACGCCAGAGCCGCCGGGGAGCCGGGCAGGCCCACCGCAGCGACGCAGAACCTGTCCGTGTGCCCAGGGAAGTCAAGCACGCAGGCCCACTCTCTGCTGGCCCCCGGCCGGCAAAAGGCAGGGGACGCTAGCGGTCAGCATTGCTAGCCAGGACCAGACGGACGGTCCCCGAGACGGCAGCCGGAGAGAATGGAGGCCAAGAGGGCGACGCGCTGTGGATGTTCGCACAAGGGTCTGGCGCTGGGGGGCAGGTCCCACCCCAGAGCCCGCAGCTTCCACATGGCGGGGGGGGGGACACGGGGGACGACAGCTCTGAGAGCTCGGCACGTCACACACCCGGAGGACAGCTTTGTTCTCCAGACCGCACGGCGATTCGATCTGGAGAACTGGTCGGACCCCAGGCCTCAGGGCCCGGATGGTACTCTCCAGGCCTGGCTGCAGTGCAGGGGCATCTGCAGACCATGAGCCCTGGGGCCACCTCGGCCTTAGGGCAAATGCCTTGGAGGTGAGGGACCGGACGGACTACTGATGCCCTCTGCCATCTACCTAAGCTCCCCGATGGGGGCTATTTCAAGCGCTGATAAAAGTAAGGGCAGTAACGGACCAAGCAAAGGAAGCTTCCTTTAGAGAAACCGCCAACCAGCCGCTGCCTGTCAAGAGAAAGCGCGCCGTCTGCCACCTCAGCCGTGTCTGAAATGACCTTCGGTGGAAAAGAAAGCCCTCGCGGGGGGTGAGGGGAGGTGAGAGGGCCATGCTCTGGGCGCACTCGAGGACAAGGAGGGTGGACATCACAACCCTCCTCCAGAGTGCCCAGGAGCTTCCAGGGAGAACTGGGGGCGGGGGGTGGGGTGGGGGAGAAGGCCAGGTCTGAGCAGCAGGCGGGCTGGGCCACAGCGCGTACCGGGAACAGGGCAGAGCTGCTTCCCCCGTTCCCAGAACACCCTGGGCTGCGTGCTCAGCCGCCTTCGCCTTCGCGGGTCCTGGGGTGGCTGTCCGGGCAGGGCCCCAGGGGGAGGGGGGCGCCGCGCAGGCTGCCCAGCGCTTGGAGTTCGGCCGCTGCAGCCCCAGCCTCATTTCATCTTAACGTACACGTGAGCGCCGGCCTGCCTCAGTTATCGGGAAACTCTCAAGAGCACGTGAAGTAACGTGAATCTACTCCTTCAACTGAAGTCACAGGAGGTCTAGAAACTGAACATCCAACGCGAGCGGAGCGTAAAGTCAGTTACACGCCTGAGGACTACAGGCAGAAACAGACTCCAAGGCGCTATCTCGGTGACAGCTCTTAGGTACCACTCACACCTGAGGGGGTGCTCTGGGTGAGCCAGATCATCACCCACCGGGCCCTGAAAACAAACATCCAGGAGCCCCAGGAGGCCAGCTGTGGCAGCCCCGCCCCTTGGGGGGCGGAGGGGAGGTGCCACCCTGGCCAGGGCCCTGCGTCGGAGGCACAGCGCCCCCTGCTGCACAGCCTGGGACACGCAGCAGGAAGAAACCAGCCGGGGGGGGGGGGGGGGGGGGGCTAGGGGGCCAGAAGAGGGTGGAACCAAGGCCCCAAGCAGGCAGTAGGGCCCAAGGAAGTCAGCAATGCCCCTCCCAGCCTCAGCCTCAGCCTCCAGAGCTGATCCTGCCAGCCACTCTCCACTAACTGGGCCCATTCCTTGGGTGGGGTGGGGTGGGGGACAGGCCGGGCACGTGGGGCGTGGGGCTGCAGAGATGAAACCCAGCTCTCCAGAGGCCAGTGGTCTGTAGAAAACCCCCAGGACCCCCAACACCCGCTGGCAGCCCGTTCCCGACACCTCCAGCCCCACAGGTGCCGTCCCGAGGGCCTCACCTCTCAGCAAGTCCGAGAGCGGGGGGCCGCAGTCACCCGGGATCGTGTAGTCTCCCTTCCCGATGTTCTCAAACAACTTGTAGATGTTGTCCCCCTCGAATGGGTACAGGCCTGTCGTGATGTTATAGCTTCGCCCCCAAGGGGAAGGAGAGAGGCCCGGTCAGTTGGGGCCTCTCCTGCAGCCCCAGCCTGGGACCAGCCTGGCACAGGAGCCTTAAACCACCCTCACCTGTAGGGCCTCACACTGGGTGACGGGAATGCTCTGGAATAGGTGGTGGTGGTGGCGGCAGCACCACTCTGAAAACACCAGAAACCACTGCACTGGACCCCTTAAAAGGGTGGCTCTGACAGCGCAGGAGTGATCTCTCAACAAAATAAAACGAAACAGGGGAGCCCGGGGGGCTCAGTCGTTTAAAGGTCCCACTCCTGATTTTGGCTCAGGTCGTGGTCTCACGGTTCGGGGGACTGAGCGCCGCGTCAGGCTTTGCACTGACAGTGGGGGCCTGCTTGGGACTCACTCTTTCCCTCTCTCTCTCTCTCTCTCTCTCTCTCTCCCTCTGCCCCTCTGCTCTCACTCCCTCAAAAACAGATAAATACTTAAAAAACAAAAATAAAACGAAATGAAACACCCATGTCGGCCGGCAGCCGCCCTGCAAGAGGCAGGAGGGAAGGTTCTGGAAAGTTAGGGCCTGCCCTCTGTGGCAGGCACCACGCTGACCGCTGCTCACGCGGAAGTGCTCGGGGATGTGCCCCGAGGGACGGACGAGCAGAACTGGGGGACACGGTCTGAGACTCCTCCGGGGTGACGGCGTAGAGTCAGGACAGAAACACTTGCTTCGAGACAACAGCAGTGGCCCTGGGGTGTGAACCGGGGCAAACGTACCAGTACGAGCCCTCACGACCGAGGAGGAAGGCCCGGCCGTGTGCACCCCCACACGGCTAATCCCGAGGACCCCACAAGGCGGGGAGCGGCCCCCTCTGCTCCTACCCACAGGGGGCTTCTCATCTCGGCACCACGGTTTCTCTGGCACTCTGGCCACCCGGCACAGCCCGGGAACGGTGTCTGGGGGACACGCTAGGAGGGGCAGTTCTAGAGGCCTGAAGCCCAAACAGGCCTGAGTCCTTGGTGGGCACAGGAGGGGCCCCTGGCGGGGGTGAAGCAGGGGGACCAAGGCCCACGGGCACTTACAGAGTAACCCCAGCCGACCAGATGTCCACCTTAAAGCCAGAGAAGGTGTCCAGGCCGTTGGCGATCTCAGGGGGCTGGAACGCTGGGGAGCCCTGGCTCGTCCGGCACGTGTCGTCCTCGGCAAAGGGGTGCAGGGCCTGCAGCATCGCCAGGTGGGCCTCAGGGAGCAGCCCCCGCGGGAGCGCCCCCTCCCGCCCCCCGGGGCGCCAAGGGAGGCGCACCAACCTCGGCCACACCCAGGTCGGAGATCTTGAGGGTGCCGCCCGTGGTGAGCAGCAGGTTGCCTGGCTTGATGTCCTTGTGCACAATGCCCTGGCTGTGCAGGTACTCCAGGCCGTCCACCAGCTGGCAGAAGTACCTGGGGGGGCATGACTTCTGTGACCTGCCCCACCAGGAACCTCGATCCTGCCCCCCGGGTCCCCCTCGGCACCGGAGTGACCCCGCGGCACCAGAGACATCGGGGCCGCGCAAACAGAAAGGACAGGACGGGTGGCCCAGCAGGGAACCAGAGGGACGCAGACCAATCTGAGCCATTCCTGGTCCCACCTGGGGAAGGCAAGGAGGGCTCCCTGGCCCCCGCTGCCGCCCCACTCCAGGCAGCCCTTGTCTGCGCTCCCCATCGGCCCGAGGGCCGTGCTGTGTCCCCACAATCACTCTGCCTGGACGTGACCACATGGCCCTAAAGGGGCCCCTTGGGGCCAGGGACCCAGGCTCACTCTGCCAGCTTCCCGTTCCCTCACGACACAGGCCGGCAGTGGGGCTGGAGCGGTGTGACTCCCCAGGAGGGCCAGCTGACCCGTGGCAGTTCAGGTCACTGTCCTCGGCCTTTCAAGGACCAGGAGGTCCCAGAGTCTCAGGCAGCAAGCCCACCAGGGTCGGCAGACACAGCCGCTGGGCCGGGCAGGCTGCAAACTGGGCCCCCGAAGCTGGGCTTTAAAACACACTGGAGCGTTCATCTCGCTGGTGATCAGAAAAACTCGCCTGGACGCGGGACGGGCCCGAGTGTGGGTGACCCCACGGGAGGGGGGAGCCACGGGCCCCCGCGGCAAGCACTCACCCGTGGGCCTGGCACACGGGGAAGCGCTTCTCGGGCACGCTGTCCAGCATCTCCTGCATGCCGCACACACAGTACTCCATCACCATATACGTGCGGGGCTAAGGAAACCATGGGCTGACAGGGACCCCCACCCCAGGCAGGGCCTGCCCCCTGGGAACAGCCAGCCAGACGCTCGCGGGAAGGGTTTGGGGGAGAAGACCGCAACCGCGCCTGATGGCCGCATCAACAGAGACAAGCGGTAGTGCGCCGAGACCACGACAAAGACCAGAGAGACTACAGAGCCCGTAGGGCGCCTCTGCCCCTCCGCCGACCTCCCCAGGGTCAACTTGTAGAGGTCTGTGGTCGCCTAGTCTGGGCTCAGTCCTCCGGCCCACGAGAAGCTCTCAACACCCTGAGGGGCTCCCGCCTCACCCCTAGCCCCACAGGAAGCCCCACACCAAGAAGAGACAAAGCTTGCGGGGCAGGAGGGAGGGGCGGGGTGGGCAGAGGGGAGTGGAAGCCTGGGGGCCGCCAGGCCAGGCCGGAAGCGGCTGTGTCTCAGGCCAGCAGGAGAGAAGGTCAAGGCCCCCGCCACATCTCCCCCAGAGGTGGCCCTGAGTGCACCATGCTGGAGAGGAGCCACGTGCTGGAAAGCCCACCACTCTGTGCCCAGCACGTCAGTGACAGACGCCTTTGTGGAAAGACATCAGTCCCTTGGCTAGACCTGACCCCCCCCCCCCGCCCCCTAGAGCTGGAGCCGGCGGGGGCCACACCGCCCTGAAGACACAGGGCCCGCCCCCAGAGAGAAAAGGGCAGAGCCAAGGACCGTCCCAGTGAAGCGCCCCTGCAGTGACACTCCCCGCCCCACCCCACGTTCTACCCTAAACAGAGCGGCCATGCAGGTCAAGGTGCGGCCAGAATGCCAGACACAAGGAGAGCGCCCTCCACGAGGCCCCCCGGACTTAGGGGTGGGGCCTGGGACCCTGTACTCCCAGCCCAGGGCACAGAGCGAAGGGAGGGCACAGCACCCACACAAGCGAAGATCGGAAGACACCCTGCGGACCTGGCAGGCGGCACTAGCCGGACAAGGCCGCCCTCGGGCTGGTGCTGCCTCGGCAGACCCCCGGGGTTTGCCAGCCCACCACCCAGGGTCACCGAGGGAGGTTTGGGGTCCCCAGGCCCTACAACTCCACTCGACCCTGCAGCCCTGACCCGGCGCTCGCAGAGGGGCCGGGCTACCAGAAGGATATATTTTTTGCTTCTCTTCATTGTACAACACGTCCACCAGCTGGATGACGTTTTTGTGCCGCAACCTCCTCAGAAGTTGGATTTCCCTGAAGACACAAAACAGAGGCGTCAGCGGAGCCGCCAGCGAGAACGGCTCAGAACACCCTGCTCCCCGCTCTGCTCGCTCGGGAAGGAGAGCGCTTGCCCTGGGGGCGCCGTGCAGGGGTGCAGGGGTGCAGGGGCCGCAGGCTCTGAGGCGGCAGTGAGCAGCCACCACGTGCAGGAGCCGGGGCTCGGTTACACGGCAAGGCCAGGCTGTGACTGTCCCCGCCGCCCCGCATCCCTTCCGTGCCTCTTGGTGGGGACGAAGCCCCAGGCGGTGCGCCACGGCTGGAACGTGCCCGCAAGGCCCCCTCGCTCTCCCTGGCGCCCCGCAGCCCCTGGGGAAGGGCAGAGAGCCCAGGAGACCTCCGCGGCTCCCGTCCGGGCACAGGCCCCACCAGAGTGGACGCCACGGCCCACCCGGCGCCACGCACGCCCCCAGCCCGTGCCCAGTGCTGCCCGCTCTGCGGACGGCCCCCCGACGCCTCACCTCTCCGGGGTCTGAACAGGGGAGGGGCCCTCACAGCTGGCAGGTACAGGGGGAGTGGTCGGAAGCCCCTTGGGAGGCCGCCGGCCAGCAGCCGAACCCACGGTGCCACTCCAGGTGCGTGCCGTGCCCGCGAGAACTGAAAACACGTCCACACAGAGGGCTGCACCTGCCTGGCCAGGGCAGCGCCAGCCACACAAACCTCCAAGCTGGAACCACCCCAGTGCCCACCACACACGCGTATGTCCACAGACGACTGTGCCCACCACGCACGCCCCCCCCACCCGCCAGGCGCATCCACCGCGCACGCGCACATCGCTCAGCCGCGAGCAGGAGCGAGGCGCCCACCCCCGCCACCCCCAGGACGGACCCCGGACACACGACGCTCAGGGAGAGAACCCGACACGAGAGGCCACGCGGGGTGTGAGTCCACGTGTGTGAAACGTCCAGAACGGGCTGTCCACGGACAGGAGGGGGGCTCGTGGGGGCCGGGGGCTGGGGGAGGGGCAGGGAGTGACTGCTGATGGGGACCTTTAGGTTGCTTTAGGGTTGCTCTAGGGATGACGAGCTAGATAAGCGCGTGGCGGGTGCCCATCCCCACGAATACATTAAATGCCATCAAACCGTACGGAAAGTCTAGGAAGTCCTCGGCAGAAAGCTCAGGCATGGGCTGGAGAGCCCACCGTCCTCACAGACCCAGGCCCCGCCGCCACCTCCAGGGGGCCTCTCCTGACAACCCCCCCCCTCCCCAGGGCAGGTCCTCTGCGGTGTGATGCCTGGAACCACCCAGGGCCCTGGACTTGGCGTGTGTGCACAGCCCCGCACCCCAGACCGGAGACCCCAGACCCAGAGGCCATCGCCTCACAGAACAAAGCACAGGCTTGCAGGCACTTCCCCCACAAACTCACCGACCAAACCCTGTCCCCACGTCCCCACCCCCCCCACCCCTCCACCCCCCGCAGAGTTCTGGGCTCAAGGAGATTTCTACCCTCGGTTTCCTGTTTTTCCACAGTATCCCTATCCGTCTGACTACTGAGGCCCAGGGATACTGCACATATAGAAATACACAGAGTGGGAGGGAGAGGGGGTGACAAGCAGAAGCCGGAGCGGCCCTGCTTGTACCCTCTGAGCCCTGGGGACTTACTCTGCCGTCCCGCATGAGCAGAGATCAGAATCCCTTTTTATCCCCCCAAATAATTAACGCAGGGTGTCTCCCCCTCGGCACTTCTAACATTCTGGGCAGGTCGCTCTCGAGTGGGGGCGTCCTGGGCCCTAGTTCAGTAGTATCCCTGCCTCCCCCCACCCCCCCCCCCGCCACTCCTGACAGCCACAGACGTCCGCAGACAGGGCCCACTGTCCTCTGGGGGTGGGCGGTGTCAGGTGAGGGACGGTGCCCTGCTGTAAAGGATCAAGGTCCGTGACGAGCAGGAGCGGAACCTCAGGCCACCCCTATCCTCGCCTCTGAGCCCCTCTGGGCCAGCACAGGGCATCCCCTGGAACTCAGGCCTCATCTCCCTCCCTCAGCCCTTCCTCCACCCCCACCCCCCTCAAACCATCCCACTCCCCTGCCTGCCCCAGCCCTGCTCCCGTGTGTCCAGAGGGACTCTCCGCCCACTGGCCCATCACCCTCCATTTCTACCCAACAGGCACGGGGTGGCAGCAAATACCCATTTATGGGGGGGCGGCCGACCATCAGCCCCCAGCCACCAGCACAGCGGTGCGCGGCCCGGGAGACAACCGTGCCAAAACGGGAAGGATGTGCAGTCTTGTCTACACCTGCACAAAACCCCACTGGCAGGACACAGGCCAGCAGACCCCTCTGGGGTCACCGCCAGGTGCTGCCTGGACTCCTGTCAAGGGGTCGGCAGCCCAGGTGGATTTAGCAAAAGGGGCAGGAGTGAGACAGCCCCAGAGGAGAAGGGCACCCGTGCACGGCGGGAGCAAAGTTAGCAAGCCCTGCATGCCTGGTGGGGACCGACGGGGTCAGGCCCAGAGACAGACCCCGACTCCTCCAAGCTCTCGCTTCCTGGGACCGCACACAGGACTGGGAACAATCAGCACAGACCACAGCACCGGAATGAGATTCTCCAACACATCGGGATATCTCACTACAGGCTGCCTTCACTACAGCCTGGTGAGTCAAATGCTTCCTCGACCTGTCCGTGCCACCTTCTTGGCCCTGGAAACTTCCTCAGGGCCCTCTTCATCCAAAGAGATCGCTTCAGGTACCTGCAACGTAACTAAAATGCATGTGTTAATGGGGCACCTGGCTGGATCGGCCAGTGGAGTGTGTGACCCTTGATCTCAAGGTTGTGAGTTTGAGCCCCATGTTGGGTGTGGCGCCTACTTAAAAATAAAGTAAAAATAAAACCCACGTGTTGAGACCAGGAGGCCTTTCCTTCATCCAGCCAAATGGCGGCCACCTGTAGGGGCTGTGGGGCAGCAGGACCGCAGCATCTACAACAGAGCTCCACGCAGAGGCAGGGGGACGGAGCCTGGGACCGCACGTCTAATCCCACACTGAGAGTCAAGGGGCCCCGGGAAAGCCCACCCCAGGTCCTCACTGATAGGAAGGCGAGCCCCCCGCTCTGCACTGTCCTCGCGTGCCTCCCCCTCCACCCACTGCCATCAGGATGAAACCACCACCCAATGTCCACCCTCTACAAGATGGTCACAGCACCAGCTCTGAACCAAACCAGAGGGCAGCACCCTTGCCTCTGCAGTGAAACAGCTCAACACTCCTACTCCGACGTCCAAAAAGTTTGCTCTTAAAAATAAAAGTCCACACTCTGACATAAAGAGGCGGATCCACCGTGGGCATGCTGGGCCGTCCACTTGTTTGTTTGGTTCACTGTGATCAAAGCACCGTGAGTGAGCACTCGAGTCAGTCACCTTATCTCTACCAGGAAAGGACGGACACAATGTCAGGCAGTCCCCGAACAGAAGGGGCAGTCCCCGAACACAGCTGGCAGCGGCCAGAGCTCCAGGACAGAGAGTGCAGGAGGAGGGCACGCCAAGCCATCTGCCCAGGGACCCCCGAGCGTCCTGGGGGTTCCTATCACCTCTGTACTTTCTGTGTCCCCTACAGGTTACATCGTGGGTCTAAACACAAGGAAAAACAATGTGTAAAGAAAAAGGAAAGGCGAGGAGCTCAGCCCGGATGCAGGAAGTGGAGGCAGAGGAAGTGGTGCCTTCCGCGCCCCCCCACCCCCACCCCGGTCTCAGTGCCTGTGGTCACAACCCCCCCCCCCCCCCCCCCCCCGCTGCCTGGGACCTGCCCAGGGTTGCTGCCCAACCCAAGTGGACTGCTTAGCCGACTTGTCGATTAACTGGAGGAAAAACCGAATGAGGGTCATAAAGCCATTCAAGCTTACAGAGAAATGGAGAGTCATTGCCTTCACGGTCACGTCGGCCCCAAACAAAACACACGGTGACAAACAGGCCCACTGCCCTGAGAAGCACCGGCTCCATGCATCCCCGAGCGAGGCCCGCGCGTCACTCCCCGTCAGATGAGGAGGGGTCCGCTGGGCTCCGAGGGGCAGACCAGGGGCCACGGCAGCACTGGCAGAGGGACACTGAGCAAGATCCCGTCACCTCTCAGCCCCGCTGTTGATGCTTCTGAACGCTGTCCCAGGAGGGAGACCGAAACAAGGGGAAGTTGCTCGTAGGACGGTACACACACGTCCCCAACAGCACGACTCACAGGAGGCGTCAGGTGGACACGACCTGAACACCCACTGGCAGGTAAGTGGACAAACATGACGCGGTCGATCTGTACACGCGCACGTCCCTCGGCCGCGAGCAGGAGCGAGAGGCGCCCACACCCACCGCCTCGCGGACGGACCCCGAACACGCGACGCTCAGGGAGGGAACCCGACACGAGAGGCCACACGGGGTGTGAGTCCACGTGTGTGAAACGTTCAGAGCAGGCTCATCCACGGACAGGAAGGGGCTCGTGGGGGCTGGAGGAGGGGAAGAAGATGGCTGATGGGGACCGGGTTGCTTTCGGGGAGGCGGACCGTTCCCCCAGCCACGCAGCGTTGAGGGTTTCACAATCCGTGTAAGTATTCGATGCCACTGAATCACACCTTATCGCCACCAATGTCGGTATGTGAGTTCCGTGTCAATAAAGCTGTTCGAATAAACTGCAGTCCGGCCGCATGGTGGGCCCAGAATAAAGGGCGACCCTGCCAGCGTCCCGTACACTGTGAGGCCTGGCTCACGACCTACTGCCCCAAGCTCCCACATTTCAGCATGAGCCCTGCACCAGGGAAGGAGCGGACATCCAGGGAGGACGCCAGGACGGTCCCCGTGCGTTGCAGTGGACGGACCGTGCCCTCCCGAGGCCACCTCTGGCAGCCAGCCAGCCCGGGGTTAAAGTGGAACCCTTCCCGACACGGGGCGGGGCACCCCAGCAGACGCTGGGACCTTGTCGAGGCCACCTGGGACAAGACCAGGAGCCGACAAAGTCCAGGGCTCTGATCCTGGACACACTACAATCCCAACCATTCACCACCCAGATCCAACTATCTGCCAATCACCGCGAGGCGGCCCAGCCTGGAAGCCGGCGCCTGCCTGCGTACAGGGCAGCCGCCCCCGTGCCGAGGACCCGCTGCTCCTGGGGCTCGCTCGGGATACAGCAGCTGGCTGGCTGCGGAGGCTGGGGGACCGGCAGTCGGGACACAGCTTGTCAGAGGCACACCCGCTCCCTTTGACCCCAAGACTCCACTTGCGGGGACGTGCCCTTCCAGCACCCTTGCGCTTATCACGGCACGTGGCAAAAAGTAACCCGCCAACGTAGCAAACAGAGCCACCAGCACAAGGTGGGTCAGACCCGGCCACGGAGCCCTGCCGCCCCACCAAGACCACCACCGAGACGTGTAGCGGAGGCCCGACGACTGGCAGGGGTCCGAGAGCCACAGCCTGAGGGGCAGAGCGACCACCCCGTGACTTTATACGCCGACTTTGTATGCCGGTAAGCAGCAAGTGAATTTTATGATCCCAAACATCTGATGGAAAAAAGCCCACAAAGAACATTTTGTGGCACATGCGACTCTCCGGAAAGGGAGTTGCAGCGTCTGTCGTGGTCGTGGGCACAGCCAGTCAGCCGCGCACCTGCCGCCCGCAGCTGCCTTCCCGCGGCTCCAGCACGGATGCACAGCGGTGCGCAGCCCAGGAGACAACCGTGTCAAAACGGGAAGCATGAGCAGCCTTGTCTACACCTGCACAAAACCCCACTGGCAGGACACACACCAGCAGATCACGCCGGCTGCCCCCGGAGAAGCGGGAGAGAGGGAGACCCCACCAAATGCCCTCTTCCCAGCTTTTACAGGTTCAATCCATGTGATTTACTACTGCCCGTTAGAAAAACAATACCACTTTCTTCCTAAAAACGATCAGGGTATATAAAAAGCGCTTGAACAGGTTTAAAGGAAAAACACAAAAAAAGACTTGATGAGATCACAAATGACTCTTTCCTACTTGATGCTTTCGGAAACTTTCTCACTCTATAAAAAGAACCTGCTAGTTTCTAGAAGCAAGAAGCAGAGAGGAGCAAGTGCAGACCCCAGGCGGTCTTCCTGGGAGGAAGCCACATGACGGGAGGGCCACCCTGGGCCACCCCCACCACCTTTACCACAGGCATCATTCTTTAGGCAAAAGGCTTCTGATCCACACTGGGACTCCAGAGGCTTGTCTGGACGGCTCCGGACACTTCACTCAGAGAAGAGCTATTGGGGTTTATTAAGCCTCTCAAAGACAAAGGAGCCTTTCTTCCCCGCAGCCGGCTGGCAGCATGGCCGGCCAAGGAGTACAGACTTCCCCATGCAAGGACACCCCTTTCCTTCCCCTGAGAGCCGGGCCCTGAGCTGACGACACGGGCACTGGCACAGGGCCCCACAGCTGGGACACCTTATGCGAACGGCCAAGCCGGCTGGGGACCCCGAGCCACTCCACCTCCCTGGCCTCAGTTTCCCCTCAGGTTCTTCTCAGGGACGCTGCGGGACCGAGCCCCTTGCAGCCCCAACACGGCACGCTCACGTGTCTCCACAAGCTCTTGGGGCCCTGACTGGCCATTCAGGAGTGCGGAGACTGGGACGCCGGGCTCAGCAAACCCCACCCCACCCCCCCCCATCAGGTTCTGGTCATTCGTGTCTCCCACAAGTACAAGGGAGCTCTCGGAGGTGGTGGAACGCCCTCTAACTTGACCTTGGGTGTGTGCATTCGTCAGGACTCACACTGCGTCTGGCGGACAAGTGTCTACGACACCTGCACCGTGCCTCAGCAGAGCGGGCACTCGCCCACCGCAGCACCACCCCTGTGTCCCAGCAGGGGTCCGCGGAGTCCTGCTGCCACCAGGAGCCCCAGGACAGTCAGCAGAGTGGACGTGGGGGACTCTCGCCACGGATCAGTTGGTGCCAGAACGCAGCCCAGGCCCTTGAGAGGGACTCTGGGAACCTTAGGGTGCTGTTCCCAAGAGGCTGCGGGGCCACAGCGGCACGGAGTCCAGTGGCCAGCCCCAGGGATGCTCCGTGGACCTGTGGCGCCTCCAAGCAGGAGAGCTCAGCCACGGGCGGGCCCTGTTCCCCAGACACATCAGGGGATGAGGAGAGGAGCCCGTGGGACAGAGATGGACCCTGGACATTGGGAGAGGGGCTGTGCCAGGAGTGGGATCCAAGAAGCAGGAGCTCGAGTGCAGCCCCACACCCCGCAGGAGTGCCGGCAGGCTGAGGCCACGCAACCCCTAGGTGCTTCTGGCTTAACGAGAAAACACCTAGAAGGCAGCCGTTGAATGGGGATTCCTGACTCAGGGGTGAGGGGTCGCTTGGACCTCAGGAGGGTGCCGGTGGGCCCCCCCCCCGCCTCAGTCTCCCCCCGCATGCAGGTGGCCCCTGCCCAACCCCATGTCACAGGTAAGAGACTGGCACAGAGAACTAGGGCGTCCGGCCATCCCTTCTCCATGTCCACAGGCCGGGGCATGAAGACCAGAAGAAGGCCTCATCGAAATACAGCCCGCCCTGCCTCTGGACCACACTGTCCAGAGGCCGGGCACCAACACAGGAGCCAGTCCGGTCTCTGTCCCCGGCCCATCCACAATTTCACCACACCCAGACCTGGGCCGGCCCGGGGCAAGTGAACACAGCTCAGCTTCTGCGTGAGAGCAGGCTGGGCCAGGAAGGGGGAGGTGAAAGCGGACAGAGGAGCAGCACTTTCCAGGATGGGCCTGGCGGGAGGGCCGACACCGGGACGTCCAAGGTCGTCAGTCAGTCCTGCCACCTGGCCCGTTAGATAAACCCCTTCTTGGAAACTGGAGGCTGGGAGGAGCACGAGCCCAGGCAGGGTGGGGTCCCAGGGGCTGGCAGCCGACAAGAGGGGCACCTCCTCCTGAAACCAGCAAGAGGGATGGAGACACGGCTCCCACCATCTGTGGGGAGCCTCCTGCATGCAGACTCCGAGACCTCTGCAAAGCCCAAGAGCGGACGGGCGCCCGGGAAAGTCTGGATAAAAAGTTTGCCAGGGCCTGGGCTGATTCCTCTCCCAGGGAGTCACCTGGGCTTGTAGTCACGGATGCATCTAGTGTCACATCCTAAATGAGCAAGAAAGGGCTAAGTTACCCCCTGCTGACCGATAAGCCAGTGCAAACAATTATTTTTGGCAACCGCAGGGCTCCCCTCCAACAGGATAAACAAATCGCATTTCGCCCGGCCCTAGTAACAGCTGCACGCTGCGCAGAAAACCTGCTGGTGGCGGCCAGGGCCGTTTAGGAACACGGCGTCTCAGGGCCAAATAAACATTGGCTGGTTCCACTGGGCACCTAAATTCTTTGGACAGCTGGGGGGGGAGGGGGAGGGGGAGGCGCGCCCCCCTCCGAAAAAGGCTCTGACACCGCATCCTAAGAAACGGGACACCCGGCTGCAACAAGCCGGCCTGACTTCGTGAAAGTAACAAAGCAGATTTCCACCGACACCTTCCCTGTCAAGGAGGACACGGGAGCTGAGGGGACAGGAAGGAAGGGAGGAGGAAGGAAAGGAGAAAGGGAAGGACGGAAGGTGACCACCCTCGCTGGCTGGCCGCTCGCTGACCCAGGAAGCCCACACTTACTTCTTCACGTTGGCCTCCCCATTGGGGATCCTTCGCAACTTCTTCTTCTTGAGGATTTTGACGGCTCTCCTGCAGAGCGTCTCCGAGTCCAGCACCTCCTTCACCTTGCCGTAGGACCCCTCCCCCAGCAGGTCCCCCATCAAGTACTTGCCGATGAGCTTGGCCCGCTTGCGACGTGGCTGGTAGATGACCTCCGTGGAGTCGATGCGGTGGATGAATGTGTCCATCCCCACGGACATCAGCTCCCCCTCTGTAAACATGCCCAGCTGCTGCGGGTCGGCCACATCCATCCTGAACTCTCGCGGGCGGTCCCTTTATCTTCCTTATCTATTCCCCCCCCTTAGAGCGGTTCTTCCTTTTGTCCCCCTAAAGTTCCCTTCTCCAAGAAAAAAAAAAAACGCAAAAAACAAAAATCAACAAAAAACGCAAAAAAACAAAAACAAAACAAAACAAAAAAAGGGAAATCCTTCTTCGAAAAGAAACGATTGTACTCGTCGTGAGTTCAAGAGGCGCGCCTGGCCCAGAACCCCGGCACCCGAGGGTGCGGAGGGTCGCAAGTCTGGGTGCCTGCCCGCCTCGCAGCTTCGGGTCGGGCCGGCGCGTCCACGGGGGCCCTCAGGAGGCCGGTGGGGCTTGCAAGTGCTAGGTCATCCTCCAGGGACTTTAGACCCTCGGACAAATACCGCTGCAGCCAAACCAAGTCTTCTCCGGGACGGGCATTACCAGCGGGTCGTGGCGCGCGCCCAGAGAGGGCCCCGCGGCGGCCGGCCGGCCCCAGGGCCCCAGGCTGGGCAGCCGAGCTTCGCTGGGGGCCGGGCGCGCTGCTGGGGGCGGCTCCCGGCGGGGCCCGCCGTCCTGGGGGCCCGCGGTTGCGGCAGGTGCCTGTCCGGAAGGCGCGGGGGGCACCGAGGTCCGCCCCCGCCAGCCCCGAGCGCGCGTCGGGGGGCCGGGGGCTGCCCGGGGCCCTCCCGCCGCCGGGAGCAACTTCCGTCGGAGCCGGCCGCCGCCGGGGCGCCCCCACACCGGCCTGGGACCCCGGAGCGGCCGTCCCCCGCCCCAAACGGCAGCCCGCGCTCGCTCTCCGCCGAGAACGCCGTCGGCCGCGGGCCGCGGGGCGCGGGGACCCGCAGGGCTCCGGGCGGCTGAGGCGGCGCAGGCCGAAGGCCCGGGCCGGGGGTTCCCGAGGCCGCCGGGGCCCGGACAGCGCGTGCCCCCGCCGCAGCCGCCGCACGTGTGGAGCAGGCGGGGCGGCGCGGGGGCCCAGCCCATGCAAGGCGGCGCGGAGCCGGCCGGCGCCCGCCGCCGCTGCCGCCCGCTCCCCGCCTCAGTCGCGGACGCCCCGGGCCGCCTCCCCCTTCCGCGCCCGACACGCCGCCGCCATCTTGTTTACCTCCCGCCCCCGCCCTGCGCCGCCGCGCCGTCGCACGCCCGCCGGGGGGGCCCGCCCCTCCCGCCGCTGACGTGCCCGCCTGTTGGCTGGGCCGTGAGGCCCCGCCCCGCGGCCCGCCCCACCACCACTGCCGATTGGGCCGTTTGGACACAGGCAGGCGCCCAAACGGGGATTGGTTCACTCTCGGCCCCGCCCCGGGGGTGGATACAGCTTGGCTCATTGGCCCGCGGAGGAGCCCGTCATGGGGTGGGGGGGTTGGCGGGAAGCGGGCGCGGGGAGCCCGCAGCGTCGACCTCGGAGGGGCTCGGGGCTGGCGTCGGCGGGCGGTCGAGAGCGACAACGGCCACTTGGGAACGGCTGTGCCGCGGGCAGAGCCCTCGAGGAGCCCCTCACCCACAGACCCCCTCGGAGGCCAGGGCAAGGGTCACACAGTAGCCCCCAGGGAGGGGCGACCGGCCGACTCTGTCGGTGGAACGTGCGAGCTCTGCTGTTGGGGATCTTTGAGTTCCAGCCCGATGTTGGGTGGGCTTAGAGCTTACTTTAGACATCAGTAAATTAAAAAGTGCCCCAGGGGCTCCTGGGGGGCTCAGTCGGTTAAGCGTCCGACTTTGGGTTCGTGAGTTTGAGCCCCGCGTTGGGCTCTGTGCTGAGCCTGGAGCCTGCTTTGCATTCCGTGTTTCGTCTCGCTCCCTCTCTGCCCCTCCCCTGCGCTCTCGCGCGCGCGCGCGCGCGCGCTCTCTCTCTCTCTCTCTCTCCCAAAAATAAACATTAAAAAAAAAAAAGTTTTCTTTCTGAGTGGCCCAAAGTGGAACGTTCCAGGCCGGAGACCCTTGCAGAGTCTCTGCACCCAGAGGGGACCCACTGCGGGAAAGCAGCGGCCCAGGTGCCAGCAGAGTGCTGTGGGTACAGAGTGGACAAAGTGGGCGGATGAGGTTGAAAATACCTCCCTTCTGTTGCCCAGCACTGTATTCTTAGCTCTGCACAAACTGTTCATCTCATCTGGTGTGACCCTCCTGGTTCACGACAGCCAGAAAAGTGGGACCTAGGGGAGCAGCGCCATCAGACTGGGACTCCAGGCTGGCGACCTGTGAACGCCCTGAACCTCTGTGCAAACTTGGTGTGCCCGAGAGTGGTGGTTGGACATGCCCCGTGAGTGTCTTCACCGTCTCCGGCACCCATGGAGGGGGACTGATGTGACTCTGCAGGGAAGGGGTCACGCGCCACATCGGCAGGACCAGCAAACCCCAAAATTCTGCTGAGAAGGGAATCCTACATACCAGAGCAGAAGCCAGTAAAATACAATAGAAAACAAATAGGGAAAATAGATGAAGCCAAAAGATTGTTCCTTGAAAAGATTTTTTATTTTTAACGACAAAACTCCACGTTCACCAAGAATAAAAGATGGCCCATACCAGGAATCAAAGAAGGGATACCACTACAGACCCTAAAGATATTAAAAAGCAGGGCGCCTGGGTAGCTCAGTTGGTTAAGCCTCCGACACTTGAGTTCAGCTCAGGTGGTGGTCTCACCTTGATTTTCTTTCCAAAACTCGTCGCCATGAGGGGCGCCCGGGTGGCTCAGTCAGTTAAGCATCTGACTTCAGCTCAGGTCATGATCTCACAGCTGGTGAGTTTGAGCCCCACGTCATCGGGCCCTGTGGTGACGGCTGGGAACCTGGAGCCTGCCTCAGATTCTGTGTCTCCCTTTCTCTGCCCCTCCCCCTCTCACTCTGTCTCTTTCTCTCTCTCAAAATAAACATTTAAAACATTATTTTTTATTTTTTATTTTTTTAACGTTTTATTTATTTTTGAGACAGAGCATGAACAGGGGAGGGTCAGAGAGAGAGAGGGAGACACAGAATCTGAAACAGGCTCCAGGCTCTGAGCTGTCAGCACAGAGCCCGACGCGGGGCTTGAACTCACAGACCGCGAGATCATGACCTGAGCCGAAGTCGGCCACTTAACTGACTGAGCCACCCAGGCGCCCCAGCATTTAAAAAGATTTTAAAAACAATGGACAATAAGTGTTGGCAAGGATGTGGAGACACTGGAAATCTCGTACAGATGGTGCAGCCACTTTGGAAAAAGCCAAAAGGTTAAAAACAGTGTTTCCATGCGGCCCAGCTACTCTTATCCTGGGTTAGCACACACAGGTCCAAACTTGTACACTGTGTGTTCACAGCAGCAGGATTCACGACAGCCAAAACTGGGGGAAAAAAACAAAATATCCATCCACAGATGAACATATAAACACAACGTGTCCCCCGAGCACGCGCACGTCACTCGGCCGCGAGCAGGAGCGAGGCGCCCACCCCCGCCGCCCCCAGGACGGACCCCGGACACACGACGCTCAGGGAGGGAACCCGACACGAGAGGCCACGCGGGGTGTGAGTCCACGTGGGTGAAACGTCCCGAACAGGCCCATCCACGGACGGGAAGGGGGCTCGTGGGGGCTGTGGGGGAGGAGTGGGGAGTGACTGTTGATGGGGACCGGTTGTTTTTGGGGTGATGGAATGTTCTATGACAGGTGAACTGACTGAGGCTTACCGGAAGGAAGCCACCTGTCCAGGTTCACAGCAGATCTGGGACTCCAGGTTATGGGGGTGGGGAGGCAGGTTATAGAAGGAGACCCCAGGCTATATGTGGAGGCTCTAGGTTGTAGGTGGGGGGCAAGGTTATGGAGGGCCCCATATTACAGATAAAGATCCCCAAGTTACAGGTGGGGGACCCCAGGTTATTGAAAGGCAGCCTCAGATTATAAGTGGAGGGCTTTGGTTTACACACAGGGGCCCTGGCTTACAGGTAAGAGCTCCAGATTATAAATGGTACCCCTGGGTAATGGCAGAGGGCCCCAGACAACAGGCAGGGACCCCAGGCTATATAGGTCAGGGCCCACCATCCCCTCCGGGGCTCAGGCCTACAGCCTCTGCCTTCCTCTCCTCCCACGATCTCTCCCTCACACCCCTCATTTCTCCTGCCCACCCCATGACCCCCCCTACACACAAACACTTGTGCCCAGTTGGCCCCCTTGCAGCCCCCGCTGACCCTCTGACATCCTCCATTTACCCCCCCCCCCAATGGAGGACAGAGGAAGCCCGCGGTCCTCCTGGGCACACGACCAGCTGGCGCTCCATCCCAGGTCTCCACCCACTCAACGGGAATCCTACATGTCAGGCTCCTGACCCTAGCCCCTTCCTCTCCATGGACCCCGCTCAGCCCCATATCCATCGAATAAGGGCCCAGGAGCCAGAGGGGTCCTTCCAAATTGAGGTGAACCCCCACTGGGAATCCAGCCATGGTTCCAGGTTAGGGGGTGGCTGGGATCGGGGGGGGGGGGGGGGGGGGGGGGTGTGTGGGCTTCTCTGCCGCCACCAGGGGGCAGGCAGGTACTGCAGCCAAGGTTTCTGGACTGTGTGTGTGTGTGTGTGTGTGTGTGTGTGTGTGTGTGTGTCTATGTGTGTGAATGAGGTGTCAAAACCACAGGGTTGGAAGCCCACACATGATCCCTCAGGGCGGTGACACTCTGGACCATCATTGTCACCCTTATTGGACCTTGTTACACACCTGGTCACAGACAGGGCAGGGATGCCCACCGTCACACGCCTACAGTTGACTGTCCCCCTTCCCCCGGCACTGTGGACACTGGGGGGCTGGTGTCATCCTCTCTGGGGGTCCTGGGCACTGCAGGGGTTGAGCAGCGTCCCCAGCCCCCACTCAAGCGATGCCCCCAGTCCTGACCGCAAGTGTCGCCAGACATCGCCTGGGGTCCCCTGGAGCAGAACTGTCCCCAGTTGACAATCTGCTTTAGAGATACACGCTGAAGCATTTATGGCTGAAAGGCTATGAGTCTAGGATTCTGCTTCAAACATTCCCAGGCAGAATGTACATCTGAAGTGTTTGGGAGAAAGTGTCCTAAGGTGGCCCCTTAAGTGTTCTTAACTTAAGCAGGGTTTATTGGGTTGAATGGTGGTCCCTGAAGGAGGTTTCCCCATCCAACTTCCCAGAGCCTGTGAATGTGACCTCACTCACTGTTGTCACCAAGCTAGGGATCTTGAGATGAGATCATCCTGGATTACTTAAGTGGGCCCTAGATCTAATGACAATTGTCCTTATAAGACACACACAGGGGACATTTGACAGAGAGGACCAGGTATCGATGGAGGCTGTGATGGAGGGATTCTCGGCTGCCTGGAGCCCCCAGATGCTGGAGGAAAGGGGAAGGGCCTCCTGGAGCCTCTGGAAGGAGCTCGGCACCCCCACACCTGGCTCCAGAATGGGGAGCGGATGAATTTCTCTTGTTTAAGTCACCCAGTGAGCGGTCATTGGTCTCAGCCGTCCTAGGACACTAACACAGAAGCTTCCTGAGAATGGCGAGGTGGGCAGTTTGATGAATCTTGACGAAAGCATGTAATCACCACGGTACTTGAGGAATAAAATCTTTTCTTCCCTCCCGAACCCCCCTCACACACCTTTGTGGGGGTCATCGCTTCCCTCTGCCTTCCCTCCCAGGAAAGGATCGAGTTTTGCCCCTTGTAACTCGGTCTTTTCCGGGTGTCACATAAATGGGGTCACACGGCAAGGCGTACTTCACTTGAGATCCATTCACGTTCTTGCGACCCTTAGAGACGTGTTGTCCCTGCGCTCCTGGAACGCCCTTGTATGGACGGGCCGCGTCTCTTTCGCCCACTTGGGTGGTTTTCTGTTTTTGGCGACTGTGAGTCGTGCGGCGGTGAACACGTGTGTGCAGGTTTTTGTAGGGACAGAAACTTCCATTTCTCTCGGGTGACGCCTAGGGCTGGGATGGCCGGATCCCACGGCCGTTCTGAGCAAACCGTCCTCCAGAAGGGCCGCACCCCCACCGGCAACGTTCGAGAGTTCTGGGCGTCCTGCGTCCTCGCCGGCACTTGGTTTTGTCCGTTTCGGGGGTTCCGTTGGACCATTCCGACGGGTGACACATTATTTTTTATTTGTAATTTTTTTTTTTTAAGGAACTTAAAAAAATTTTTCTAAAGGCTCATTTTCTGAGAGAGAGAGGGTCCCGGCTGCAGCTGAACTGTCACCTCCTCAAAAGCTCCTCCCCTGAGGCTCCCGGCTAAGCACCCCCACCCGGGCACACACGTCACCCCACAAATTCAAGGTGCGGGACACGGCCACCGCAGCCTGCTGAAGACCGGTCCTGCCTTCTCCCACCTGCCTCCGGAAGCCGACGAAGCACCCCCTCCAGGCTACCCGAGGGGTGACCGAAATGATCATGGTTGACACACACGCTGACACTCAAAGTTCACTGCTGGCTGGCCTCCAGGCTGAGGTCCTTCCTCCCTCTCACCATCCTCCGGTCAACAAGGGAGACTCCTGGGCTCGGAGAGGTACCTGTGTCATTGTCCAGGGACATAAGAACAGGGGTCAGCTGACCTGTCCTGTGAGGGACCAGAGGTCAAGTGTGTTCAGCTGTACGGGCCCAACAGTCTCTGTCACAACCGCTCCGCCCTGCTGGCAGGGACAGGAAAACAGCCTCAGGCAATACGCAAACGACCGCGCGCGCGCGCGTCTGTGCCAAGAAAACTTTATTGACACCGATGTCGTATCGCTTTGCGTGTCGCAAAACAACCCTTCTTCTGAAATGTTTTCAGCCACGTAAACGCAAACATCTCGGGGCGCCCGGCTGGCTCAGTGGGTAGAGCACGTGACCCTAGATCTCAGGGTTGTGAGTTCAAGCTCCGCTTTGGGCGTGGAGCTCACTTTAAAACACAGAAAGGAGGGGTGCCTGGGTGGCTCAGATGGTTGAGCGTCTGACTTCGGCTCAGGTCCTGATCTCATGGGTTCGTGGGTTCGAGCCCCGCGTCAGGCTCTGTGCTGACGGCTCAGAGCCTGGAGCCTGCTTCCGATTCTGTGTCTCCCTCTCTCTGTCTGCCTCTCGCTCTCTGGCCCTCCCGCGCCCTCCCTCTGTCTCTCAAAACTAAAAATAAATAAATAAATACATAAATGAATAACATTAAAAAAAGAAATAAACATTAAAAGAGAAAGGAGACAAAACATAAAGGTTTCAGTGCCACGCGGTCTGCACCAAGAAGGTGACGGGCTGGACTGTGCCTCTCGAGGTGCTATACTCTCCCTCACGTTCAAGCCTTGAGCTGCTCTCCAGAGGCGTGGGAAGGAGCCTAGGGTGCAGGCTTGCGTCAGTCTTTGAGGCACTCCCGGAAGGTGCCGGATCTGGCCGTGCCTGCTGGATCAGCTGGTCTCATCTGTGGCCGTCACGCCAGGGGTCTCCTGGTGTCCGGTGGGCGGGGACCCGGAGGGCTGCTCAACACAAGGAACCACCTGGCCCCAAATGTCAGCGGGGCCGGCGGGGAGAGCCCAGTGCTAGGTCTATCCCTGGACCTTTCCGTACCGTGAACAAAAAATTCCCATGTACAGAAAAAAGCTGGTTTCGGTTGCAGTTTCTGTCACTTGCAACCAAAAGGTTGTAACAATGTGGGATATGAGACTCGAGTAGGGGGTTTTGGACACAGGAGTGCAGATGGCAGCCGGCCAGGGCTGGGGCGGGCCTCACCCCCACGGGGCAGAGAGCCCCCAGCAGGACGGAAGCAGGGTGGGAGGACAGGGGCTGGGCCATGCTCTACTGTTCTCTCCATTTCCTCGAAGATCTGCAGGGAGGTTGCGAAGACGGCGTGGGGCGCCCTCCCCTGGCTGTGCGTGTCTCACGTGAGTGGGGGACGTTTGTCACCGATACGTCAGCAACAAATCTCCTCCGCGTGCTTAAGATTTCTTGGGGCGCCTGGGTGGCTCAGCCCGTGAAGCGTCTGACCGCGGCTCAGGTCGTGATCTCACGGTTCGTGGGTTCGAGCCTCACTCACATCAGGCTCCACAATGACAGCGTGGAGCCTGCTTGGGGTTCTCTCTCTCCCTCTCTCAAAATAAATAAACGTTAAAAAAAAAAAAAAGAACTTCCTTATTATATGATACGTATCGCAGAGTAAGTTACATGCCACAACTTCTTCATTACTCAGGACTAGTGTGATCTGCTTTGTTGACAAGACCAGGGTCCAGCAAAGTGTTCCCGGGAAGGGCCAGACGGTCACTATTTTTGGCTTTGTGGGTCAGGTGGTCTCTGTCACTACTGCTCGCTCGACGTGGCTCCGGGAGACAAACAGGTGCGGTCACGTGCCAATAAAACTTTATTTACAGGGGCACGTGGGGGGCTCAGTCGGTAACGTGTGCGACTTCGGCTCAGGTCATCATCTCACGGTTCGTGGGTTCGAGCTCCGCGTCGGGCTCTGTGCTGACGGCTCAGAGCCTGGCACCTGCTTCAGATTCTGTGTCTCCCTCTCTCTCTCTCTCGGCCCCTCCCCTGCTCATGCTCTGTCTCTGTCTCTCAAAAAATAAATAGACACTGAAAAGAAAGAGTTCTGTAGTTTCCCCCTCATGTCCCTTTTCTGCACCAGCACCCCATCAGGACCCCACATGACACCCAGCTGTCACGTCTCCTCGGGCCCCTCTGGGGTGTGACAGTTTATCAGACTTCCCTTGAGTGTGAGGCCTGGACCGTGTTGAGGTTGGGTATTTTAGAAAATGTCCCCTGACTGGGGTCTGTCCGGTGTTACTCTGTGGGTCAGGCCAGGGTGAGGGGTTTGGGGCGGAATGGCACAGAGGCGATGTGCCCTTTACGTCCGGTCACGTCAGGGGCCCCTGTCCACACGGCAGATCGGGACGGGGCCTGGTCATCAGAGCCGGGGCCCCGCCCTGACCCGACAGCGTATTTGTGACTTTGGGATATAAGCACAGACGTGCTGTGTCAACCGTCAGCCCTCTCAGTGCCAGCGTAGACTGTCTTCCTTTTAAGTTCTTTTTTCTTTTTTTTAATTAAGTAGGCTCCAGGCCCAACATGGGGCTTGAATTCAGGATCCTGAGATCAAGAGTCACGTGCTGACTGAGCCACTGAGCCAGCGGGGGGGGGGGGGGGGGGGGTGGCACCCCGGGGTTGGGGCTTCTGGCTTCTTCCTCAGTTGGAGGCGTGGAGGATGGTGGGGTCCCTTGAAGTTCTCCAAGTGCCCCAGATGTCCCTTGTCCCTCAGGAGCCTAGCCCCTGTCAGGCGTCTGGCACCTGGATGTGAGTCAGCCAGCCCCAGGCGCCCTGGAGTCCCCTTCAGGGCAGGGCAGACCCAAGGTGAAGGTTCAGGAAGTACCAGCACAGGCGACCGCAGTGCTCTGTGCTGGCTGCTAAGCAGGAGGACAGCCTGGGGAGGGCCAACGCCTTGTGCCCTTCGGGGGATGTCCTGCCCCTCTGCAGCCTGGGACACCACGGGGCATGCTCTGATGCTCTGTTCTCTGTGTCCCCGGACTCGATCAGCATTGTCTCTCTCTCTCTCTCTCTCTCTCTCTCTCTCTCTCTCTCTCTCTCTCACACACACACACACACACATACACACACGCCCGTCCACCTTGTAGCCCAACCCACTTCCTTCCTGCACTCACTCACCTGCGCCCTCCTGCACCCGCACCGCCTCCTATGCCCGCTCTGCCCTAGCTGCATCTCTGTCCATGCTCTATCATCTCCATGGCTCCCCATGGCTCTGGGGACAGAGCCAAGCCAAGTCCCCCTCTGACTTGGGGCTGGGGGTGAGTACTGCTGAGGGGACATCCCGAAGGTCCTCACGCTCTCAGCTCTGGCCCAGCTCTTGCCTGGTTCACTATAGACCCTGACAGAAAGAAATGCAGAGTGTGGCTCCTTCATCTGGCTTCGGGGCAGGAGCTCTGCCTCCTCAGACCTCTGTCTTGCCACCAGAGGAGCGTGAAACGCGGCCCCTGTGTCCCGCCCCCTCCAGCAGGGCCCCCTCCAGCACACTCAGGCAGATGGAGCCTCCTCCAGCCCCGCCCTTACCACCCCACCCCATTGCTCCGTCACCTTCAGTGGCTCCCTACTGCCCGCAGGATACAGGCCTTGCCCTAGCTTTCCAGGCACACCCCGCCCCCTTAGCCCACTTGGCCCTTTCCGGTCTCACTCCCTTGCTGCCCTGGACCCCTGCACATGCTCCCCGGATGCTTTCCCCACTTGGGGCCTTTGCACATGCCGCCTTCTCCCTGACAGTCCTTCCCCTCTTCCTTCTCCTTCCTGCCTGCTCACAGCCTTGCAACCTCAGGGTCCAGCCCTCGCCCAGCCTGAGGGCTGCTCCGTCAGACATCACATTCAGCCTGTGCAGCCTTGGTGTCCCATTCTCAGTGCAGAGGTGGGAAGTCCTGTCTGGGGTGGATCTCAGACCCACCGGACAGGTTTGCTGTTCCCTGCAGTTGTCCTGGCTCAGAGGCAGCCCCGGTCGGCCTAGGCAAGATCCTACGCCGGCTCAGGCAGGGCCGGGAGGCGGCCAGCACTGCTGGGGGACTTGCGAGGGCAAGTGGCAGTGGCAGGTGGGCCTTGGGTGTAGGGAGGTGGCTGGACAGGGCAGGGTCAGCTGGGGAGGCGGCGAGGCCAGCAGGAGACAGGAAGTGATGCAGGAGGAGATACACACATGGCTGGTGCGACGTGGGCCGGCTGGTTGCTCCTGCCTCAGTTTCCCCTTCTACACCGCAGGGAGGGCTGGAGAGGGAGGGCAAAGAGGGGCGCGGTGGGAGGGAGGGGAAAAGGAGGGGGGGATGAGAGGCAGGAGGCGGGGCAGGAGCAGGGCCACAGGGGCTGGGGGGCAGCCAGGGGAAGTGGGTGCAGAAAGGAGAAGTGTGGTGAGGGACCCAGCGCCAGGAGGCGGGCAGGGAGGTGCTCCCACTGCTGGGGAACGCTGGGGCTTTCCAGAATGTGGAGAAACAGGAAGCGCCCCGGCCCCGCCCCCACCCCCTGGGCAGGGCCAGGCCGACCCACCTGCCCCACCTCACCTGCCCAGGTCCGGGGTGGGGGTCTCCGCTCCCTGGGTGAGCCCTCCGCCTGCCTCAGTCTCCCAGTCTGCACGCTGGAGTCCTCCCCAGGAGGGAAACTGAGGGCTAGCCCAAGAAGCTCCCCATGGACCCACAGGGAACCCCCCCCCCCCGGGGGACCTGACATTGGGGTCTGACTTTTCTGCTGTTTGAAACAATTGAAAGGGCAAGAGTTGTCACACTCTGTGAGCACGCCTGTGCGGAAGGTGGGTCAGTCCCAGGGCCGTGCCCATTTGGCAGGTGAGAACACTGAGGTTCAGAGGGGCCCCTGGCCTGGCTCTGGGACGCCATTTCTGCTGTGGTCTCCCCACACCGGGCTGCCCAATCTCACCAATAGAAACAGGACTCCCGGTTTCGCCGGAGGCTACTTTCTTTTGCATAAGTATATCCCAAACACTGCGCGGGACATACTTAAACATGAGCAATTCTTCTTCACGTACATGCAATTCAAATTTAACTGAGTGTTCTGTATTTTATATGGTGGCCTACTTCCTCAAGGCTGGTTGAAATGTCTGGGGGGGATATTTAGGGGGTCCCTGCATGGGACTGGGACAGAGGGAGGGCTTGGGGAAGGCTCTTGGACCAAAAACAAGACCCTCACCGGACAGACCTCTGGTCTTCTGTGAGCCTTTTCCCCACCGGAGGAGGGGACCTTGGGCACATCTGAGGAGAGCTGGGCGTGTTCCCACCCTCTGAGCCTCCGAGCGTGACAACTTCTGCAGCCTGAGCCATAAAAGCTGGGGCTGCCCAGGGCCCCCATCCCAGCCTTTTATCACCATTAAAAAAAAAAAAAAAAAAAAAATCCCTCCTCTCCAGACCTCCAACCTCAGGCTTCATCATCATTATTATCTCATAGAACGCTCACTTAGGTGGCTCTATGGACTTTTGTGAGGAAAGATCCAGAAGTCCATCTGGAAACATTCCTAATACCCAAACACAAGAAACTGTTCATTTTGCTATCTTAATAACCTAGAAGGTACCCACCCCAAATTTGCAGGTGGGGAAATGGAGGCACAGAGAGATTGAGTAACTTTCCGAGGGTCACACAGCACACCGGCAAAGCCGCTGCCCTGCAGAGCCGTGTGCCTTCCGCTGTCCCGGGCTGCCTCTTGCAATTCCCTGGAAATCCCCAAATCTGACTAATTCCCTAGACATCCCCAGACTTGGCAGATTACTCCATGCTGAGATGGCTGGACCCACCCCGGCCTGGGCAAACTGCCCCCATTTCAGGCAAAATTACCCATAGAAACCTTGTGGTTTCCCGAGGTGGACGTGGCAGAGGTCAAGTCCATGCCTCCCTGCGCTCCGTGACCCTGCGCCGGCTACTGGACGGTTCTGCGCTGCCGTTTACCCGCCAGCAACACACAGGTAATAGCGGTCCTGACCTCGGAAGGTCATGGTGGGAACAGGGCCGGCTCTGCGGGCGTGTGACTCAGGGCTTTGCCCGGGCTCCGTGTTCAGGGGGACCCGTACTCCGTTTAATGCTCTGCTGTCGCCATATTGAAATCCTCACTATTTGAACGGGGGGCCCTCTGTCTTCATTTCTCACTGGGCTCGACAGATTATGTGGCTGGCCCTGTGTGGGAGGAAATGGGAAAACACAACCGGAAGCCATCTATCCCCTCATGTCAGCTTATTTGTGCTTTTGAATTTTAACTGTCTGTTGCTCAATAGGACTTATTTTCATTAGCTATGAAAAATAGCTTCAAAGTCAAGGCTACAACCCAAATCACCAAAAACTACACATACCGAAGCAAAGCTCACTCTGAATAAATCATTTCTCCTCTCTCGACCTCAGTTTCCCCTGCTTCCTTGTAGGCCTGGCTACAGGCGGTCTCTGACCTGGATTTTTGTAGGTCAAACGGGTTTTAAACAGACCCTTACAAGTCTGTGAACAGCTTTCATTTGCCTGGACTGCCCTTCCTACTCTTGTCTATCTGGCAGCCTCCTACTTGAACTTCAAAGCCCCAGCTTCAATACCCCTTCCTCCATAATGTGTTAGGCAGAGACTTCAGCCCTCCCTGGGCCCCAGGCCCAGTCTTGCAGATGGGAGTGTCTGGTCCAGCCTCCATTCCCCCTAGATTGGGAGCTTCCTGAGGGCAGGCCTGGGAACTGAGTCCTCTGGAGCCCCAGCTTTGTTCAGCTCGAGACCGGGCAGAGACTGGAATCCGTAAGGGTTTACTTAATAAGTAAACAAGCACACGGGGAGGTAACCTCTAATTTCAGGGGGCTGGAATGGGCACAGGAGGCCTCTGGCTGGTGGCGAGGTGGGGCTTTCATTACTGACAACCCAGCTAGGGAAGGGGTGGTGCCTCCCAGACTGGATCTGCCTGAACCCGCCTGGCCCAGCCCACAGTGGGTCCAGTGGGTTCAAGTCACAGGAAATCTACAGTCTGTGCCAAAGTCCCACCCTCTTCCTGGCAGTGCAGCAAATCTGGCCTCGTTTGCATCAGGCCCCTGGGAGCCCTAACGGGGAGGGAGCCAGCTGGGGAGCAACCCAGATCCCAGGGCCTCTCTCTTGGGACTGTCAGACCCCACCACGTACTGGGCTCCACGCTGGGGCTTCCGCTAGGTCCCAAGACTCCTCCTGGGGTGGAGACAGACTAATGGGCAGACAACTATTGGTGGGGAGGCAATTAAGGGAGAGCGCAGGACTGGGTGGCGGTAGGGCCGTGTCAGATGGTTTTTAGGGAGTATCTGAGGAGGGGGCTTTAGAGCTAACATCCGGGTTATACGAGAGCTCCAGTGGCTTAAAGCTCAGGTGTGAGAGTGCAGGGATGGAAAGGGCCCGGAGGTGGGAGTGATTCAATTTGATCTCCATGTTTGCATAGGAGGAAACTGAGGCTCGCGAGTAAGCCAGGAGCCGGGGTCCCAACATAAACAGGAGAGGGTGGGATTGGAACCCGTGGCCCACTGAGTCCTAACCCTGCAGGGCCCCCTGGGGCCCCGCCCGCGACCACGCCCACTCACCAGCCCACTCGAGGCTCCGCCCCGCGGCATGACCGGAAGTGAGCGGGGCCCCCAAGATGGCGCCCGAAACCCGGAAGTGAGCGCGGCTGAGGCGAAGCTCGGAGAGACGGCGGCGCCGCGGGCTCCGCGCCCGGCCGGACCCAGGACGGAGGTGAGGCGCGTCTGGCCCGACCCTCGCTCCGACTCCGCCGACCCCGCCCAGCCCGAGCCGCGCTCCCCGGCCCGCTCGGGCCCCGGCCTTTCCCCCCCCTCCCCCCCCGCCCCGCGGCCGCCTGCGTCCTGGGCCGGGGGTTCCGGGGTTCCCGGGCCGCGGGCGGAGGGAGCGCGGCGGCCTGTCCCCGCCCTCCTCGGCGACCCCCCCCCCGACCCCGCCCTCTGCCGCGAGCCTTGACCCCGCCCTCCTAAGCGACCCCCCCCCGACCCCGCCCTCCGCCGTAAGCCCCGTGCGCGCTCAGCTGTGCGTCCTGAAGTCGCCCTGCTCCGCGACCCCCGACCCTGTGCTGCTGTGTGACCCCCCTTCCCGACCCGCCTCCGCGTGAACCTTGACCCCATCCTCCGCGGCGACACACCAGCCTTTACTTCCCTCCCTCTTCGGTACCCCGGTCCCCACCCGTTGGTGATTCCCTTACCCCTCCCTACCGGGACCCCCATCCCGCGCTCTTTAGTGATCCCCAAACTTTACTTCTTCGGTGACCTTTGACCCTGCACTTCTCGGCGACCCTCCAGCACTGTGTGACCACCCCCTTCACAACCGCTTCTCCGTCATTCCCTGACTGCCCCTTTTTGTGACCCCCCCCCCCCCAACCCGGTCTCCGCGACCCCAGCCCCTTCCTCCCTGGGTGCCTCCTGACCTCTCCTATGTTGGTGACCCCTGACCCCGGGCTCCTTGGCGCTTCCTGCCCTCTCCTGCTTTCCTAGCGGCTCTGTCCAGACACTCCTGTTGCCCACGGCCTTGGGATGGGGGCCTTCCTGGGGTCGGCTGGCTGCGCCCAGAGTGTTGGGTGGGAGTCTTGCCTCTGCTGGCATCGGAACCTGGCCTCCAAGGACAGGAGGACGGGAGGAGGTGGGCAGAGAGCTGGAGGTGGGCGGGTGCGAAAGGGGATGCCCACGGTGGGTCCTGCCCATGCCGGGCTGCTCCCCAGCACCCAGGTCCCTGGAGCAGGAGGCTGGGGGACCCAGAGTCAGGGAGTAGGGGTGTGGACAGCCACAGAGGAGCTCCTGGGAGGCGGTGGCTCCCTGAATAATGTGGTTAATGGTCTCAAGGGGAAGAAAATCTGAGTCTGTAAGATGTGTGTCTGGGGCACCCCTGGCTTCTGCTTCCCAGCACGGACATCGGTCCTGCCTGCCCTGAAGGACTTTCCTGCCTGGCCGCGCTAGCTTGGCGCCATGTGTTTGCACCCCACACAGGAGGGTGCCTGGCCTGGAAGCCGACCAAGGTGAAGCTTCATCTGGCAGTTTGGGGGGTAGTGAGTGTTTCATGGCATGGCTAGGGGGGCTGGTATAGGACAGGCTTCAGCTGGGAGCCTGCTTACCTGCCGCCGGGCACGGCGGATGTTTGGATCTTCCCCGTGGACGCTTAGGAAAGGCTGAAGGAAGATGGGGCTCGGGCCCCGGGGACTGCAGACCCTGCAGGGAGGACAGATGGCCACCTGTCAAAGGCACCGTACTCCAGAGACTGTCTGAGGCCAGTCTGGGTTGGGATGTGAGGCCTGGCCCTTCCTCCAGGGCTGGACCTGACCCTGCGCCTCTCTTTTCCCTCCCTGCCTGGCTGTGGGGGGCGCTGTGCAGTCGTGGACCCTTGTGAGCACAGCCGCTGGGTGCTTCTTTCTTGGACGCTGAGACCAGGGCCCACTGGCCAGCCTGTCTGTGTTCTTTCTTCCCAAGTACCCTGGATTTTCCCAGGGGAGGCCCCAGAGGTGGGTGAGTGCAGCCCAGAGCTGTGTGCTTAGGGCCACGGTCCTCTTAGAACATCCATTTCCAGAGGCTTCATAGAGAATGCTGAATATGAAGTCTGGGCCACTGGGTGGGTGGGCCAGAGAAGGCAGGATAGGTGAATGGCCCCAGGGTCCCACCTGGTCGGGAAGATGCCGGCAGGTATGCAGAAGGCCCCCAAGCAGCCTGGCAGATGCAAGACCGCCTGCCCAGGGACAAGCCGCTGTGGGGACTGAGGGGAAGGCGTTCTGTGATTTCAGACGGGGGAGGGCGCTTTTGATTAGCTCGGAGTATCTGAGCAGACACCTATTCACACCTGCCCGGAGCCAGCATCTGCCTGGTGTGTGTGTGTGTGTGTGTGTGTGTGTACACGCACGCGTGTCTTAGAAGACAGGTGGGGGGGACCAGATTTCCAGGAGAGCCTGTGGGACTGAGTGCAGCAGGGGGCTAGGTCCCTTGGAGACTGAGTGGGGTGGGGCCAGCCACAAGTGTGCAGGCAGCAGCCCAGAGCCAGTGTTCTCCAGCCGCGTGACCTTGGGCCAGTCACTGCCCTGATCTGGGGGGACACCGAGGCTGGATTCCCGGACCCCGCAGGCCTGGCCCCCACTGGGGCGAGACCAGCTGAGGCTGGCCCAGCTCAGTTCTAGCAAAGTCCCTGAGGCCCCTCAGCAGGGGCCAGGCCGGAAACGCTGACCGGGTGAGTTCGGCCGGGAATAAAGAGGCAACTGTGTCCAGTCCCCAGAGGCCACCTCCCTCCCAGGAGGATGGCCTCCTCTGGGTAACAGGCCTTTATGGCCGCGGGTGGGGGTGGGGGGACCTGCTTGTTCCTCTGCTGGTGGGTAACGTAACCTCAAGTACAAACACTGTGAGGCTGATGTGCAGAGTGGGGGGCACCCTCCAAGGTGCCAGCAGCGTCCAGGGTGTGCACGTGTGTGTTGGGTGTGGCGTGTGCACCGGCATGGTCCAGGGTGTGCACGTGTGTGCGTGTGCGCGCCCACCTGTGAGGGTGCTGGGAGTGTGTGCAGCATGTGTCCTGTGACCCGTGCGTGCCTCTCCTGCGTGCCCAGTTGTGTACATGTGCCCACGTGAGTGTGCTCTCAGTGCTGCGTGCGTTTGCCTGCACGCGTGTGTGTTTTGTATGTACATGAGACAGCGTGCGTCGCGGTCGTGGGATTCGTTAGGGGCAGGCTTGGAGTGTCACAGCCAGGGTGTAGCAGGCCTCCCGGGGCAGCCAGAAGGCACAGTCACCCGAACCATCCCAGGCCTGGCCTTACTCCTGCTCACCTGCCGTCCGCCCTGCTCTGCCCGTGCCCAAGTGCAGGCCCGAGTCCTGGTGTCCATGACGTGCCTCGCGAGTGTGGGTCCCCTCTCCCCTGAGTGGGGTCCCTTGGAGCGGCCCTTTCCCCCGCTCCTGCTGTGCAAATTTCCTTCATCTTCTTGCCATTGGGGACAGCTGGCCCGCAGGTCCCCTGCTTCCCTTTCTGCCAGGCGGATGACTCAGGCGAGGGCTGAGACCGTGATTTCTGATGCTCAGGCTCTGTCACCTGCTGCTTGGTCTTGCCAGGCCCCGAGGGGAGGCAGAGATAAGGCTTGTCATTTGTTTATGTATCGCCCCGCGGAAGGACCCTGAACATGCGACGCTCAGGGAGGGAACCCGACACGAGAGGCCACACGGGGTGTGAGTCCATGTGTGTGAAAAAACGTCCAGAGCAGGCTCATCCAGGGACAGGAAGGGCCTCGAAGGGGCCGGGGGCTGGGGAGGAGGTGGGGGTGAGGGGGACAGGGTTTCCTTTGGCTGATGGAATGTTCTGGCACTCGATAGAGGTGATGGTTGCACAACTCTGTGAATGTACTGAAAACCACTGAATTGTATACTGTAAATATGTGAAGTATATGGTTTGTGAACTGTGCCTTCACAGAACAAAACAGCAAGGCCTGTCCTTGGTCAGATGCCCATGTGCTGTGGCCTGGGGGTGAGCGGGTGTCGGGGAGCGGGCCCCTTCCAGCCCCACGAGGAAGACAGGAAGAGGCATCTCCTCACTGTATGAAGGGTGGGAGCCGCCCCTGAACCCCAGCGCCGTCTGGGACGTGCAGATGGACGTGGTGTGCAACGTGCATCACGTAAGAAGTCCTGGGGGTGTTTGGACTTCTGGTGTAGGGGTGCCTTGGGCGGGAGGCCCCGGGGGAGCTCCCCCATAAAGCCTGGGCCCTGTAGGAGATAGGGGAAGGGGTGCTGGACTGCGCTGCCCTGGCTGTCCTTCGACGGCCCTGATTGCCCGGGGGACCTCCCTGCCGGGAGGCCAGGTGACAGTGGGGAGCGTAGTGACCCCAGGGAGTTGGTCCCATCTAAAGTCATCTGTGGACTCTAACTCCTCCTGGGCCATCTGCAGGGGGTGCCCTCCAGCTGTGTGGTCCTCAGCATGGTAGGCGGGGACATGGCCCAGGGAGGCCCACAAAGCACCTGTCCTGTGGGGGGGGGGGGGAGAGGGGGAAGGAGTTTGGCCCCTGCTGTGTGATGGCAGATTTGGGCTTTAGTCTGACCCTGGGGGCTCGTGGTCTGTGTGCGTCTCAGGTGCCCCTGTGGAACCGGGTACCTGCTGGCCCTTCCCTGGGACTCCTGTCCCTAGAGCCCCATGGCAAGGGAGTCACCAGGTCTGGTGGCACTGAGAGCAGACACCCAGACTCCCCATTGGGACTGGCCTCTGTCTCCTTTGCTCGAAGGCCTGCTGCATTTCAAAAGCGACCTGTGCCACACTCTGGAGGCAGGTCACCTGCATTTCCTTGCGGTCACAACCCAGAGGGTCAGAGGCCACTGACACAGGATGTGGGGATGGCAGGAGGAAGGGAGCGGGTCTGCAGAGAGCAGTAACCCTTTATGGCACTGACTCACCAGGTGGGGCAGAAATCCCTGCCCTCAGAGTGGCGTCTTCCTCTGCACGTTGTAAGGTATGGTACGTAAGGTACGTTCAGGAAAGGCTCCCCCCCCCCCCCGCCCCGACAGCTGCACGTGTGAGCGGCAGGTGTGGACGTGGGAAGGTGGACCCATTGACCTGCTCAAACCCTTGCCTCCCGCTGGGGTGCCGTGGGCATCCGAATCTGTGTCTGGGTTCGCGCATGGTCTGCACGGGGCCAGAGCTCAGCAGCGTTTCCGGAAGGTCCTCCTCGGCCACTTGCCCTGAAAGCTGTGAGGTGGGGGTGTAGCCACCCCCCCCCCACGCCCCCGCCTAGTCCCAGGGTGGTTCCGAGCTTGGCACTTGTGGCCCAAGGCACCGGAGCCTCTCCTGGCATCGTTCAGGCATGTGGCAGCTGCTTGGCCCTGTAGGTGCTCCGCCACCTGAGGGTGGGGCTCAGAGTGAATGAGCCCCCGGGTCCATGTCGGGGACCGTCAGGGACAGGGGCGAATGAGCCCCCGGGTCCGTCTTGGGGACCGTCAGGGACAGGGGCGAATGAGCCCCGGGTCCGTCTTGGGGACCGTCAGGGACAGGGGCGAATGAGCCCCTGGGTCCGTCTTGGGGACCGTCAGGGACAGGGGCGAATGAGCCCCCGGGTCCGTCTTGGGGACCGTCAGGGACAGGGGCGAATGAGCCCCTGGGTCTGTGTTGGGGACCATCAGGGACAGCCTTGCAGAGGGGTTCTGCATTGTCACAGGGGGACTGGGTGGTCCCACCCCCAGCACTGTGGGAACCTGCAGGAAGTCACCCCACTTAAGGAAGATGTGACATGAAGGCTGGATTGCCAACTTTGAGAAATCAGGGGCTGCCACCCCCAAATCTAGGTCTGCTGCATCTCTCAAAGAACCAGCCCATCTGGAAGCCCGGGCCACATTCCTGCATAGTGTAGGCTGTGCTGTCCCAGCCGCCCCCTGCCCCCCCCCACCTGGCTCCTCTGAGGACTCCGGGAGGCTTCCCCGAGAAGGGGTTGCGGGGGGCTTCTGTTCTCCACAAACTGTTATTATGGGGGACACTGGGCCAGCCTGGCTGCCCGCTGGTCCGTTATGAGCTATGCTCTACTCGACTTGTGTGGTTGGCTCAGAAATGGTCCCAGAGACCAGGTCCCTCGAGGCCCCTGAGGTGGGGGTGACCCTGGAATCCCCAGGGACCGAGCATTCTCCCGAGGTCCTCAAAAGCAGAGCACCTTTAGGGGCGCCTGGCTGGCTCACTCGGTTAAGCACCCGACTCTCGGCTTCGGCTCAGGCCACGATCTCACGGTTCGTGGGTTTGAGCCTTGTGTTGGGCTCTGTGCTGACGGTGGAGCCTGCTTGGGATTCTCTCTCTCCCTCTGTCTCTGCCCCTCCCCCCCAAAAAAGGCAGAAAACCTTCTCACTGGAGGCTGAAGGGGAGTGAGAGGCTCGAACTTGAGGGAGGCTTCCATGTGCTGCTGCCGGCGACAGGGACGCGGGCCTGTGTCCTGTGGACGCTGCGTCTGCCCGCGAGAGGGACCCAGCACGAAGCCCGGGCCTTGTGATGCCCAGAGTTTGGGGTTCCTGCTACTGCGATGTGGGGGCCTCTGCCGTCTTCCCAGAGGCGGGCACGGCCCGGTGCCGGCGTTTGCTCGGGACGGGGCGTGTGAGACCGCGTGGCGCCACCGCCGTCCCCAGGACCGGCGCGAGCCCGGAGGAGTCCTCCCCCTCTCGCGGGACACCATTTGCTCTTTGGGTTTGGGTGAAGGTCCCTGGCGATGGTCTTGCACCAGGCTGGCCCGCGGGAGCCTGAGGAGGGTGTGGACGGGTCAGGCCGCACACCTGGGACCGGCGTGACCCCGCGTGGGCAGCGGTAGCCCTGTCCTGCTCAGGGTTCCCTGGGGGCTCAGGAGACACCTGGCATGCCAGCCGGCCTGAAGCAAGCCCGACACTAGCAGGGGTGACAGCAAGCACCGGGACAGACAGACCACCCTCCGCACGGACAGACCGCGCGGGGCACGTCGCTGTCAAGGGACCGGGACGTCGGGCCGGTGGGCTTTGGCCCTAAAACCTGCTCGCGGGAAGAAGACGTGGGTGTCAGAGGAGACCACAAGCTCAGTGTGCACGATGCCTCTCAAAAACCGCGAGCAAGCGCAGACCTGACGAGGCACTTCCCAGAAGAAGCCACGTGGGGGGTGCTCAGCGCCTGTAGGAGGTGTTGGTGTCGGGGACAGAGGTTTGAAGGCCTACCACCCTTAAGCGGCGGGCTGGGAGCGGCGCTCCAGTGGCGGGAGCGGGCTGGCCGGCGCAACAGCGGTCCCCGCCCGTGGGCAGGTGGGTCGGTGCAGCACCGTGGGAAACCATTGGACCACACCCGGAATTGAGCCCCCTCGGGCTCAGAGGGCCCCTCCCGAGACCCAGACTCCAGCGTCCTCAGCCATGACCGAGGAGGCTCCCTGTTCCGGTCCCCATTCCCCTCTGGGCCCTTGGATGGGTTGCGCAGGGCTGTGTGCCCCCAAAGCTGTGCCTGTGGGGCTGGCAGAGCACCCTCCCTGGCCTCCCCGGGGCTGCCGTCAACCCGGCGTCTGTCACAGGTTGCTTTATAAAGCGCCCGCCCCGCCGCGGGGCTGTCCTTCCACCCTGACCTTCGTGGGCCGTCGCAGGCGCTGCTGCTGACTTGGCCAGGCTACCCTGGACCCACGGGCTGGGGTCCGTGGGCACACGGCCGGCAGAGGTGCTGCCCGGAGAGGCAGACGGACAGCCGCAGGCAGCCCCGAGGCTCCCCCAGGGCTCAGCTCCAGGCTGTCTGTGCCTCACAGGGTATCGTCCCGTCCATCTGGGGTTGGTCCCGCTTCCCCGGATGCAGTTTCTCGCCCTCCTGGCTGGCCCTTGCCCGGGCGAGCGAGAGAACACTGACACGTGCCGAGTGCTCCGCCGGGCCGGGTCTGTCGCCCCCGCCTGGCCCCCCGCACCGACCCCAGGTGGCGAGCGGGGCCCTGCGTGCTGCTGTCGCTCCTGGGCGTCAGGTTGGGGTCACGGGCCTGTGGTGTCCCTCCTGCCGGAGCCACCCGCACTTGCTGTCCACTTCCCGGCCTCGCACCGAGCCGCGTGCTGACCACGCAGGCCAGGGCCGGGGCGTCCGGGCTCCCCGTCCAGCCCGGTGTGGCCACCGCCCGTGCTAGCCAGAGCTCGGCCCCCCAGGCGAAGGTGTGCAGGGGCGCCGGGCCTCACGTCCCCGCAGGACGGCAGGACCGGAGATTCGCGGAAGCCCCGTCAGTTGACACGTGGCCTCTGGGGAATGGGGTCTGGGTGGGCCTCTGGGTGCCCGTTGAGAACAGAACTGGAAATTGAACCCCTGGACAGCTGTGCTTTCCAATGGGGATTCTGGGCCAGCCCACCTTGTCCTTGTCTCAGGTGCAGGGGCTTCCCGAACTTCCTGCCCTGCCTGCCCTGGGCATCAGGCGCCGGGGCTCCTGCCCTGTCTTCGGCATCTCAGAGCTGTTGTGTTCCGGATGCCTCCTGGGAACTCTAGAAATCCGAGGTCACGTGCTTGCCGCCAGCCTCGCCCAGAGCTCCTGGTCGGCAGTGCTCCCGGGGTCACAGGACTCGGACTGAGGGTTGGGGTGGCTCCAGCTGGGGTTTGCTTTCCCCTCCGGTCGGAGTGTCCTGGGGTGGCCTTACCAGCTGACCACACAGTGGGCCGCTTAAACCACGGAGCTTTATTCTCTTCCAGTCCTGGAGCCCAGAGGTCTGAGGTCAAGGTGTGGCAGGGCCTGGGCCGTGACCCAAGGTCACATGGCCATCTCCTCTGCGTCTGTGTTTGAATCTCCCTCTTATAAGGGTACCAGTCTTTGCAGCAGGGCCAACTCCACCCCAGTATGGCCCCATCTTTGCCGATTGCATCAACTAAAACCCTATTTCCAGGCGAGGCCCCGTTCACAGGTTCCCAGTGGATGTGAATTTAGGGAATGGCCGTGGCCCGCACCTCTCCTGCCCCATTGCTGGCACCCTGTCCGGCCCCCGCCCCCTGTGCTGTTTGCCTGCCACTCTGGCCTCAGCAGATGAGGGAGGCAGGAGCCCCCACAACGTCTTCCCTGGGGACCCCAGCCCCTCCCTCCCCTTCCTTTTCGTCCTTGGGCCCAGCGCACCCATGAAGGCCACTATCTGGGGGGTGCGCTCCCTCGGAGGGCCTGGGAGAGCTGAGCTATGCCTGGAGCCCAGGTAGGATCTCTGCTCTGGACTGGGGCCCCCAGCACAGGCCGTGGGGTCTCTCCTCCACGTGGAACCCTGCCCGGCTGCCTGCCTCCTGCTGATACCTGCACGGCCCATCTTGGCTGGGCCCCTCTGTCTGGGAGCAGAGGAGTTCTCTGGATGCCCCTGCCTGTGTCCCTTCCTGGGCACCCCCACTGGGACAGCCCCAGGCCGGCTCTGACCTGCGGCTCCCCACCCGTCGCTCGGTGTGGAGTCCACAGGCAGACCCTCCCCAGACAGTCCTGGTTGGCCAAGTTGGGGTCTCATCAGGCCTCTGGATTTTACCAGGGCCTCTGCCCTGAGAGCCGAGCCTCACAGAGCCCTGGCCAGCCTCTGTTGAGCCCCCGTCCCCCCACCCTACCTCCCCCACCTGACCCCTGCTGGTATCCCTGGATCTTCACTCAGAGCCAGGTGGAAGGATGGCCAGAGAGGCCACCATCTTGTGCCCTGTGGGAGGCCAGCCAGTCCCTGCTGCCCAGAGACACAGTTCCCAGGGCGGGGTCCAGACAAGGTAACAGGTGGGAGTGGGCAGGCAGTCTGGGCAGCCGTCAGGGTCGGGACAGCCTGCTCACAGCGTCTGGGGGGCAGGCCCACAGGGCTGAGGGGGTTGGCAGAGAGGCTGGGTGCCCGCAGGTGCCTGCCGGCCCGGGCGTATGAGAAAGACGGGCTCTTCCAGGCCTTGGCCTCCCTCCATGCTGCGCTGCCCCGTTGTCCTGTCTGGGCCACTGATTCCTTGATCTTTTTCTTTCACAATGACTCATTCGAAAACCTGATCTCAAAAGGAAATTGTCTGAACACAAACCACGATTGTGAAGCGTAGGCCTCTGTGAGCACCCACGCTTCACCTGTCACGGGATGTTCTAAAAATACACGCCGGGCCCACCACATGGGTGCTGAGCTCTGACCCAGCGGGCCAGCCTTTGTTACCTCCCCTCGTGCCCCAAGACCCCACCTGGTACCCACGGGGCTGGTCCTGGGGCAGCTGGAAAGTCCCAGGCATGCAGCGCGTTGGTGCTCTGGGGTCCGGGGCCTAGGGCAGGGTTCAAAGGGCAGGAGGTAGGGGAGGTCAGCAGAGGCCAGAAATCGGAGGGTCAGGACAGCTGGAGTCTGAGGGAACAGAAGGAGGGCTGTTTGGGGGCTGCCCCAGGGCTTTGGGGGGATGGGGGAACAGGAAGCCTGAGGCTGTGGAGGTGCGGCAGCGGTGACAGCTAACACTGGCCCCCGGGGGTTTGGAGGAAGGGGGCACTGTAGGGTGGCCTCTGGGGGCACGGGGTGGTGGTGGGCACAGTGTGAAATTCGTAGTGTAAAACTGGGTCTTTCAACGCGTACAATTCAGTGTTTTCCGCTATACGATGTACGAACATCCCGTCACCTAATTCCAGAACCCCGCCCCCAGCCATCACCCCCACTCCTCCCCCGGCCCCAGGAGCCCCGCTCCTGTCCGTGGATGGGCCTGTTCTGGATGTTTCCTACACGTGGACTCACCCCGTGTGGCGTCTGGTGTCGGGTTTCCTCCCTGAGCGTCAGGCGTTCAGGGTCCGTTCGCGGGGCGGCGGGGGTGGGCGCCTCGCTCCTGCTAGGGGCTGAGTGATGTGCGCGTGCGCGGTAGATGCACCTGAGGGGCGTGCGCGTGCGCGGTGGGCACATTGTGTTTATCCACTCACCGGTTTACGGACATTGGGTTCTGCCATCCTCACACCGTCGTGACTCACGCTGCTGTGAACGTGTGTGTATAGGTTTTATGTGGATAAGTATTTTCGTTTCTTCTCGGGTTCCTGGGAAGCTGCCCACAGCACCACCGTGCTCCTTGGCCTGTGGCCTCTGGATGGTGCTTTTCTAAAGGGGCAGCCCAGGGCTCAGTGGCTGCAGAGCCTGGAAGCACCTGTTTGTGGGAGGGGTTCAGCTTCACTCCGGGACACGTGGGGTATGGACAGGGTTTAACAGATGGCCTCGGGTGGGGGACACATCTCAAGCACCTGCTGCAGAGAAGGGGTGGGCGGTCGAACCCCAGGGCTGAGGGGATGCTGGCCAATGCCTGTGGTCAGCTATATGTTTCCTCTGTTGAATTAAGGTCATTCCTGCCTGCCTTCTGTCCCAGGTGCTGGGGGCAGAGCCCCCTCGAGGGGTATCCCCCAAATCCAGGAGATTTCCTGGGGCCTCAGTGAAGCCAGTGGTCACCTAATTGGTCACTGGATTGCTGGGGCCTTGGGCTCTGCTGAGTGCCTGACCAGCCTTGCCCATGTACCTCCAAACAACTCAGTTCTCCTGTTGAGCAAAACTGGGGCTCAGAGGAGCTGAGGTGTCCCTGAGTTGTCAAATAATAATCCAGTTGTTAGAAGGCTGAGCTGGGTTTGATCACCTCTGCCTGAGCCCGAAGTCTTTAACAGGAAGGGCTGAGACCCCAAATCACCGAGTCGCTGTGTGTTTGTTTGTGGAGCGAGACCTCAGGACTTCACACTCCCGGCTGCCAGGTCTGTGTCCCATCAGGTCCCCGGCCAGGAGCCTGGAGGGCACAGGCCGGGGCAGGCCAGGGCCACCGAGGCAGGGGGAAGTGCTGTCTTCCCGGCAGGTGTGAGCCCGTGGCTCGCCCAGAGCCGTGGAGGCGAGCAGGGCAGCGCCAAGGCTTGGAGCTGGCCGGAGCTTGGCCCCGCGGGCCCCTTCTCTGGCCGGGAGCTTGGGGTGAAGGCAACCCCTCCCCACCCCCTGAGGGATTGCATAAGCTGCCCGTGTGCGGACAGTGATTACTGGAAGTCCCGAGGATTTCTTCATCCAGGGCTCGGCCGGGAGTGGCAGCTGCCTCCCCTTCCTGCCCCCCTCGGTGATTAACGTCCTCAGCCACTGCCTGACTGAGGAGCACAGGGGCCGGCCTAGGGTCCGGGCTCAGCCAGGAGCAGTGGTGCGGGGGGGGGAGGGCCGGGGAGCCTAGGCCACAGTCCACGGGGCAGATGGAAACCGTGTGGGAAATCCTGTGTATCTGTGGTCGGCTCCTATGGCAGGCATGTTCCCGGCTGGGTCTGCCTGCATTCGAGAACAGGAACGTTCTCGGTGGGGATGCTGTGTGTCCTTACCGCTTCCTGGCTCAGCTTGGCCCTGACTCCCCCAGAGCCCCTTCTGCGAACCTGCTCTGGCTGCAGGGGGACAAGACTGGCCCCCAGCCTGGAGGTGCTTGCTGAGTTGGACTTTGCCTCACAGCCTCAGACGTGCCAGGTCACAGAGCCAGGCCCGCGGGATCAGCTGAGTCTCCGCTACTGGCCGTGGGGCCCAGATGGCCGGAGCGTCCCCCCAGGGCCTGAGCCGGTCGCGTGATGGGCAGGGAGGGAAAGCGGTCGGGTGGCCCAGCCTCACTGGAAGGGCTGCCACCGTCCTGGAGATCTGTCCCTGGGGCTGGTCTTCTTTCTGTCTCAGGCCCCCCCCTCTGTGGCCAGGAGCCCCACTTGGTGGCGCTTGATGCCTGGGTGGGACCTGCGGTCGGAGGTCCAGGCGCAGCGTCCCCAGGAGGGTCTGCCAGGCAGCAGCTCGGGTCCCCTGGTGCGCTTGGAGCAGGGGGGCCGCGTGCGCTCCTGTCCCGGCAGCCGAGGGGTTGCTCGAGCACGCTAGCACGCTCAGGCTGAGCTGGGGTCCGGGCCCCCTCCCTGCGCCAGCACAGCCCCCGGGAAGAGTCCAGGAACCCAGAGGGGCGCCCGTCACCGCTGTGACATTGGGGGAGCCTCGGCTCACACCATCCCGTATCAGGGGCCTGCCGTGCTGACCCCACCCCCTCGGCGCCAGCCTCGCAGGGACTCCTCAGAGGTTGACCTCGGGATGTACCGTCTCTCCCCCCCAGGTCATGATGCCGCCGCCCAGGAGCAAGAAGCCCAGATAGACGCCTCGGCGGCCTGGGTCGTGGAGCCGCCCGATGCTGGCAGTGGGGCCCGCCATGGACGGCGAGTTTCCTCAGCACGAACCCCCGCCAGCGGGCGGCATCCTGTACAGCCCGCCGCCGCTGCAGACCCCGCTGTGCGGGTCCGGCGTCCAGGTGAGCCCCCGCCATCCGCGGTCGGCCTCGGGGCGGGACGCTGCCCTCGCGGGCGGGTGCGGCCGCAGCTTCCCTTTCCAGGGCCTCGAGCAGACGTCCCAGTGTCCGGCCCGGCAGGGGGACGCCTCGGGGTGCCCGCCTGCCGTCAGGTCTGTTTGCCAAGGCCGTGACGGGCCCTCAGGGAGACGCTCAGGCCTGGGCTGCCGCCGCCTTCCCTGCAGGACAGGGGCTGGGGCCTCTGTGATGTGGAGTTTTTTACCAAGGTTTCCTATTTTCGATTTAATGGACTTTGTGTCTTAAGCAGTTTAGGGTTTATAGAAAAATTGGACAGAAAGTTCCCACCTCTCCCACTTTCCCCATCGATAACGTTTTTCATTAGTGACCCTGCTGAGTTATCACAACGGATGAGCCAGCACCGAACGTGACGAACCACGGTCCACAGCGGACACGAGGTCACTCCTGGTGCGGCCCACCCCGTGGGTTCGGATGAATGTCACGGACACCTGCCCACCACCACGGTGTCGTCCGGAGTAGACCCACGGCCCCGAAATTCCTGTGCTCCTCCCATTCACCCTCCCCCACCCCGGCAGCCGTGCCTCCGTGGTCCTGCCTTGTCCAGAACATCCTGGACTTGGAACCACCCCGTGTGTCGCCTCCTCAGCCTGGCTTCTGTCACCCAGTGCTGTGCGTCTGAGGCTCCTCCGTGTCTCTGTGCGGCTCGATGGCCCGTTTTTAGTGCCGAGTAATATTCCCTCATCTGGGCCGGGCCACTGCGTGTTTATGGACCAGTTTACCTGCTGGAGGGCGTCTCAGTTGCTCCTAGGTCCTGACAGCTAGTGAAGTATCTCAAGTAAAAGCACCACAGGTTCCAGCAGCTGCAAAGGGCCCCGGGGAGAGAAGGGTTCAGAATTGTGCACCAAGTCAGGCCTGGAGCCCCCCCGCTCCCGGTTTCTGGGGCGAAACCAGGGTTCTTTCTCCTGTAGAAAAGCAAACGGTGTTTCTGAGTAGAGAGACTTGAGCTGCCGGGAAGGGAGGGAGATGGGTGTGGGACACAGTGGCAAGGGGTGCACGTGGCTGGGGCTGCCACGGGGTCCCTCCTTCAGGAAAGCGTCAGCTGCCGCCTGCCCCTCGGGCCTGCTGGTTTCGGGCCGGGAGGAGGGCCAGGTGGCAAGAGAGAGCAAGGATCGAGCCTGGGTTTGAGAGGAGCCGGGAAGTGGGCCGCTGGGGTCAGGCTAGCTCAGGGCCCGATGCCCAGAACCATCAGGAGGAACCTGCAAAAGCAGAATTCAGCCTCCGTCCAGATGTGCCCACGTGGTACCCTCACGTAAGAGGCGCGGGACAGAAGTTGTGTAGGTGAGCCATCAGTCTGGGGAAGGCAGAAATGAGTTACCCCCGAAGGTAACACTTCCAGGCCTCGGCTGACGTCCAGCGCCTCTGGCCAGGGTCCCAGACGTCACCGTGTGCCTCCTCTCTCTCCCTTTCCTGTTGGAGCTGTGTCCACATGTCCCCTGACCCTCCGTGTCCCCCTGCCCCCCTCTGAACTTCTGCCCGCGTCGTCATGGCGATGCCTTCCTGTTCCCCACGTGCCATCTGGCCCCTGGCAGTCAGTGTGTGGGCTCTATGTCCCGCCACTTTGTAGTCTCAGAGCGTGTGTTTGTCATTCTTGACAGCGCTGCAGGATTCCTTCTTGTCGGCATCCCATAACTTGCTTAATGATTTCCCTATTGTTGGGCCTTTAGGGTGATTCCAGTTTTCTGCTGCTATAAATAGCACTGTGTGTCCCCCCCACCCCGTCCCCATGGATTGGGCAGGAGGGTGTCCTTCTGAATCAATTCCTGGGTTGGAAGGAGCACTGGGTAGGGTCACAGATTCTGGGCTGGGGCCACACCCTCTCAATGGTGGCCCGTATGCCGACGGGGAGGACGGGGCACGCCTGGGCTGCCGTGGGGACCCATTGCAAGGGTTGTGCCTCTCCGAGCCCGACTCTGGCTCTTTCTGAGGCTGGGCCACTCCTCCCCAGGCTGCACACTGAGCCTGTCCCTGGTGGGCTACCAGCTGTGAGGGCTGTCCCCTACCCGGGCCACTCCGGGTGCAGCTCCCGCTGACGCTGAGCGTGTATGTGGTCGGTGTGGTCAGGATACTTTGTGCCACTCCCCTTCATCTGTCCTGGCTGGGCTGAGCCACCGTCAGGAGAAGGAGACCTACTCCAGGACTGCCAGTGTCATTGAGGTGGCCAGATTTAGCAACTGAAACTACAGACCTTTAATGAAACGTAAGTTTCACATAAACGCAAATGATATTTTAGTGTGTGTGTTCTATGCAACGTTTACACTAAAAATTGTTTGTCGTTTATCAGAAATGCCAATTTCACTGGACACCCTGTATTTTATGTGGCAGCCTTATTTTATCTGCTGCCCTAGTGAAAGTGTTCTCTTCTGACGTCAGCTTCCGGGTGGCCTGGGCAGCCTTGGATTAATGTCCCGGGGCCTGCCTCTCCCCAGGAGAGGCCAGCCTCTCTGTCTCCACCTGAAATCCCCAGGCAGGCTCGAATGGGCTGGTAGGGGTCAGGCATCCATCTCTGGACCGATCAGGTCCCAGGGGCCTGCCCTCTAAAGGCAAAGACGTACCTCTGGCCTTAAGTGGAAAATCCCAAGGAAACCTCTGATTGGCTGGCTGGGTTCAGGGGCTCCTCTCTGGACCAATCATGACCCAGAGGCCTGCCCTCTAAAGGCGTGGCCACCCTTCTGGCCTCAAGTGGGAAAGACCAAGGTGGGCTCTGATCGGCAGCTGTGTGGTGCCCCTGAGCTGGGGGATGAGTGACCTCCCACCCTCCGGCTTCCTGGCTGAAGCCCCAAGGTCCTAGAAGACCTGGGGTTCTGGGTGCGGCGGAGAAGGTTGGGTAAATGAAGGCCCTCCACGGCCGGGAGCCCCCTGAAGCCTTGAGGCCGGCCCTGCCTGCTGTGTGCCCACGGTGCCACGTGTGCGCCTGGGATGATTTATGCCAGTTCATTGAAGCGGCTGAGTGTGGTCTCTGCTGTGGAAGCGTTCCGGGAGTGCCCTGGAGGGGGAGCCTTCCGGAGGCTTCCACGGCGATTCCTCCGTGATTGCTCCAGCCTTCGTGCTGGAGCTGCTCTCATCTTACAGCCCAGCCCCTTCGCGGAGCGTGCGTCTCTCCTTCCTAAGTTCTGGCTCTCTGCGGCTGGACGTGTGGACACCGACCGCCCTGCAGGGGTGGGGTGTTGGGGGGAAACGCACAGCGATGGGAAGTCAGGGCCGGCTCCTCCCTCCCAGACACAGGCGCCATGCATAGAAGGGCGCCTGGTCTCCCAGCCATCTGGGCTGGTTCCGGGCCAGCTGTCGTTCACGGGTCCCGTGAGCGGGAGGAAGCGGTGGCTGGGGGATCGGTTCCCGGCGGCCCCGCTGAGGAGCAGGACCCGGGTGGACCAGCGGGAAGGCCGCTGCGCTTCCGTCTCTGGACATGCCGTCTGGCAGAGCCAGCTAGGACACATAGGGGACAGTGACGGCTGCCAGCAGGCCTCTCCCCACCGCTGGTCGGGGACCTCCCTGACATGGTCCCACGTGGGCCACATTGTGGGTTAGGGGAGGGACCCCTGCTCGGCAGGCTTTGTGTCAAGGTGGGACGAGCCACTTCTTTCATACGGAAGGCAGGGGGCGTGGGTGTCCACAGCCCTCCACCCTGAGCCGGTCCGGTCAGAGCCCAGTGCAGGGCCCCTCAAGTCCTCGCTGACCTCAGGCTCATTCTTCCAGCCTCCCATCAGTGTTTCTCAAAGCAGGCTCCTCAGGACCCCTACCTGTGCTGCGCTCTTGGGCCAGACAGGCTTGGGGGTTTCCAGGGACACCCTTGGCTAGAGGGAGTTCTCAGAAGGCCAGGCTCTTGTCCCTTCTCCCCCCTCCCGGGAGGGGGCTGGGGCGGGGACCGGTCCTCGGCGCTGGTGGGAGCCCCTCTAACGAAGTCCTCTTTGCCACACGGGCGCCTCCCTCGGGGCTGGATTGGAGGGGGGAGCTCATGCGGCCTTGCTTCTCGCCCAGTCCCACCCTGCGCTTTCTAGAACTGGGGGGCCTCCATGCAGAGTCCCTGGCCCACCAGCACGCCTGGATCCTGTGTGAAATGGGGGCTCCCGGTCAGACCCTCGGATGGGCTGCCCAGGCCCCTTCAGGGGTTCTGGAGGCACTCCAGTCCGGAGGTGGGTCACACCTACCCGCCCCCGCCCTGCCCACAGAGGGGCCTACAGCGCGGCACACCAGGCCCGGGCCCGAGCCCTTCACGGGTGTGGACGAGTTCCCCTCGGTGGGCTCTCCCATGCAGATGGGCAAACTGAGGCCCCGAGCTGTTAGGTGGTTAAGTGACTCCTAGGTGACCCAGGTGGGACGCCACAGGGTGACGTTTCTACCTGGACGGGGTCGCAGAGTCCTCACCCCCTCCTCACTGAGGAGCCCCCCGCCCCTTCCACAGGGCAGCCCCTCCTGACGCTCTTGGTCTGTTCCAGAACACCATGCTGCACTACCCGTGGTGGAGCTCCTTCTCGCCCACGCCGTACCCAGCCTTCTCCAGCGAAAGCCAGTAAGTTCCTCTGGCCTCCGGGGTCCGAGCAAGCCCCGCCACGTCCCGCTGGGTGGCCACAGTGCCCTCGAGGCCTTGCGTGGCTCTGCAGCCACTGGTTAAACAAAACTAGAGCTCGTGGCACGTGAGGGGCTTCAGTGTCCTGCTGAGGGGGCCGTGGGCTGCGCCCTGGCCACACGGAGGCAGCCGAGACTGACCAGCCGTGACTTGTCTTAGAAAGAGCCCGCCGGGAAGAAGCGCAAAGGCGGCAGGGATGAAGAGTCCTGGGAGGGCTCTGTGGGTACCCTCTGGGCAGGGGGTGGCCCTGGGCAGCGGGGGAGAACTTTGGGGGCAAAGGAGCGGGGAGGGCACTTGCCTGCAGAGGGCAATGGCGACCTGGGTTTTGAAGAGTCAGTAGGAGTTTGCCGGGGGAGCCGGCCCACAACCAGGCCAAGGAATGGCCTGTGGAAAGGACCCAGAGCACGGAGCCAGAGGCTTGAGGTCTCTCCGGGGCACTGTGTTCCGGGACGGGGGCACGGGGGCCTCTGCTCTGAGCTGAGTGTCTCGGATGCCAGAGCCCTCCCTTAGGCTCCTGAGGGCTGACCTTCCCTGTCTGCCTGCAGCCAGTTCATGAACTCCACCTCCTTCATCGTCAGCCAGCCCTGCGCGGACACCAGCTGCGGACCTTCCGCCGCCACCCCCAGCTTCCTGCCAAAGACAGGCGACTTTCCTCAGGTAGGGACCTGGAGCCAGAGTCACCCTTCGATCCCCACGTGCTCCCGGAGGCCCGTGCCACGCACTGGCGGCCTTGGCCGGGCCCTGGGCTGGGCTCAGGGCCACGTGGAGCCACGGCTTGTACTTGGGAATAGCCAGTGCTCCCCTCTACTGCAGGCCTGGCCTGAGGGCTCCCGACTCACAGCCACGCCCGTGTGGGCCTGTCAGGGCGGCTTCCGGGCAGCGAGAGAGCTGGGCTCGGGGCCACACCTGTCCACGTGCTGCTCACGCCCCCGCCGTGGGTTGTGGGGCGGTACCGTGGAGCATCTGATGTGCTTTTCCCAGACCTTAGCGCCTTCCTCTCCTGGGCAGAGGCCCCCGCGCCTGCTCCGTCTGGGTGCCTTACTTAGCGTCTCGGCAAGGGTCCGCCGTGTTCCCCGCGCCCCCGGCCAGAACGACGTTCCGTCTGGCACAAACCCCGTTGTTGGCATTTATGTCCCCAAACGGCAGCTATTTGGAGAGCGTCACCCACCCAAACCGAAGGAAGAGATACGTGTGATCTCTTTTTTTGGAGAATCGGGGGGACCCTCCCCGGCAGGCGTCTCTAATGGCACACGACTTCTCGTGGCGGCCCGGACACCGGGCGCCGCAAGAGGATTCGTGGGAAGGAGCCCAGTGCGATCGGAAGCTGGGGCTGGCAGCAGCCGGGCAGCGTGGTCTCCCTGGGAAGTTTGGAATCCATGGCCCCAGTGGTTTCGCTGTGGCACGCAGTTTGGGAACCGGCCAGCTTGGAGGGCCCCAGAGGCTCAGCTGCCCTGAGCCTGTTTTCCCTGTGAAGTGGGGGCCTGTGGGGGCGGCAGTCTGGGAGGCTGTGGCTCGGACCTGTCAGCTCAAACCCGCTAGAGCCAGACAAGCGCAGTTCAAGAGGCTGGCCGTTGTCCACGCGGCCTGGCCGGGCAGGGATCTGGAGCCTGGATCAGTGTCCCCCAAATCCGGGTCCACCCAGAGCCTCGGAATGAGACCGTTTTTGGAAACAGGGTCTTTGTGGGTGTCATTTCGCTGAAGATGGAGATGAGGTGATCCCAGATCACGATGGCCCTAACCCTAAAGGAGAAGAGACACAGACACAGAGGAAGCACGTGACCCCGAGGCAGAGTGAGCCACGCGGCCACGAGCAGGGATGCCAGGAGCTGGGCGAGGCAGGAGGGGCCTCCCCTGGAGCCTCCCGGGGATCGCGGCCCGTGACACCTTGACCTGGGGTGTCTCCCCCGCGGGGCCATCGGGGCACACCGGTGTGTTGTTTAAGTCCTCCCTCTCCATCTGGGACGCTTTGTGGCCGCCCAGGAAACGACCTGGCCAGGCCTGGAGGAGATGGGAGCACAGGGGCCCCCCTGGCCCTTGGGGGCGCACGCCGGCCTCCTCTGATCCCCAGACCTCCCAGGGTGAGGAGTCAGTGGGAGGGGGATGGGAGGGCCCTGTGGACGGGGCCCCGTCCCGCAAGGGATGCCCCGGCCCCTCTGTTTGGCTGCCGCCGTCGCCCAGCCCGGGACGCAGCTGGTCCGTCCGCGGCCCGAGACCCTCCCTGGCCTTCCGTGCCTCGGGGCTGGTGGCCCTGCCTGGCAATGAGCCCCGATGAAGTTCCTCCGCACGTGTCCCCGACACAGCTCCACATCCAGACGTGGCGTCCCGTGATACTGATGCCCACGCTGGGGCATCACCTGCCGCACGGACAGGGAAGCTGAGGCTCGGGTGCACGCAGGCCCCGCCCCAGTAGCCCCCCCCCCCGCCCCCCTGGCCCCACTCCCCCGACTGTGTCTGATGCCCTCAGCTTGCACAGCTGCTCCTGGCTCTGCCCGGAGCAGACAGGCTTTCTTCCACCAAGACCCCCTCGGGGCCACCGCGCCCATTTCTCATCACGTGCAGGGGAGCTCAGCTGCACCCATCCCGCGGATACTTACTGAGCATCCGCTGAACGTGGCGGGAGCCTACCCTGCCGGGGGCACCTTGAACCCAGATCTTTTTTCTAAAGCCGCTTCTTCAAACAAAATCTCACCCCGTGCCAAGTGTGGGATTGACAGATGTGAGCCGAAAGTTCAGATGCGGTGAAGGGTCTTGAGGCCCTGTTGGTCTCCATCACCTCCCTCGTGACCCCTGGGCCTGTGGGTGAGGACAGGAAGGGGGCCAGACCGAGCTTGGCATTCGAGGCCCTTCACAGCTGTGCCTCAGCCAGTGGACCCACCGCAGACACCCTCTGTTCCTAACTGACCAAATAACATCACCATGGTGACAGGCAAAGGGACAGCCTCAAAGACGTCCCCGTTCTGATCGTGGGATGGGGGACCTGTCCCCTCACGCAGCAGAGGGGACCTCGTCAAGGCCCCCGAGGCGGGGGTAGCCCTGGGTGCTCCGGGGGGCCCGGCGGCCTCACAAGGCCCTCTCGAGAGGGAGGCAGAGGATCAGAGGCAGAGAGACAGGCAGACCCCGCGCTGTTGGCCGTGAGGATGAGGAGGGGCTGTGGGCCCAGGATGCGCCCCCTCTGGAAGCCAGAAAAGGGGGGAGAGGGCTGTCCCTGGGGCCCCGGGGAGGAACATAGCTCTCCATTTTGGACTTCTGATTTCCAGAACCATAAGGTAATAAGCGTGTGCTATTTTAAGCCATGAGGTTTGTGGTAGTTCATTACAGTGGCAAGAGGAATCTGATGGACCATGTGAAGCCCTCACGTGGCCCCTGGCACACTCTCGAAATGTCCCCACTGTTGTAGAAGTCAGAAGGAATTGGAATAGAAAAGCCAGAGCTGGGCTGGGGCAAGGAGTGGACGTAGGCCTGCAGGCCTTAACGTACCTCCTCCTAACTAAACCTGAGCTCTGAGTTTCCTAGCAGCCAAAGCAAAAAGAGAAAGGAGAGGAGCTGTGTGACTCTTGTTGCCTGCAAAGAGAAAGCTTCTCTCCCAATGTCCTTCTGGGGCACGGAGCAGTTCCTTGGGGTCGGCGTCCCGCGCCCATCTCCCCGGGGACTGCTTATGGCGTTGGTTCCCAGTCCTGTGGTTGCTCTTGGCTCTAGCTTTGCTGTCTGAGGGCCTTTGTTCCTCCTGTTGTGACTAGGGCTGAATCATTGGACGTTAGGGGTACCGGGTTCTGTACCAGGAACCAGGAACCTCCCCTGGTTCTGTACATGAGCCGACCCAGACCCAGGACCATTGGTGGCAGGTTGGTCTCGCCTTGATGTGGGGTCCTTGTTTTATTTTTGTTGTTGTTGTTAATTTTAATTTTATTTTTAAGTAAACTGTGTGTCCGAAATGGGGCTTGAACTCGTGACCCCAAGATCAAGAGTTGCATGCTCTACTGGCTGAGTCCATCAGGCATGCCAGGGTTCCTGTTTTACAGACACCCAGGTGGGGCCCACATCCTGTGGGACCCTGCTGTCAGGAATGCAGCAGGTCAAGGCTAACCCCCACTCTGAGGTGGCTCTGTCCTGCGGGGTGGGCCTGGCGTTCAAACCACGAGCCCCCTGCAGAGGCCCAGAGCCCAGGGGCCCAGGTTCCAGTTCGGAAGGCCCATGGACCCAGGGGTTATCTATAAATTTAAGGTCTGATACTCTCTTTTTCTGTTTGTTCGTTAAGGTTTTCGTGACAAGATGACTTTCAAAGCACTTTAGGTTATAGGGAGGTTGCAAAAACAGTACCAACTCTTCTCGAACACTGTCACTCGTTTGCCCAGTGTCCTGGCACGTTGTTGTCTTCTGGAACCACGGTCCATTATCACGGCGCAGAGAGTAGCCCCCGCACAGCACCAGTGACTGACCAGAGGGCCGGGGCCGGGGCCCCGAGGCCTCTGTAGAGAGCTGGTGGGTCGCCGCCGAGGGCCCCTGCCTGGGCTGGCCTGGGGCCCTCACGCTAAGGAGGGGTTCTGTGTTGTTGACAGGAGTCCCGCAGACGGGACGCTGCGTCCTCCTGGGGCGTCACTTCCAAGCCTGCTGGCGTTGGTGTGCCTTACCGCTGACGGTCCTGCCCTCCAGCCCCGGTTGGGGACCGCCCCGCGCCTCCCTGTCCCCCATCCACTGCCAGGTCGCTGCCATTTCCCCTCTCCCCCTGCGAGGGTGCGTCCGGGACCCTGGTCCCTTGTGGTGGGGAGGGGGGTGGATTTCCCCAGGCACCGGTAGACGTTGCCTGCAGTGACCGCCACGGGGTCTGGCTGGCAGACGTTTCTGTCCTTGCTCCGCCCTGTCGATCAGCCGGAGGTCTTCCGTAGGGAGAGCTGTGCCTTCCCTCACTCAGTCATGTTGGTGACAACACGGGCTACGGTCAGGTGCTAGCCGCTGCTTCTGCGTTGGCTGTCGGAGCATCTGTCCCTCTGTGTCCTCCCTTGTAGCCACTAGGAATGGCCCAGGCTCACTCCCTGAAGTCCCTGCCTCAGCCTTCATGCCACCTGCTTCCCCAGGGAAGGGCCCCTTCTCACTGTGCGTGGCACGGAGCCACTGAGGCTCCCACGTCTGTTAGCGACCTGGATAGTCAAGGGGCCCCACCTGGGGTCTCCCACCGCCCGGGAGCACTGTGTGTTGGGTGTGAGTGCGTGGCTTTTCATTCGTTCTTTACATTTAGGTGAGATATGATTTGCATATCACACAATTCACCGACTTAGCAAATTCACCGGGTTATGCAACTACCACCTCCTTGTAATTCCAGAATGTTCCATCACCCCAAAAGGAAACCCCCTTCCCGGCAGTGGATGAGCCTGTTCTGGACGTTTCACACACGCGGACTCACACCCCGTGTGGCCTCTCGAGTCGGGTTCCCTCCCTGAGCGTCGCGTGTTCAGGGTCCGTCCGCGAGGCGGTGGGGGCGGGCGCCTCGCTCCTGCTCGCGGCCGAGGGACGTGCGCGTGCGCGGTGGACACGGTCCTCGGCGGACGTGCGCATCCGTGGTGGATGTGTTGCGTGTGTCCGTTTATCCCTCGTTGGGCATCTGGGTTGTTCCCACAGCGCGGATTTGGGTGACTGTGAATTGTGCTGCTGTGAACATCGGGAACCGGCTTCTTTGTGGACCTGAATCTGATCGGGGGGAGGTACTTGGGGAAATGTTGAAGTCGTGGCGGCGGGTGAAGGACTCAACGTCGCAGCGCGGCCCTCCCAAGGCCTCCTGCCTGCAGCCCTCGCTGCCCCGCCCCTCAGGCCCTCCCCCGCGTGCTCCCCACCCTGGTATCTGGGGTCCTGGTTGTGGGCGTGACCACCCGACCCTCCCTGCTACACCCCCAGTGCTCATCCTCACCGCTTCCCCCCCCCCCCCCCCCGCCCCGCCGCAGACGCGTTCCCTGGGAGTGGGGGCTGCCCCGACCCCTCCTCCCAAGGTCACCTGGACCCCTAACGTCTCAGCTGGACTCTGGGGGAGGGCACTTCTTTACACACTGAGCCCCGCTCACTCTGTCATTGGAGCGGGCGTCCACCCTGAGAGTCCAGGCGTCTCGGGTGGGTCCCGCATCCGCTCAGTGAGGACACTTGCCGTCTGCCGGCCTGGGGCTTCTGGGAAGCCAGGATGAGGTCACAGCTCAGAAAAGTGCTTTGCGAACTCTCAGCAGCTCTCCAGTGAGGGGCGGGCGGCACGGAGGCCCTGCAAATGGATTTCAGCAGGGATCAGAGGCCCGGCACGCCCCGCCAGCAGGCTCCCAGGAGTTACCGGCATCGGCATCGGCCGAGCGAGCGAGCGAGCGGGAGGTTTCCTCTCAAAGGTAGCCCGTTGGTTCACACTGAGCCGCGGCCGAGAACCCACCCCCACCCCCGCCCCCAGCTCCGCGGTCCACGCCGAGGGCCATGGCCAAGGAAGCCCCGCTCTGTGGTCTGTACTAAGGGCCGCAGACAGGTGGCGACAGGGAGCACGGGTGTCTCCAGAGGGTCTCTGCGCAGAAACTGGGACACCGGGAACCGGGGACAGGGACGAGGACGGGAGGGAGGGGCTGTGAGGCCTGCAGAAAAGCCCTTGGTCAGGGTCTGGCCACAGGGAGCAGAGCTCCAGCCTCTCCTGATGGCAACAGGGTGGTCAGGGTCAGTTTTCTGGCTGAGGCTGCTGTCCCCACGACAGTGGGCTAGGGCAGCAGTGTCTTAGGGGGCCGTGGGAGCCGGGGCGGCCCCCAGAGAGCACCGCAAGCAGGGAGACCTGGCGCCAGTTCTGGGGCCACAAGTCCTAGATCAGAGGGAGGGTCCTGGGGGCTCCAGATGTCCCTTGGCCTGTGCCACCTGCAGTGGCACCTGCCCCCGTGGCCTATGGTTGCCTCCCCACGCACCTGTGTCCGGATTTCCCTCCTACAAGGACACCAGTCACTGGGTTGGGCCCACCTGACTCCTGTACGACCTTATCTTAACTGATTGCATTTGCAAAGATTCTATACCCAAATAAGGTCCCCTTCACAGGCACTAGGGGGTCAAGACTTGGACATGTCATTGGGGGGGGACACAATTCACCCCTCAACAGGAACATTCCAGCAATGCAGTGTGCCTGAGGGGAGCCTGCAATGCCCACCGCACCCTCTGCCGTAAGTCAGGACACGCAGGCCACCTGGGCACAGGCTTGCTGTGGGGGCCTAGTGGGGAGGGGAGAGCCCAAAACAGACCGGGAGGGTCTTGGGAATACCGGGGCAGCTGGGCCTCGCCCGCCCCTCTGCACGTGGCCTGGCCACAGGGCAGAGGGTCAGTCTGGGGCCAGAGAGACAGTCCCACCAGACAGCACTGCAGCCCAGACGCAGCCAGACGGGGACGGAACCAGTCACGTCCCCGGTCACGACCCCACTCACACTGGTGCCGGGGCCTCTGCCAAGACCCCCACTCGACCCCTCCACCCCTGTCCAGACTCGTAGCAGACCCGCACAGCCTGCGGCCACCGGGGGTGGGGGTGGGGGGCACAGGACAGCCCTGAGGGTGCTGACTTCTTGGTGTGGGAACCCCCACCCGGTTTCCCTGTCTCCTCAGGGCCACCCTTGCCCATCAGTCTGGTGCCGAGATTTGGGGGACAGATACTCAAAGGTCAGTAACTGTGCTGGAAACTTGATGGACTTTATGCTAAATCTAATAATGAGAGCCTGGCCCAGGCACTGCGTTCATCTTTTATTTCAGTTCCCAGTGATTATTTTTAAACGGAGTCAGAACTGGGGCGCCTGGGGGGCTCAGTCGGTTGAGGGTCCGACTTCAGCTCAGGTCATGATCTCACGGTTTGTAGGTTCAAGCCCCGCGTTGGGCTGTCAGCACGGAGCCTGCTTGGGATCTTCTGTCCCCTTCTCTGCCCCATGTGTGTCTCTCAAAAATACACATTTAAAACTGAGTCGGGGCGCCTGGGTGGCTCAGTTGGTTAAGCATGCAACTTGGTTTCGGCTCAGGTCGTGATCTCATGGTTTGTCAGCTGAAGCCCAGCATCAGGCTCTGTGCTGACATGGGAGCCTGCTTGGGATTCTCTCCCTCTCTCTGTCCCTCCCCTGCTCACACTGTCTCTGTGTCTCTCTAAATAAATAAACAAACGAACTTTAAAAAATCAATAAACGAAAATAAAACTGAGAATTCATATGCCTTAAAATCCATGCTTTTGGGGCGCCTGGCTGGCTCCACTGGTAGAGTGCATGACTCTTGATCTCAGTGTGGTGAGTTCAAGCCCCATACTGGGTGTAGAGCCTACTTAAAAAAAAAAAAAAAGAATAAAAACTGTTATAAAAAAATAGTAAAAGCCACTCTTTTAAGTAAATTCACAGAATTGTGCAACCACCACCTCTAATTCCAGAACATTCCTCATCTAAAAGCAACCCTGTCCCATCAGCCATCACCTCCCCATCCCTGGCCCCCATGAGCCCCCTTCCCATCGTGGATGAGCCCGTCCTGGACGTTTCACACACTCGGACTCACACCCCGCGGGGCCTCTCGTGTCTGGTTGGCTCCCTGAGCGTCGCGTGTTCAGGGTCCGTCCACGGGGGGGGGGGGGGGGGGGGGGTGCCTCCCTCGCCCCTGCTGGCGGCCCAGGGGCGTGCGCGGTGGACCCGGTCATCTGTGCGTGTGCGCGGGGGACGTGGTCATGTGTGGGCGTGCGGGTGGGGGTTGCATGGACGTGAGTGTTCGTGTCTCTCGGGTGTGGACCCGGCAGTGGGGTCGCGGGGTCGTGTGGTGACCCTGGGGTTGACCTGACGAGGAACTGACCGCGGGCCTGTCTTCCAGAGAGACCGTCCCGCTTCTCGTCCCCACCGCCAGCCGGGGGTTCTGGTTCCTCCACTTCCGCTGACGCTTAGCCGTAGTCGGCTGAGTGTCGCGGTCCCGGCCGCCGGCCGGGAGGTGGTGTCTCACGGGTTTCGGTTTGCTCGTTGCCTGACGGTGTCGAGTGTCTCTCTGCCGGCTGGTCGCCGTTTGCGCTTCCCCTGCACACGCGGTGGCCCCAGCCAGGCCCGGCCCTCCCCTCCCGTTGTTGGGGTTCGGGCGTCTGCCGGCCATGAGGTGCGGGCAGGACAGGGGCAGCCACGGTGGCCTTGTTGCGTCTGCAGCATTGGACCCTGCGGTCCCTCATTGTCCCTGACCAGGCCTGCGGCCCGGGGTCTCTCCCCAGCGAGAGCCCCTCGTGTGTCCATGCCCCCCCAGCCTATGCTGCGAGGCTCGCCTCACCAGCTTGCTCCTCTCAGCCAAGTGACGGCTGTGTGGCACAAACACCCTACCAGGTGGGTTTTCTTTTCTTTTAAAAAAATTTTTAAGCTTATTTATTTTTGAGAGCGAGAGAGCGCGCGCGCGTGCGCGCGCGCGCACACACACACACACACACACACACACACACGCAGGCACACCCCAGTGGGGGAGGGGCAGAGAGAGGGGGAGACACAGAACCCGAAGCAGGCTCCAGTCCCCGAGCTGTCAGCACAGAGCCGGACGCGGGGCTTGAACCCACGAACTGCGAGATCGTGACCTGAGCCGAAGTCGGAGGCTCAACTGACTGAGCCACCCAGGCGCCCCCAAAGTAGGTTTTCTAAAAGCAACAGTTGTTTCCCGGGGAAGAGGACGCCTGACCCCACAGGGTATGCCAGGGGTCTCACACCCCCTGCCTGCAAGCCCTGCCCGCGTCCCACCCTCTGTGCGGGGCCGAGGGGTGCAGGCGCAGGCCCGGAGAGGAAAGAATGGGGGTGTCAGGGGCAGCCATACCCCTTGGCAAAGTTCCAGGAAAAGGAGCACGGTGGGGGCTGGGTTCCCCAGGGGGACGCACACACTCCAGGTGAGGCGGTAGCGTCAGCGAAGGCCCGGGGCTGGGGGGTGTGAGCCCAGGGAGGCGGTGGAGACGGCCGCCGGGTGCTTGGGGGGCAGCTGGCGAAGGCCCCTGTCCAAGCCCGGGAGCTGCCCGGAGGGGGCATGAAGGCACCGGCTGGGCCTTAGGGCGCCGGACCGGCCACCCTGCGGTCTGGGGAAACCGAGGCGGGCCGGCCGGGAGGGGCCCCCCCGCGTTCCCCCGTCCCTCCCGGCGGGGTGGGCGGTGGGGGGCGCCGGGGCGGCAGGGTGCGAGCCGGCGGGCGGGGGCCCGGCCCCGCCGAGAGGTCTGTGGCTAGATTCCGCCCAGTACAGGAATTCTCGCTCTGCCAGTAATCACCCTGACTTCCCAGGCGGCCATCATTTCCTGAAAGTCAGCCGCCTTAGGGGAAGTCGGCGCTGGCGGTGACTAAACCAACATGCAAATGCAGCCGGGCTGAGAGCGGCCGGGCGGCCGCGGTCCGGAGGGAGCCGCCCGCCGCCTTCCCGGGACCCGCCGCGGCCGCGCCATGTCCCAGCTGCGGCTCTGGCTGCACCTCGCGGCTCTCAACAAGGTAACCCTCCGCGCCGCCCGCGGGGCTCCGGGCGGGGAAGGCGGCCGCCCGCGTCCTCGGAGCGGGGCCGCGGGGCCTGGGGCGCGCAGGTGCGCCCGGCCGCCACCCTGGGCTCAGCGCCCGACCTTGACAATGTCTGGGGTGCCCCGGGACAGAGCTGGCGGAGTGCCGTCCGCTCGGGCTCCGGTTGGCCAGGTAGGAGCGCCCCGGCCCCCCCCCCCCCAGCCCTCCTCCGGCCCCCCAGGGCTCCGGGAAGGGGTCCAGCCCCTCCCCAGGGCCCGCGTGACAGAGCCTGTCTCTGCAGGGCATTCCTGGGGTCTGAGTGTGTGCAGCATCCCCCCTCGCCCCAGGGAAGGCCCAGAGCAGGTCTGGGGTGGGGGCCATCCTGTCCCCACCCACCGGTCTGTGGCCAGAGCGGGGCCACTATTTGGCAGCTCCCCCGGGTCCCGCCAGGTCTTCGCCTGGCGCGGGGAACCCCAAAATGCTGCGAGACAGTAACCACAGCAGGTGACCCCCAAAACTGTCAGGGTGACCAGCTTGCTCCCGCCCCACTGAAACAGCAGATGGGGCCAGGTGGGAGCCTGGGGTCTGAGGGGCAGGCGCTTTGCGGGGCGCCCACAGAGGGTTCGTTTGGGTTTGGCTTGTCTTGGAGGTCTGCTTGGTGGCTGCTGGGCCTCAGGTCCCGACAGGGGGGCTGCTGGGTGAGCCGCCCCTGGGTGGGGTCAGCTCCTGCCCCATCCTGCCGCCAACTCCTTATAGGGAGTGGAGCTGGGAGGGACTCTTGGTGACCCGCTTTGAGGCCCAGCCTCCCTTTGGCCCAAGAATCAAGGTGAGGGCTGCCAAGGGCAGCATCCCCACCGTTTTTTGTTTTTGTTTTTGTTTTTGAAGAGAGGGTGAGTGAGGATGAGCAGGGGAGAGGGGGCAGAGGGAGAGGGAGTTCGGGAGCAGTCTCCACGCCCAGCTCTAAGCCCAACGGTGGGCTCACTCACTCGCTCTGTGGGGATCCTGGGATCACAACCTGAGCCAAAATCAGGAGTCGCTGGCTCAGTTGACTGAGCCACCCAGGCGCCCCCATCCCCACTCGTTAAATACCTTTTGTCTTGGAGCAGCGTGACGCAGCGCACAGTCACTGAAGGTAGCACGGTTCCCACGCCCCGGCCCCTGTTCACACCACCCCTCAGCACGATGCGTCTGTCGGCGGGACAGGCAGGTGCCCATACATTATTATCGACCAAAGATCCCTCGGCCTCCCGTGTCCTCGTTCTGTCCCACGACCCTATCGGGACACCGCGTGAATCGGGTTCTCACTCTCCTTAGCCCCCACTGGGCTGAGACGCTTTCTCCACCTCTTCTCCGGTGGATGCCCCAGGCAGGCGGTCAGGAGGAGGACTGGACAGGCTTCCTGCAGGATGTCCCCTCCCCTCCCCCCCCCCCCCGGGTTCGTCCCACGATGGCTCTGAGCGAAGTGTCTGGCTCATGCCGTCACACCTGGGGCCCCCGCTGCCCACGAGGTTCCTCACCGCTGACGTTGACCTTGGTCTCCGGCCGGGTGTGCCGGTCGGGCTCCACACGGTCCTTGTGGGCAGGGGTCGCCGTGTGCAGCCCGTGCAGGGCTATGGTCCCCCTGGGCACCCACCTCATCGGGGCTCCTCCCCACCTGCCCATTCTACTGCTGGTGACCGTTTTCCCTTTAGGAAGCAGGGCCACCCCTCAGGGCCCCTTGGGGCTGCCAGCTTCATGGGCTCAGGGGCTGTTGTCACTCTGACCAGGCTTGGTTGGCGCCCTCTAGGAAGGCCACCCTCAGATGCGGTCCCAGAGAGATTTTAGCCAGGACACACAGCAACCCCCACCCCTACCCAGCCCCCACCCCAGGCAGCCTGCAGGGGTCTGTGCTCCATGCTGTTTCATAGGGAGCGGGCGGCCAGCTTCTGTGGCCCAGCCTCTCCTGGCGTTATCTGCCAGACTCGGGCTCGGTCACCTCTGACCCCAGCTGCCCCGGGATGGGGCAGAGTCCATAGGAGGTCCTGGTGGGCAGAGAGCAGTCCTCATGGTCAGCCAGGCCAGACCCCACGCTGCCACCTGGGTCCTCCCCCAACCCACAGATGGCTGCTATGGCCTGGTGAGCTACTGGGCTCTCACGTGAGGGTGATGGGCGTCCCAAGTGTCAGGTGTGCCTTTTCCCACTGTGAGCATGGTGTTCCCTGCCTCTGCGCACTTTTGCAGCCCAGCGCTGCGGACTTTTGCAGACCTTCCCTGGGCCACCACCTGCCTGAGCTGGTCTTGCCAGCCGCTGTCTGCCTCCTCGCCGGGACTCGCCCAGGCTGGCAGGTCCTGCCGGGGTCCGCCTCCCACGGGTCTGGGCTTGGTGCCGCTAAGGGGCGGGAGCAAGTGGCAGTCCCTCTGGCTTCCCATATGTTATCTGCCACCAGGGCGCCTCGGGGTGGCATCCAGTCAAGGCACACCAGCTGACGTGGGCACGGGTGGTCTTTGCAGCACAGGTCCTGAGTCCCAGCCTGGCTCTGGGACCAGCCCCATCTGGTAGAGAGTCTCCTGCATTTAGTCTCCCTCAGGGGGACCTGACCCCCTCTGTGCCCACCCCCTCCCGAGGGCACAACAGGCCGGAGCCTGCACAGTCCTGGGGCTGTGTGTGCTCTGGCATCGGAGCGAGCTGGACGTTATCACTTAGAGACACCCCCCCACCCAGGAATGGGGATCTGACGCCAACACAGATCAATGGGAGGGGAGCTCCAGAAACAGTCCTCACAGATGGAGTGGGGCAGGAGCACCAGCCGAGACCAGGGGCCTGTTCTCAGGGACCTGGGGGCTGCAAGGATGCCACCTCCACCCCCAGAAGCCAGTTCAACTGTGGTCTTGGAGGCCGAGCCAGCTGCATACAGGCGGGCTCCAGGCCCACACATCCCCTTCATCCCCAGAGCCCAAGACGCCCGCTGGCCAGCCCTGCCCGTCTGCCTCGCCGTCCCCCCGTGCCTATGCACTGGCATCCCACCTGGCTGGCCCTGGCCTTCCAGTGGCCCCGACAGCCCAAGACACGTAGACGGTGCACAGGGCCTGGGGACTCCGTTGCTCCTACATGCGGCCTCATCTAACCCCACTGGCCTCTGCCCTGCTCACAAAATGCCCCCACTGACTGACCTGAGATGTCAGCGTGATCTGGTCCTCTGTTGTGGAGGTCCGGCTGAAAGGGTTAGGGTTAGGGTTAGGGTCTGTGGGACTCCCTCCCCATGAGGAGTCGGCTGAAGGCTGTGCCCCTACCCCCTGACCCGGGCCTGCAGGGCCTCAGGGATGGGGAAGGAGGCCTGCCCCTCCCCAGCTTCAGGCAGCCAGCGTCCCTGTGTGCGAAACTGGACACCTACTGCCCCCTCCTGGTGGCTAGTGGTATGAACACCAGAACCCAGCAGGGCGCTATGGGGGTCTCCGGCTGGGGGGCTCACTCTAGGCTGGCCCAGGAGCCCTTGGGGGCTGGTCTCCGAGTGTCCTTGGTATCCGGTGCAAACCAGGTATACACAGGTTCTCAGTGCCTGTGAACCAGGGGTGGGAGGGAGGGCGACGTGGGAACACCCCACACTGCGTCCGATTTTCTTTAAATTTAGGTTTCTGAATTGTGTGTACCGTGTACAGCACGCCACCTCCTGGAAGGCGTGGGGCTCTCTGTGTTCGGACATCTGTGCGCTGGTGTCACATGTGCCCAGTGTCACCTAATTCCAGAACGTTCCGTCTCCTCAAACGCAACCCCGTCCCCATCAGCCGTCGCCTCCACCCCTTCAGCCCCTCCCCCGTCCCCATGAGCCCCCTTCCTGTCCGTGGATGAGTCTGTTCTGGACGTTTCCCAGATGCGGACTCACACCCCGCGTGGCCTCTCGTGTCCGGTTCCCTCCCTGAGCGTCGTGTGTTCGGGGACTGCCCGCGGGGCGGCGGGGGTGGGCGCCTGGCTCCTGCTGGCAGCAGGCGTGTCCACTGTGTGGCTGCCCCCAGCCCCGGCCGCTTCTCATCCTGCCCGTCTCTCAGGACTGCGCGTACCTCGACGACCTCTCCAACGCCTCCATCTTCTCCTCGTCCGTGGACTCCCTCTCAGACATCGCGGACACACCTGACTTCCTGCCGGCTGACAGCCTCAGCCAGGTGCCCACCATCTGGGATGTGAGCACTGGCCCCTCCGCCCAGGACAAGGTCAGCGCCCTCTGAGGGCCCCGTCCACAGGCCGGGGGCGGGTCCGGGTTGTTCACAGACGGCACTGAGGTCACAGGTCAGGCGTCCTCGTGTTTCCCGCACAGCCCGGAAAACGCACGGACTGGGGCGGGACCTTCTGTGAAAGGTCCTGTGGCGGTCAGGCACCAACCTCGCTGCCTCCCCTGGCTCAGCGCCCACACTCTGCCCTGCTGGGGACGCGGGCTTCCCCAGGAGGTGAGCAGCAAGCAGCTTCTGACACTGCTGCTTCTCACCCTGGCGCTTCTGCGCCCAGGACCTTGGGCAGTGGCTGGAGGCACCGGAGGGGGTGCCCCCGGCCAGTCTTCTGCAGGGGGTAGAGCGCTGGGTTGGCGTCTGTGAAGCTGCTTCCTCGGGACACGGGCGGGGGCGGGGAAGACGAGGCCAGGCCGGAGTCGCCAGAGGCGAGCAGGGTCTCCGCGTGCGCCAGGCCCAGACTCCGGCTCGTTCCCAGGACCGGGGCAGCAGGCGCATCGGTGAGGAAGACCGCGGCTGATGCCGGGCCCGGGGAGCCCTCGCCCATCCAGGCCTCTTCGGGTTGTCTGCTGGGAGAGAAGCCTCCCGCTTTCGGGGGCCAGAACCCTCACTCAGGGCTGACGGGCGGCATCGGAAACACGGATGGGGGCCACACGTGTCCGAGGGGGAGCAGCCCCTTCCATCCAGAGCCAGCCGGGCGGGGCCCGGGGAGCCCTGCCAGGGGGTGCACAGTACTGGACATGATGCCCGCCCGGCCACTTTGCTGTTCCTCAGGCAGCGTCCACGGCCCAGACGCAGAAGAGCCGGGCCTGGGAAGCCTGGGGCCCGGCATGGGGCCAGCAGAGGGACGGGAAGTGCCCGAGGCAGCCTGGCGCGGCCCCTGCCCTTGACAGCCATGGTGGCGACCCCGGCCCCCTCCTGCGTCCGGGCCGAAGGCCCTCCGAGCAGCCCACTGCTCCCGGTGGAGAACGTGAGGCACGGTGGCTTGGAGCGGACGGCAGGGCGCGCCAGCACCCACACCCCGCTGCTTGCCAGCCCGCCAGCCTGACTCAGCCTTCCAGGAACCCGGGCCAGGCTGTTTGTTTTTGTTCGTTGAGAAGAAGGGGACTGGGGGTTGAGGAAAGGTTCCTGGCCTGCTGGCATCTTGCTCTCGTTACATTTTCTTCTTTGAAAACAGCGGGGGGTTGTAAAAATCAGGTGGGGTGTCGTGGGACCAAATGCCTTGGGGGCCCGTGCCATCCCGGAGACCGCAAAGGACACCCGAGCTCCGTGTGTGCTCAGGAATGGGCACCTGGCACTCACAGTCACTGGCCTTGGGGTGGTGGGAGTCCCAGGGGAGACGGGGTCTGGAAGGGATTTCTTCAGTTCCATCCTGTTCCTCACCTGTCCTTAGGGTGGCCACGTGATTGTCATGTTTTTATTTTAACGGTAAGCATGTTTTGGAATTGCATAGACCCTGGTCTGGACCGTGCTGTGTCCTCACTGTGTGTCCTGGGGGCCGAGAAGTCACCCCACCCAGGCTCTCTGTGACTGTTCAGACATGGGCGTAACCACTCCCTGAGGGTGGGCAAGTCAAGGGCCAGGTGCGACCTGGCCCTAGAGCATTTGGGTCTCCCGTCCTGGCTCATCTGTGGGCTCTGAATTTGTGGGCTGGATCTGCCCAGAGCTGGATTTGCTCTGAATCTGTGGGCTCAATTCTTCTTTTTTTTTTTTTAAGTTTATTTATTTTCGAGAGGGAGAGAGCGCGAGTGGGGTTGGGGGAGGGGCAGAGAGGAGGAGAGAGAATCCCAAGCAGACTCTGAGCTCTCAGCCAGATCCTGATGCGGCGCTGGCACTCGTGAAGTGCGACCGCGACCTGAGCCGAAATCGAGAGTCGGCCGCTCAACCGCCTGAGCCACCCAGGCTCCCCGGACACCACATGAGTCCTAATCCCAGGTGGGCTTCATGCCCCCATGGCTGATGGACCCCCACCCAGGCACAGCTTTGCCTATCAGGTTCTTGGTTCCCTTGGACCAGACTCAGGTGCTCAGTCTCTGCCGGGTGTGACTGCGGTTGGGGACGTGGGACGTGTCCTTGCTCTGTTTACCTGTGTGATGAGAATTCTAGCCTGTTGCTCAAACGAACCAGCTGGCGGGCAGCAGGGAGGGGGCAGGAAGACCACGTGGTGCCCCCCCCCACCCCCCCCCGCCGGAGACCGGGTCAGGGGGCTCGGGGAGGCGCTTCCCCCCACCACGTCTTGTCTGCAGGCTCATGTCCACTGTCCCCTCCAGCTGCTCCTGCCCCGCGGGCCGTGGACGGGCGTCGAGGACCCCGTGTCCTCCCTCTCCAGCACCCCGCTCCTCGTCAGCTACCAGGTGAGCCAGGCCTTCTCCCCAGCCCTGCCCACCTCTTGTAGGGATTAGAACGCTCAGAGGCAGCCTTTTGGAAGCGAGATCTGCCCGTTTTACAGATGGGGAAATGGGCCCTTGGGAGGCAGCACACTGGGGGCGGGTGGGCCACTCCCCACCCCTCTTGTTCACTGGCCTGGCTGCCCCTTGGGGGAAGGCCGGACGTGCTGGGCAGGACAGGGCCATCCAGCCCTGACCACAGCTCCTGCACCGACCTTCAGTCTCAAAGTCAGCCTGAGGAGGAGGAGGAGGCAGAGGAGGAGGAGGGGGACGAGCTGGGCCACGCAGAGACCTACGCCGACTACGTGCCCTCCAAATGTGAGTGCCCTGCCCTGCGAAACCCCAGCAGGGGTGGGGGGTGCTGGCTGCTCCAGGTTTCTGGAGGGGCTTGGGAGCCGTGGGCTGGCCTTGGGGCCACTTCTATAATCCCTGCTCGGCACAGCGCCTGAGACAGCACAGAGCGTACCATGAAAAGCCCACTTCCTCCCCGCTTAGGATTGTACGGATCTGTCCCGCACCCCTTTGTGTGAAGCACAGATAGCTCCCCCCCCCCCCCCCCGCCACCGCAGCCAACCCTGAGACTCCGACCACGCCCCTGACCTGTCCCTGGCCACACTCCTGACTTGCCCCCGGCCCTGCCTCCGCAGCCAAGATCGGGAAGCAGCACCCTGACCGCGTGGTGGAGACTAGCACACTGTCTAGTGTCCCACCGCCGGACATCACCTACACCCTTGCCCTGCCCGCCTCGGACAGCGGGGCCCTGTCTGCCCTGCAGCTGGAGGCCATCACCTACGCCTGCCAGGTAACCTCGGTCTCCCACCCGGCTCACGTCCCGCGTGGGGGCCTCCTGCCAGGCCCTGACCGCCATCCCTTGGCCCGCAGCAACACGAGGTCCTGCTCCCCAGCGGGCAGCGGGCCGGCTTCCTCATTGGCGACGGTGCAGGCGTCGGCAAGGGGCGCACGGTGGCTGGCATCATCCTGGAGAATTTCCTGCGGGGCCGGAAGAAGTCACTGTGGTGAGTGTGCCGTCCAGCCCCGCGCACGTGGGCAGGGAGAGGAGGGGGCGCCATGGCACCCACCGGCCCTCACCCCTAGGTTCAGCGTCTCCAACGATCTCAAGTATGACGCGGAGCGCGACCTTCGGGACATCGACGCCCCCGGCATCGCGGTGCACGCGCTGAGCAAGGTGGGTGGGGTGGCCCCCTCCTCGGGCGGGGTCCCGGAGTGAGCCCGGCTGCACCCCCACGCCCGCCTCTCTCCCCCAGATCAAGTACGGCGACAACACTACCTCAGAGGGCGTCCTCTTTGCCACCTACTCCGCCCTGATCGGGGAGAGCCAGGCCGGCGGGCAGCACCGTACGCGCATCCGCCAGATCTTGGAGTGGTGCGGGGAGGCCTTCGACGGAGTCGTATCCTGAACCAGAGGGGGCGGGGCGGGGGCGGGGCTGCGCAGTACGGGAGACCTCCCTCCCCTCCTCCGGTCCCGGATGCCAGCACGCCACCCGCTGGAAGGCTTTCCAGGCAGGACGCTCGCCCTCAGTGCCCGCCCTTGTCCTCTTGCGGTCTGGTTTGGCAGCGTCCCGGCTCCAGCGAGCTGGACCGCGACCACAGGCGCGGGAGCGCGCCGAGGGGCCCCAGGGCGGGAAGGTGCCTGTGGCCAAGGAGTGGGGCAGAGGGCGCTTCCTTCCTCTGCCCCCCTCCTCCTCTCCCTCCCCTCCCTCTCCTCCTCCTCCTCCCTCCTCTAAATCCTCCCCCTCCTCCTCCCTCCTCCTCTTCCCCTCCTCCCTCTCCTCCCTCCACCCCTCCTCTTCACCCTTCCCCTCCTCTTTCCTCCTTTGCCTTCCCCCTTCTCTTCCTCTCCTCCCTCTTTTTCCTTCATCTTCGGCCTCCCCCTCCTTCTTCCTCTGCCTCCCCCTTCTCTTCCTGCCTCCTCCTCCTCCCCCCTCCTCCCTCCTCCTCTTCTCTTCTCTTCTCTCTCCCCCCTCTTCCTCTCTCTCCCCCCTCCCCCCTCTTCCTCTTCCTCACCCTCTCCCTCCCAGTCGGTTGTGGGCTCCATGCAGGTGGGCAGGCCAGGCTGGGCCAGCTGGAGGACAGCTGGGCCAAAAGCCAGGCTGCTGGGGTCAAGGAGCTCTGCTGACCGGTTGGTCAGTTGAGGGGTATCCGTACCAGTATTGGCTCTAGATGCTTCCCGACTGTGGCAGGAACTTCGTGGATTGGAGGAGTTTCTACCTTTCTCTTCTCCCTTGGAATTTAGAAAGCTTGGTTTTGTGCTTCTCCCAAACTATAGAAAAGCGACGGGGGGACCCGTACAGGCAAGAGCAGGACAGTCTGTTGTGGGTCATGTGTGAGCCGTTGAATCACACACGTCAGGCGCCAGCACACGCCCCTCGCCCCTGTCTCCCCTGGTGAGGTGCCGGGCGGGGGCCACGGTTTTTCCTGGATTTCTGCACTGGCGCCTGTGGAGGGTCCCCTGAGCCCACCCCACCCCCTCCCCCGCCAGGGAGTCTGCCCCGTGGTGCGCACAGCGGGCTCGGCACTCCTCACGGTGCTCGGGGGCCCGGCCTGGCCCCCACCGAAGGGCGCTCATCTTCCTGTGCACTGTCCCCAGGGCTGTCCCCGTCCTCCCCGCCTGAGCCTGGGTATGTCTGCACATCACGTACTGTGGCGCCCCGTCTCCGGGGCCTGGAGGTGGCTTCCGGCCTCTCTCTCTGGGTCATAAACAACCCTGAGTGACTGGGCCCGGCCAGGGTGCCCCATCACCCCTTCTCACTTTCCTTGGGCCCGTTCCCAGAAGTGGGGTGACCGGCCCCAGGGCCGCCCGGCACTCTCCAAAAGTCCTCCTCTCTCCTGGTCCCGGTCACAGATAGGAAGAGGGACACCGGCCCCGTGTGTCCTTCCCGCTTATATGGGCGAGTTCCCGGGTTTACCGCCATCAGATGCCAGCTGTCCTATGGAGCAAGTCTCTTGTGCCGAACCGGCACCGGCACCGGAGGGCGCTGTGCTTGCCGTGCGACAGCTCGCAGAGCCTGGGGCGAAGGCCCCACACAGCCTGGGGCAAATGACGGCCGGCCCACCTGGAGGCCGTGCGCTCACCTCCACGCTCCTGTTTCCCAGTGTCGCTCCCGCAGAGCCACGTAAAACGGGCTTCACGTGAGGCGTGTGCGTGCCCGCGCGCGTGTGTGAGGAGAAGCGTGTCTTGTGTTTAGAACACCTCGGTGGCGCGCGTCCTCGCCTGTAACTGGTTCCTTCTCTCTTAAAATACAAAGACCTTCCTCGGTGCTCTGCTTCGAGAGAGTCTCCAGGATCTGTGAGAAGTTACGCAGAGACCCCGCCCCCCCCCCCCCCCCCAGGGGACCCGTCACAGCTGGGATGCCTGCCTGCTCCCAGCCCAGCCCTCTTCCTCAGGCACCCCGTTTCGCCGTGCTCCTTGGCACGAGTGTCTGTGTGTGACTCTGCACCGTCTACCTGGCACGCGTCCTCAGCAGTCGAGAGGGGGCCCTGAGGCTGTTTCCCACGGCCCTGGCGGTGACATTCCCAGGCTCCCACCCCAAGGCTGCATACCCCCCAGGCACCTTGCCGAGCTCCCCTTCAGAACGGGGTGGCCTGGGGCATCCAGCCAGGGTCCCCGGGGCTGTCTGTCTCCCAGAACAGTCCTTGACCCCTGCCCGCACCAGATCGTGTTTGACGAGTGTCACAAAGCCAAGAATGCCAGCTCCACGAAGATGGGCAAGGCTGTCCTGGATCTGCAGAACAAGCTGCCCCTGGCCAGGGTGGTCTACGCCAGTGCCACAGGTGGGGGGGGAGGCGCGGGGTGGGGGGGGCGCCCCGGGGGGCCTTGGGAGCACCTGGTCCAGAGGCAGGGCTTCTCTCCTCAGGCAGATGCCAGACCCGTTCGGGGCTCCCTCTGCCATCTGCCTCCGCCCGCTCGGCACCCCTGGCTGTGAGCCTCCCGGCCCCCGTTCCTGGGCCTCCATTCGAGTCATTCCCGGGTGTTCAAGGCCCCTGACCTTGCCGGCTCCCCCAACCCAGGTGCCTCTGAGCCCCGGAACATGATCTACATGAGCCGCCTGGGCATCTGGGGGGACGGCACGCCCTTCCGAACCTTCGAGGAGTTTCTGCATGCCATCGAGAAGAGGTGGGTGCCCTTCCCTGCCCGAGACTGGGGCTGGCGAGGGACCCACAGAGGGCGCTGCTTCTCACGCCCCAGGGCCCAGTGTCAGGTGTGTCTGCTCTACACCCTGGCCTGTGCTCGTCCAGCCACCAGAGGGACCTAAAACTCACTCTTCTGCCTCCTGCTGCCCATCATCACTCCAGGAGAAGGAGCCCCCCTCACTCCTGCTTTTCTTGCATCGCCCCCCACGCCTCTCGGGCCCAGGCAGATGGGAGCACAGGGCCTTTGCGTGTGCTGCCTCCTCCGCTCTCTGTGTGCTTGGCCCTTCCTCACCCTCCAGGGCTCAGCTCCCGGTATCAGCCCCTCCCCGAGTCACTCTTGTTCCGTGGGACGCAGCATGTGGTCAGGTGGCCCTGTCCTCGTCCGCAGGGGCGTGGGCGCCATGGAGATCGTGGCCATGGACATGAAAGTCAGCGGCATGTACATCGCACGCCAGCTCAGCTTCTCCGGCGTCACCTTCCGCATCGAGGAGATCCCGCTGGCCCCAGCCTTCGAGCGCGTCTACAACCGCGCGGCCCTGCTGGTAAGCAGGGTGGCCGGGCTCTGTGACCACACGGACACGAGTGTGCGTGTCCCTTGGGAATGACGCTCCCGTCCCTTCAGCACCTGTCCTCGCGGGTGCCACGGGGAGTTGGCCCGTCGAGACTCACTCCTGCCGCCAGTTCTCTGTGGCCGTAATGACGGGGCCTCGTTGTTCCCGGAGCTCACGGCCGCTGTCGGAGTCCGTGTTTCCGTGCCTGTGGCGTGGCCCCATCTTCGTTGGCATTCCTGTGTCGTGGACGGGCTCCTCTGTTCTCACGGTCCCATCTCGCCCACACGGGACAAGCCCTGGGCGTCAGCCCTGACGGTGTTGATGATTTGAAGTACAATTCAAACCTAGTTTGGGCCGTCTGCCCCATCCGCCAGCACTGCTGACACGGGGTGGGGGTGGGGGGTCGTTCTCTCTGGGGCGTCCCGGGCACTGGGGGAGGGCGAGCAGCATCCCCGGCCCCACCCACTCGATGGGGCCCCCAGTCGTGACGGCCACAGTTGTCGCCAGGCACGGTCCTGGGTGAGACGCCCCGGTCTGAAGTGTCAGGAGCCAAGTGGCTGCTGGCAGAAGGCGGTCACTGCAGGTGTCCCCACCCCTTAGCAGAAGCAGCGTCTCCTCACCTCCCGCGCGGAGTCTGCCGTTCTCACCGTGGCCTCGCCAGAATCGCACGTTTTGGTTTTCTAACGTTTCTTACTGTCTGGTACCAGCAGCACCTCCGTGTTGCTCTGCTTACCACCCGCTCGCCCCCCACGATGAATCCCAGCCGGGACGGGAGCCGGGCGGCGGGGAGCGGCTGGGCCGCAGCGAGCTCAGCTGGGCGTGTCCTTGCAGTGGGCCGAGGCCCTGGGCGTGTTCCAGCAGGCCGCCGACTGGATTGGCCTGGAGTCCCGCAAGTCCCTGTGGGGCCAGTTCTGGTCGGCCCACCAGCGCTTCTTCAAGTATCTCTGTGTGGCCGCCAAAGTGCACCGGCTGGTGGAGCTGGCCCGGGAGGAGCTGGCCCGGGACAAGGTGAGCCGGCAGGCACAGCGCCCAGGTCGGCGGGGCCGGCGAGGCGCTCTTCCCTTGTCGCCTCGAGAGCCGGGCAGGGCTTAGGGCTTTGCGGTTACACCAGGAGCCCTGCACTCTTGTGTGGCTGGGCCGAGTCTGTGAGGACAGAGAGTGGCCTGGAAGGTTCCAGTCCTGCCCGACCTAGCCCCCCTGAAGCAGGTGACAGGCATGGCCTGGCCCCCCGGTTTTCCACGTCCAGGCAGGGCTGGCAGGAGCCGGGGCAGAGGGTAGTGAGAGGGTCCAGGAGGGCTGAGGCTGTGTGGAGTCTCAGGGTAGACTCCGGTGTGTTGGGGGCCTGGCAGCCAGCAGGACACCAGGGGCGGAAAGAGAAAGAAGCTGAGGCCAGCTTGGTTTCTGACGACCAGGGGCTTCCCTGTGGGCCCGTCTGGGGCCACGCTCCTGGGCTGGCCAGTGGGAGTCTCAGAGCCCAGCTCACCCCCGACCTCCCCCACTCCCCAAGTGTGTGGTCATCGGGCTGCAGTCCACGGGTGAGGCTCGGACCCGGGAGGTGCTGGACCAGAAGGACGGGCAGCTCGATTGCTTTGTCTCCGCCGCTGAGTGAGTGATGCTCGAAGCCCCCAGGGTGGGCGGGGACGGTCCCCCCCCCCCTTGCGCCCCCACCCTCCGTTCTCCCTACGTGGCAGCCAGTGCCCTGTGACCCCAGCCGTGAGAACCCAGGTGAGCATCTGCTCAGACACTGCCCCAGCCCTCAGAGACGACAGGCCGGGACGATGAGCCATGGGTGACCCCAAGGCTCAGAGGGTGCAGCAAAGGGACCTGGGATTTCGGAACAAGGCTTCCAGGTGCCCATCCCCCACATGGCTGCAGCACTGCTTCAAGGACAGCGCAGGTTTTAGGAACTAGCCTTTGGGGACCCTAAAGCTGCAGGCCTCTCTTCCCAGGGCTGGAAAGCCTCCTGGGCCCAGGGCCCCTCAGAGGTGGTTAGTCTGCGCACAGAGCCCTTGATGGCTGGAGGAGGGAGCCCCACTCAGGGCCCCACCCCATGCCCAGGCCCTCACGGTGAAACTGTGGCCCTGGGCCTACTCTCACCCTGCACCCCTGCACTCTCCACACCCTCCCTCCCTGCCCCCACCCCCCCCAGTCCTCACACCCTCCCTCCCCGCCCCTGCCTGCCTTCTCCAAACCCCAGGCACCCTCCCCAGAGCTACTCCAGGTGCGATTTCTCTTGTACTGGGAATAATTTTGCTTCTTGATTTTAGGGGTGTCTTTTTGTCACTAATTCAGAAGCACTTTCCTTCAACCAAAAGAAAGCGAGAGAGAGGAGTTGGCAGTAAGAGAAAACGTAAGCTCCCCCCACACCCCCCAGCCTCTGATCTCTCTCCCATCTCCCATGCACAGCCTGGCTTGAAATCCTCCTTGGTCTCCCTCCCGTCCTCACTCGCTCATTCCTCTGCCCCACTGTCCCGTGTCTGAGCATCGACCCCCCTGCTGCTCGCTGCAGAGCCAGGAGGGTTCTGTCTCTGAGCAGGCCCAACTTGGGTGCCCCCCCCCCCACCGCCACCCACGCGTCCAGGGGACAGCAGGTGCAGAGGCACTCGGCACAGCTTCCCAAGAGAAACCCCGTGGGTGGCAGCCTCCAGGGTGCACTCGCTGCACGGGAGACGCAGACCCCAGCAGGGCCTCTCCTCAACCTCCCAGTTGGCCAAAGACCAAACCCCGGTTCCGCGGGACGGCGTGGCTAGCTCGTCCTCGGGCAGCAGCCACCTGTGGCCCCCAGCGTCGCCCTCGGATGGGGGAGCTTAAGATTCTGGTTCTCGGCCTCGCGCTCCCTAGGTGGAAACCAGCCCGGCGCCCCCACCACGCTAGCTCGTGGGCCACGATGGGGCTCAGGAAGCGCATCCCAGGAGGGAGGTCACCCTCCCGGCGGTGCCTGCATGGGCTGCTTTCCAGCAGAGGCTGGGCATCAGCTCACTGTGGGAAGCGAGGCTCAGAGAGGCCAGGCAACCCAGCTGAGGTCACACAGCCAGACGCGGGGCATCCCCGAGTATGGCAGTGTACATAAGGTGCCTAGACCACCGTCCCCTCAGGACCTGGGTACATCCTTTGGCCGACCCAACCAGGCAACCAAGGTTGCCGTGTGAGGTCAGGCACCTGGCCTCCCCAGGCACCAGCCAAGAGTAAACTGAAGCGTCAGGGCGTCAGACAGGGACGTTAAAACTGCTTTGCACCACGTCCTGGCTGACGGCAGGACCCGGGAGAGCACCCAAAAGCCGGACGGAGCAAGAGGCTCAGGCCACTCGGGTCCCGGCACGTGGGTGTGGCCCTGGACTGCCCCCTTCCCCTCCTGAGGCGTCGCTGTGAGCTGGGCCCCTCAGGAGGGAGGAGCGGGCTGGGCCTCCATGAGCCTGGTTCCTCCTGTGCAGGGCGGCCACGGGGCCGTGGGGCCAAGGCGCCCAGGCTGGTGTGCGAGGTGGCAGGCGTGATCCGGATCAGTGACGACAGCAGCACCGAGTCAGATGCCGGCCTGGACAGTGACTTCCACTCCTCCCCTGAGTCCGTGCTGGATGACGACGTAGTCATTCTGGACGCCATCGGGCTGCCGGCCGATGACCGCGGTGAGGCCCACAGCCCAGCATTTGCCACCTTACAGACAGGGGAGTCGGGCTCAGAGAGCCATCAGGGCCATGCGCCTGGCCTGAGGCAGAGGGGGTTCACACCAGCAGTCCGGGGTGAGAGAACATTCCAGATCCCTACACCCCCATGCACACGACTGTGCCCCACTCCTCAGGGACCCCTTCACTGCTTCCAGTGGGGCTGTGGGCAGGTGGGCTGGTCGGCACCCCCTGACCTCTGGCCCTGCAGGGCCCCTGTGCCCCCTGCAGCGAGACCCACACGGCCCCGGTGTCCTGGAGCGTGTGGAGCGGCTGAGGCAGGACCTCCTGGCCAAGGTGCGGGCGCTGGGCCGGGAGCTGCCCGTCAACACTCTGGACGAGCTCATCGACCAGCTTGGGGGCCCCGAGCACGTGGCTGAGGTGAGCTTCCACAGGGCCCCCTCGTGGCCACCCCGGAGTCCCCGCACAGCACCGTGACGTGGGGTTGGAGCTGGGAAGACCCCAGGTCCAGCATCCAGTGTGCAGCCCAGGAGGCCGGGCCGGCTGGTGGTGGACTCCCCCTCCCACAGCCACGGTCACCCTGCCCCCTGCTCCCCACCCCGGCCTGGCACCCACCTTCCCCACACACCCCCGTGTGCTCTTAGTCCCCAGGCCTGTCCCCCTGTGTCTCCTCCCTGTCCTCCCCACCTGCAAACTGTCCCCTTTCTTGGGATGTCCCTGTGGTGACAGCCCAGGCTCTGGTTTTGCCCCAGGGAGCAGGTTTATAATAGAAAACGTAGGACGGAGTGAAAATCCTGCTGTCTGCCCCTGGGCGACCCGGGCCTGGCACCAAGGCTGTCCTGGCCAGGGTCCACAGTGTCCCTAGCACACACACACTCCAGGAGCTCCGGGCACCCAGGCAAGGGGCCAGGGAAACAGGCATGCGGGGGCCCGTCCCTGACGGCCTCACCGGCTGACTGCTGTTCCCCCCTCCCCCACCCCAGATGACTGGCAGGAAGGGCCGTGTGGTGTCCAGGCCCGACGGGACGGTGGCCTTTGAGTCTCGGGCAGAGCAAGGCCTCTCCATCGACCATGTGAACCTCAGGGAGAAGGAGCGCTTCATGAGTGGGGAGAAGGTGGGGGCACGAGGCCGGGGCCCGGGGGGTGCAGGGGATGGGCTGTGTCAACAGGTGCCCCCCGTGTGGGGGCAGCGGGTGAGGACCCTGCGTGACCAGGGAGGTGCAGAGTTTCTGAGGGGCTGGCCCCAGGACCACAGCCCATCGCGGCCCCCGCTGGGCGTGTGTGTGCACGAGTGCCTGAGCGGGGCCCCCACAGGCCTCCCTGGCTGTCCCAGCCTCCAGTCACTGTCACGCTGCTGTCTGTCACTGCCCAGGGGCCGCTGCGAGGCCCTCCACTGGAACTCAGTGTGGGCTGCTCCTCTCCACCCAGGGCAGGCCAGGGGTGGCCCACGGTCCGTTCTGAGCCCACGTGGGCTCCCCCACGGACAGACACTTACTCCTCCCGTACTCACCTTACACGAGTCCCAGTGACCCACGTGAGGCGCGCAAGGCACAGAGGAGCAGGCAGGGTTCCGACTGTCCCGTCCGTGTCCCCCCAGCTCGTGGCCATCATCTCCGAGGCCTCCAGCTCTGGCATCTCCCTCCAAGCGGACCGCCGCGTCCAGAACCAGCGACGCCGGGTCCACATGACACTGGAGCTGCCCTGGAGCGCGGACCGGGCCATCCAGCAGTTCGGTGAGTCCCACCCCGGGCTGCCCCGCCCCCGGGCTGCCCCCCCCCCCCCCCCCGCGGTCCCTGAGAGCCCTCCTCCGCCTTCAGGCCGGACCCACAGGTCCAACCAGGTCTCTGCCCCCGAGTACGTCTTCCTCATCTCCGAGCTGGCCGGGGAGCGAAGGTTCGCCTCCATCGTCGCCAAGCGGCTGGAGAGCCTGGTGAGCGGGGCTGGGCGGGCTCCCCCGGTGGGGGGGGGGGGGGGGGGGGCGCGGGGCGGCGCCGGGAGGAGCGGGACAGTTCCTGACGGCCTTCCCCATCCGGGGCAGGGGGCTCTGACCCATGGGGACCGCCGCGCCACTGAGTCCCGTGACCTGAGCAAGTACAACTTTGAGAACAAGGTACCTGGGGAGGGGGAGGGGGGCAGGAGGGGACGTGTCCATGCCCAGGGTCCCCTAACGCCCCTCCTCTCTGCACTCAGTACGGCGCCCGGGCCCTCAGCTGCGTCCTCACCACCATCCTGAGCCAGACTGAGAACAAGGTGCCGCTGCCCCAGGGCTACCCCGGAGGAGATGCCGCCTTTTTCCGGGGTGAGCTGGGGATGAGTGAAGGTCTCTGCGGTGTGGGGACAGCTTGACCCGGAGCAGTCTGGAGCACTGGGATTGGCAGACTGGATTTGTGTCCAAAGAACCCCCCTTCCGCACAAGCTTACCGAGGGGGCACTGGTGGCAGGGCGGGCACCCCGGGCTGGCTGGAGGGCTGGCACGGGGCAGAAGACATTCGAGGCCCCCCCTTCTGCAGATATGAAGCAGGGCCTGCTGTCGGTTGGCATCGGTGGGCGTGAGTCCCGGTCTGGCTGTCTGGATGTGGAGAAGGGTGAGTCCTCCACGCAGAGCCCCCCCCCGCCCCCCCAAATCCATGGGAAGGCCCCCACACCTCCCAGGCAAAGCTCCCGGGGCCCTGCTGGGGCTCCCGACGCCCTGAGCTCCCCCCCGCCCCCCCCGACTGCTCCATCAAGTTCCTGAGCACCCCCCACCCCCCAGACTGTTCCATCACCAAGTTCCTGAGCACCCCCCGCCCCCCCAGACTGCTCCATCAAGTTCTTGAGCACCCCCCGCCCCCCAGACTGCTCCATCACCAAGTTCCTGAGCACCCCCGCCCCCCCCAGACTTCTCCATCAAGTTCTTGAGCACCCCTCGCCCCCCCAGACTGTTCCATCACCAAGTTCCTGAGCACCCCCCGCCCCCCTAGACTGCTCCATCAAGTTCTTGAGCACCCCCCACCCCCCAGACTGCTCCATCACCAAGTTCCTGAGCACCCCCCGCCCCCCCAGACTGCTCCATCAAGTTCTTGAGCACCCCCCACCCCCCAGACTGCTCCATCACCAAGTTCCTGAACCGCATCCTGGGGCTAGAGGTGCACAAGCAGAACGCGCTGTTCCAGTATTTCTCCGACACCTTCGACCACCTCATCGATGTGGACAAGAAGGAGGGCAAATACGACATGGGCATCCTGGGTGAGGGCTGTAGCCTCCCCGGGGCGGGGGCCTATGGGGGGTGGGGGTCTCCAGAGCCCGAAATGGCCCTGACGGTGTTGCCCCTGTCCCTGCTCCAGCCTCCTAATGGAGGGACTGTGGCCATGCTGGGGTGATCCCCATCCCGGTGAGCAACTGGGAGGGCCCTGGAGGGGCAGGACTTGGAGCACCAAGAAGACTCCGTCTCGGGGAGGGGGGCTGCTGCAGCCTAGTGCCGTTCCCTGAGGACCAGAAGGTTTTATTTAGGCCTGAGGGGTGTATCCACATGCTCCACGTGCTGGTGGTGAGCCTGGCACGTTTGCTCTCCTCATGCCAAAGGAACCTGACGGCTGATACCCCACAGCAGGGGCCGGGGGGGGGGGGGCCACAAGCCCTCCTGAGAGAGACCAGAGTCTGTATTTTCAGCTTCGAGGACCAGTCTCTGCCCGAGTGTACAACTGGGCCGTGGTAGTGAAAGCACAGACCACGGGAAACTGAGTGGTCACGGCTACATGCCAATAAAACTTTATTTATAAAATCGGTGGCAGGTATAGTTTGCTGACTCCTATGTAACCATCCCCACAAGAGCCTCGCAGAGCTGGGGCCCTGAGGGGCATGTTGTCTGTAGTCACATCTAGTGTGAGTGTCCAGTGGGGGCTGGGGAGGCGGCTTGGACCCCAGGCCACCATGGGAGGGGCCACTTGCCATCCGGGCCATCTCTGCCGGGGGAGCATCCACTGCACTCCCTAGTGGACATCTCTGGGGTGTCCCCGAGAACTTGGGACGGACGGCTCCCGAAAGCCCAGAGCCTGGAGCCTCGTGGCCCCCAGATGGGAGGGTCTCACCCCTGCTCGTTTTCTCTGCAGACCTGGCTCCAGGCGTCGATGAGATCTATGAGGAGAGCCAGCAGGTGTTCCTTGCCCCTGGGCACCCACAGGATGGGCAGGTGGTCTTCTATAAGGTGAGTGGGCGCTAAGCCGCCCAGCACGTGCAGGCCCGGCCCCAGCACCCCTCACCCCACTCTGAGCCCGCATGCTCTTGCAGATCAGCGTGGACCGCGGCCTGAAATGGGACGAGGCTTACGCCAAGTCCCTGGAGCTGACGGGCCCCCACGACGGCTTCTACCTCTCCTACAAGGTGGGTGGCTCGGGGGGGCCCCCAACATGTCCCCAGGGGCGGGACCCCAGCCGATGGGGAGGGGGCGGGGAGGGGCAGGGAGGGGCAGGCAGCATCGCCCCCACCTCCCCACCTCCTGCGCACCCCTGCCCAGGTCCGGGACAACAAGCCCAGCTGCCTCCTGGCGGAGCAGAACCGCGGCAAGCACTTCACGGTGTACAAGCCTAACGTGGGCCGGCAGAGCCAGCTGGAGACCTTCGACAGCCTGTGCCGGAAGTTCCACTGGGTAGGCGCCGGCTGACGGGGCGGGGGGGGGGGGGGGGGGGGTGCCTGTGCCCCCTGGCGCACGTGCTCCCCTTTCTGCAGGTCCCCAGGCCAGCCCTCTGTACCCAGCTCACCCGGCTGCCGGTGCAGGAGGAGCAGGCCTGGGGCACCGTGGACCTTAGCTTCCCGATCGTGCGCTGGCAACCGTGGATGGTCAGCCCATGCGGGTGGCTCACGCGGCTGTGTGTCCCCAGGTGACGGCGGAGGAGGCCAGGGAGCATTGGGAGAACAGCTACGCCTTCTCGCTGACGCATTGCAGCCACACCGCATGGTGAGGGCCGGGGTCGGACTGGGACGGGGGCGCGACAGCTTTGCACGGCCTGGCCCTGGCCTCTCTGCAAAGCACGTGTACGAGGAGGGTCCCCACAAATGGCACAGGGCAAAGGGGGGGGGGGTGGGGGCCGCGTTGGGTGTCCGGGGCGTCAGGGAGCTGGGAGGCAGCGAGCAGGACGGTGCGTGGGGCCCGTGGGATCCGAGCCTCCCCTCCCCCGCCCCGGCGCAGGAACAGGCACTGCCGGCTGGTGCAGGAGGGCAAGGACTGCGTGCAGGGCCTGCGGCTGCGGCACCACTACATGCTGTGCGGGGCCCTGCTGCGCGTGTGGGGCCGCATCGCCGCCGTCATGGCCGACGTCACCAGCAGCAGCTACCTGCAGATCGTGCGCCTCAAGACCAAGGACCAGAAGAAGCAAGTTGGTGAGCAGGTGGGCACGCCAGAGGGGCCGGGCGGGAGCGGGCACCGCTTCAGAGGCCCTGACCCGCCCCGGCCCCCAGGCATCAAGATCCCCGAGGGCTGCGTGCGCCGCGTGCTGCAGGAGCTACAGCTCATGGACGACGACGTCAAGCGCAAGCACGCGCGGGGCCGGGGCCTCCCCGCGCCGCCGCCGCCGCCCGCCCTGCGCCCTCTCGAGCTGCCTTGCGGCCCCGGCGAGGTCCTGGACCTCACCTACAGCCCGCCGGCCCAGGCCTTCCCGCAGCCCCCGCCCTTTGCCTTCCCGCCCCCCGACCCCATGCCGGCCCCCGGCGGCCTGCCCCTGGGCGCCCCGGACTCCGCAGCCGATGCTGCCGCCGCGGCCTTGGCACACCAGCGCCGTGACATCAACTTCAAGGAGGTGCTGGAGGACATGCTGCGCTCCCTCAACGCCGGGCCTGGCGCCGGGGCAGCCGGAGCGCCCGCAGGGAGCGGGGGGCCTGAGCGGCAGAGCGTCATCCAGTTCGGGCCCCCCTTTCCCAGCTCGTAGGCCCAGCAAGCGACCCACAGGCGGCGTCCGAGGGGAAACTTACTTATCTGCAATACGCACGTCTCCGTGGACTCGAACTTCTCTCCTGCCGGCCTGGGTGGCGGGCGGGCGGGTGGTGAGCCGGGGCCCAGGGCCCCCCTGCTGACTTCCGGGGAGGGGCTGCCGCGGCCCCCCCCCCCCCCCGCCCCCAGCTTCCGGAGGCCTCCACTGTAGTGCCTTCCCTACCGGGCAGACCCCTCAAGATGCTGCCCGCCCTTCGGGGCCCTCCCAGGCAGCGCAGGTCCCACTCAGGATGTCGCGGGGTCCAGGCTTGGGCAGGGCCCGGGGGTGAGGGGCACACCCTGCCCGTGCCTCTGCCCTCTCCTGCCCTCCAGGCCTAGGCAGGAGCTCCCCATCCCACCTCACCCCACCCACCCTCAGGGCCTGGTCTGACCAGAAACCCCTGAAATCCACAAAACTGGGTGGCCCCAAGAGCTGGAAACTCAGGAAACCCCAGGTGCTCAGGGCCCTGCCTTCTCTGGGGGACTCCATGGGACAGACCCCACCCCCATTAATATATGCAATTCTTCCCCACTCTCTCTGCTCCCTAAATTATTGCCCCGCCCTCTCTCCCAGGCCCCAGAACCTGCCGTGGAGCTGGCGGTGTGGGTGGGTCCCTGGTTTCTATGTGTATTTATAATTAATGCAGGTGTACATATGTAAAGAGATCTTTTTTTAAATATATGTGCCTTTTCACTACCTCCCAGATTGTCTGCTTCTCCAGCCTGCGGAGACCACGGGGAGAGGAAGGCACGGTGTGTCTCCTCCAGGACCGTTTAGCGGTTGCCCACGGCGGCCCCACTCAGAGGAGGTCGAGGGGGCTGTTGCCTGTGGAGGGAGCCAGGCGGGTGAGACCAGCCCACTCCTCTCCCAGACCCGCGGGAGGCCGAGGCCAGGGCAGCGGTCAGGGCCAGGCTGAGGAGACAGACCCACGCTACAAGGGGCCGTTGTCTCCGGTGTCTTCCCGGCACCAGAGTGGCAGGCCAGCTGCCTTGGCCCAACCCGTGCCAGCCCTGCTGTGTCTCGGGCCAGTCACCGGTTGGTTGCCTCCTGCCTGCCGGGGAGACCCGACACCCCGGGACACTCAGGGTGGTGGTGCTCTCCAGAGCAGCTCCCCTGGTCTCTGGTGTGCACAGCTGCGGCCCCTGCTCTGGTTTATTCCCAAGGCTCCCTCACGGTGTTGGTTCAGGTGGGTGGGGCAGCCCAGGACAGGAGGGCCAAGAGCTGGGCCCTGGGGAGGGCAGGAACGCACGCCAGGCCCTTCCCGGAAGCCGCGGAAGCACACCCGGGTCTGGTCCTCAGGTTAGAAGGGTCTCCCACCAGCCAGGACGTGGACAGGTGAGGAGCCGGGAGACCCAGGGGAAGCAGCTCTAGGGTGGCTGGGGTTCTCAGCCTGGCTACTGCAGCCCTCCAGCCCCATCTCTCTGCTGCTGACCTTCACTGGAAATGGGTGGGGGCTGGGGCGGGGGGGGGGGAGGAGGGACAGGACAGACCCAAGTGCTCTCCAGCCGTGCCATCCTCTGCGCCCTTACCAGGATGGCCCCAGGCAGCTACAGGCAGGAAGCTGTGACCATGCCTCCCAGGCCCCCCAGACCGTGGATGAGCGTTGGCCTGCAGGACTGATGGCCTCAGGCTATTCCCACCCCTTCCTGGGGCGGGGGACTGTAGATAACGCCCCCACGGCCGCACCAGATGAGGCCCCGTGGGCAGGCCTGGATGCCCTGGCTCAGTGTCCAACAGTGAGGCCTGTCTAGTGCATAGGCCCTGCCTGGCACGGCTCTGTGCCCAGACCAGCTCGGCCTGATGCTCAGCCCACCCCACGTGCCTAGTCCCTCCAGTGGGCAGAGCCACAAGGCCCCAGCCCCCTTGGCCTCCCATCTAGGCACTGGGGAAGACCGGCCACAGGCAGGCCCTGAGCAGCGGGCTAATACCCTGGATGAGTCACAGTCAGTAATTCCTATCACCTCCCACAGGATCAGCCTGTGCCCAGCAGGCGGGGCTGCTAAGATTAGCGGGCGCAGACGCAGCCCTAGGAAGCCAGAGAACTCCTGAACTCACAAGAGCCTGGGGAGCTAACACCACCCTCCTGCCCCTGAACCAGAAGGCCCCCAGGGCAAAAGGCTTCCCCGCCTACCCCCCAAACCCACCCCAGGGAGGCAGGAACTTGCAGCAGGCCAATTTGTACGTTTTATTCCCACAAGATAACCGGGGGGGGGGGGGGGGCGCCGAGCCACGAGCCGGGCCGAGGAACCTTCCTCCGGCAGAGGGTGCACGCCGGGTTCTCGGGTCTGCCCCACCAGCAGGCTGGTTTTCAGGCAGACCGTCATGGGTGCCGGGTAGAAGGCTCCGAGGGGCAGGGGCGGCGCATCCTTGTGGAGCTAGAGGTAGCAGGGCAAGTCCTTCTCGATCACCTGTGGGGGGAAAGGGGGTCAGCGCTGGCCTCTTCCTTGGCCCCCACCCCCCCAGCGGGCCCCTGCAGAGGAACCTACCAGGGGCTCTTCCATGGGACCGTACCGCTTCACCACGCAGCCATTCTTGTCAATGAGGAACTGCAGGAAGGGGCCGCATCAAAACAGGGACCCCGCAGCTCTGGGGGGGAAATGCGGCCCCTGGGGCCGGGGCTGGAGTCCCTTTGGGCAGGGCACTGAGCTGTGGCTGAATAAACGGACCCAGGGGCAGGAGCTGGCCCTGGACACGGTCCTAGCCTGTCCCCCCTTCCCCCTTCTTACCTTGGTGAAGTTCCATTTGATGGCACTAGAAGACAAATGTGAGATCATGAGAAATCTGTGGCGATTGCGGACCCCCCGGGGTCCCTGTGGACCACCCTGCCCCCTCCTTTGCCCTGCACTCACTTTCCCAAGATGCCCCTCCCCTTGGGCTGGACTTTCATCCACTTCCACAGCGGGTGGGCATCATCCCCGTTCACACAGATCTTGCTGAACATATCGAACTTGACATTATAGCCAGCAGCGAACTCCTTGATCTCCGCGTTACTCCCTGGTTCCTGGGGCAAGCAGGGGCATTGGGGTGAGTGAGGACAAGCCTGGACTCCCCCTGGTCCCCGCTGCCACAGGCCCGACCCAGATCTCCCCACACCCGCCCACCCTAGTCTCGACCATCCCGACACAGGGACACCTAGGGACACAGCTGGCCAAGTACGTACCTGCCTCCCGAACTGGTTGCAAGGGAAGGCCAGGATCCGTAAACCACACTCAGCGTATCTGGCGTGCAGGTCGACAAGCTGAGTATAGTTTACCTCCGTTTTGCCTCATTGCGAGGCCACGTTGGTGACTATGCACACGAAGCCCCTGGAGGAGAGATGGTGCAGTCAGGCCAGGTCAGGGCCATCGACCTTTTCCCCTGCCTCTCCCACCAGGCAGGTATGGTATGTACCCACCGGTACTTGTCCAGGTTAACCATGTGTCCATCGATGTCCTTGGCTGAGAACTCGTGCATGGACTGAGCACAGCGCCAGTCGTCTCGGGAGGCACACTGTAAGGCAAGGGCACCATGAGGGGCCTGTGAACCTCGCTGCCACCTGGCCCATCGCCCAGCTCGGGGTCCCCAGAGGAAGGACTCCCGGGCGGATCCGCGCCAAGAAAACCATGTCCCCGAGACAAGGAAAAACTGAGGACGACTCCTCCTCGAAGGCGCCCGCCGCTTGCGCGGCACGGCGCATTTGACAGAGGACACTGAGACCCAAAGAGGGTTTGGGACCCCGCCAGGTGGCTCCAGCGGCGGGTGTGGAGGCCCCGCGCGCACCGGATCCCGGGAATCGGCGCTACAGCCGCTATCACAGGTCACGAGCGCCGCCTGCCCCGCTCTCTCTAGACGCGGCTCCTTCCGTCGGGGGCGCGCCCTCTTACGCCCGCAAGCCCCAGCCTTCCGCCGCGGGGGGACTCGGCGCCGCCGCCTGCCCGGCAACCGGCGCCGCTGCCCGCGGCGACCCGGGGAGCCGGCGGCTGTGCGGCCCATGCCGGACCGTTTCCGGCCGCGCCTGTGCCCCAGGGCCGCGCCGGGGGGACAAAGGGCCGGTAGCCAGGGCGCCCGGCCGCCCGTCTGTGACGCCACCGCGCGGGGCCCAGGGGAGCACGGGGCGGGGGAGGGGCGGTGACGCCCCGCGGCGCGTGACCCGGGGTTTCCAGCCCACCGGGCGCCTCCCGTTCGCCGGGCCCCGGCCGGGGGCGCCAGCGGCCGAGGGTGCCCAAGCCCCCCCAGCCCCCTCGACGCAACCCGGAGGCGCCCATCGGGGGTCCCTCCTGCCCAGGCCTGCTCCCGAACGCCCCCCGCCCGAGTTCTCCGCGGCCCCGCGCGCCTGCCCAACGGCCCGTCGGCCCGCCTCCGGTGCCCAGCTCACCATGGTGCCGGCCAGGCCGGGCGCGGCCACGGCTCCGCACAGCAGCGCCGGCTTCAGCAGGCGGCACAGGCGGCTGAGGTTCATCGCGGCGGCGGGGGCGCCGGAGGCAGCGACTCCTCCCCTCGCCGAGCCAACCAATGGACGCGCGCAGGCGGGCCTGGCCTCCCCGCCCTAGGCCACGCCCAACAGAGCCCTCATTGGTTGTACGCGCAGGCGGGGCGGACGCGTGGTGACACCAGCCAATGGGAGGCCGGGGTGAGGGGCGGGCGGGGTCGGGGCCGGGCCGGGCTGGGCTGCGGCTCCGCGGCTCTGCGCGACTGCGCATGCTCGCCGGCGGGGAGGGCTGCGAGGTCCGCGCAGGCGGCGCGGCGCGTTGGCGAGTTTAGGACGGTTATCCGGCTGGTTGACCTCGGCACCGCGGGATGCCTGACCACTTGAGATAGTACTGGAAACACGTGGTGGGGGGCTCGAACTCCCAGAAATATCGCCCAGCTCTTTGAACACTGAAGGTTTTCTTTTAAAAGTAAATAAAGTCAGTCGGGGTCAGACTCCCGCTCACTGGAGACTGCGGTGTCGCTGCGGGGGCGCCCCGCCCGTGGGCCCAGCGAAGGCCGGGGACCACCCAGCGGCGAGCGCCCGCCGTTACAAGCAGCGCGTGAGCCCGGGGCCACTAACCAGGCGACGGTTAGCGGGCCCCTGTGGCCGCGAGGACGCGCCGGTGTGTGCGGGGCAGCGGTGGCACACGCCGGGGGAGTAGTCTGCACACAGTGCAGGCGTGCTCGGGCATTTGGCCGAGTCGGTCCAGAAGACAGAACCGCCCGCTCTTGGGAATTGAGCCAAGGAATTCCTCAGCGGCCCGGCCGCCCCCACTCCCAACCCTGCCTGGACTTTGACCTGTGGACGAGTGGGTGTTTTCAGCTTGTGCTACAGCGCACTTCTTATCCCCTTCTCGGATCCTCCCGTGAACATTGCTGCAGAGACGGGGGTGGGGGGGGGGGGGTAGGACTCTCGGCTTGGTTCACTTGGGGGGCGCCAATGAGACCCCCTCCCACCCAGGCTTGCCAAAGGGCAGAGCTGGGGCCCTTGGCCTTGCGCCACGCTTAGAGGTAGAAGTGCAATGAAATGAGGAAGCCCATTCCAACGGCCAGGCCCTGTCTTGCACAATGGCCTTCACGTGGCCTCCTGCCTCCAGTGCGGCTACCAGAGGCCCACTTGTCTGAGTCACCTCCTGGAAGAGAGCCCCCATAGTCCCACCTGGGCAGCCTCACTTCTCAAGAAGGAGCACACCCCCACCCCCCACCCCCCACCGCCCGCGCGCCGCCCATATTGCTTCCTCCCTGGAACCGTGGGGTGTCACGGCCACATTGGGGAAGGACCCTGTCTGGCCCTGGGGGAAGACTGCTGTTTTCACTTTTGCCGCAGTTGTGACCTATAACTTTGTCATAAAGATGGCCCCCGAGGCTGTTGGTTATTGCAGGATGGGCCAGAAAAACAGCTCAGGGCAACGCCCTTGTGCCCACCCCGCAGGAGGAGAGAGGTGGAGCGAGCTGGCAGCACCCATGTCCTGAGGTGGCCAGAGGCGGAGACAACAACCCATGTGGAGGCCAGCCGGAGCTGCCGGTGGGGCGTTCGGGCTTCACGGCTTCTGCCAGAGACACTCCGTCTCACAGAGGGGGCCGTGGAGTCTTGGGAAAGTCTCAAGGCTCCAGGAAGGCTTCCCTGTGGTGGCCTCAGTTCCTGTGTGTCCCCAGTGAGGGGGCTCATCTGGCCACTGGCGAGAGGCCTTTTCAAAGTGGAAAGTTTTTCTAATTGAGATAAAATTCACATAACATAAAATCCACTATTGTAGCCCTTTTGAAGTGCACACTTTTTTAAGATATTTAAAATGTACAACCATCTCCGCTAGGTAGTTCCAGAACATCCCATCACCCCAAAGGAAACCCAGTCCCCATCATCAGTCACTCCCTGTCCCCTCCCCCAGCCCCCCGCCCCCACGAGCCCCTTCCTGTCCGTGGAAGAGCCTGTTCTGGAAATTTCACACACGTGGACTCACACCCCGTGTGGCGTCTGGTGTTGGGTTCCCTCCCCGAGCGTCGTGTGTTCGGGGTCCGTCCGCGGGGCGGCGGGGGTGGGCGCCTCGCTCCTGCTCTGCTTGTGGCCAAGTAATGTTCCCATTGGTGGTGGACACAGTGTGTTTACCTGTTCATATATTGATGGAATTTGGTTGTTTTGAACTTTTGCCTTTGTGATGTTGTACAAGTGTTTGTATGGGCATACAGTTTCATTTTTTTAATTAAATTTTTTTTTCTTTAATTTACACCCAAATTAGTTAGCATATAGCGCAACAATGATTTCCAGTAGATTCCTTCATGCCCCTTTCCCATTTAGCCCATGCCCCCTCCCACAGCCCCTCCAGCAAGCCTCTGTTTGTTCCCCATATTTATGAGTCTCTTCTGTTTTGTCCCCCTCCCTCTTTTCGTACACTTTCATTTCTCCTTGGTATGCACCTAGGAGTGGAATTGCCGGGTCAGATGGTAAGTCTCGTTTAACCTTGTGAGCAGCTGCCGGACTGTTTTCCATCACTGCATTTTATATCCCCACCCAGGAGCATGTGGATGGCGGCCAGAGTTCTGGACTCAGCCTCGGCCATGTGATACAGCATGGCGAGAGGTGCGAAGGAGCAGCTTGCCACTCTGTGTCTCTGTGCCCTGGCGCTGAGGGCACAGTCACTGGACTCTGAATCATCAGAATGATGCTCAGGCCTCGGCAGCCTCTCTGGGGTCCTGAGGCCCCCCTGGCCCCGTGAGCCCTTTCTCCTGTCTCTTCTGTGCCCTGTGGAACAGCAAGACTACCTAACATCTACACACTCACTACTGTATTCACCTGCCACCCATGCCTGGGCCCTCTTGGGGTACTATCCGGGCCACCTTTCCTTGGGGCCGGCCTCCCCCCGTCCCCAGGTTCCAACAGTCCTGCCTTCTCCCCTTGCCAGATCTGCCTTCACGCCAGCAACCTAGACAGATGCCATTTCTCCCGTCTTAAAACCGCTCCTAGCTCCCTCTCCCTCCACCTTTGGCCCCCCTCCCCTTGGCATTCACGTCCACATCTCCAACTCCTTTCCTCTCATCCATCCCACCCTGGCCAGGCCCCCTCCTCATCTGCCCTCCTTGGGGTCACCAAGCTCCCGTCCAACCTTCACATCTGCTCAAACTGCTGTTTCGTGGCTTTGATGGTTGCTCTCTCCCTCCTCCTCCTCCAGACGCTTTCTTCACCTGGTTCCAGGGCACCTGGCAACCTCCTACTGCCCTTTATTCTACTAAGGAGCACTCATGTAACACTGCTGGTGCCAGGCACTGCCATCATTAGTCAAGCGCCCTGAGAAGTGGGTGTTGTTTTTGTCCCTGTTCTACGAGGCAGGGGGAAGGGAGGCATTTAGGTACAAAATTGTTAAGGGATGTGCCTCGGTTCACATAGCCAGGACTGGAGGCCAGGCCACTGCTTCAGGATCTGTGTCCCGCTCTGTGCCCTTCTGCTGCTGCTTCCCTCTCCTCGGCCTCCACATCTTGGCAAGGCTCCAGTCCTGGTCTCGGATCTGTTTGGTGACCCCGCCCAGCCTCCGATCTCCAAGTCTGCTGCACCGCCCCCCCCACCCCCGCCTCCCAACCTTGGACTTTGCCCTGGATTCCACTCATATCCCAAGGTCTCCCTGATCTCTCTCCTTGGGCCGCAAGGAGATCATTTCTTCTTTCTTTCTTCTTTCTTCTTATTTTTTAAGTAATCTCTATGCCCAATGTGGAGCTTGAACTTCTCCTCCACCAACTGAGCCAGCCAGGTGCCCCCAGAGCCCCTTTCTTTCTTTTTTTTTATTTTTAAATTTTTACATTTATTTTTGGGAGACAGAGACAGAGCATGAACAGGGGAGGGGCAGAGAGAGAGGGAGACACAGAATCTGAAGCAGGTTCCGGGCTCCGAGCTGTCAGCACAGAGCCCGACACGGGGCCCGAACCCACAAACCGCAAGATCATGACCTGAGCTGAAGTCACACGCTCAACCGACTGGGCCACCCAGGCGCCCCTCCAGAGCCCCTTTCTAATCTGTCACCCACACCTGTCTCTCCCTGGCCTGTTGGCCCCAGTCAGGGCTGCTCTGTTCTCCCTCTTCCCTCTCTGTCTCTCTCTTCTCTGTGTCCCGTCCATCTGCTAATCTGTGGGCTCCACCTTCAGAATACCAGGACTCTGCCCACTGCTCTGCCCAGGTCATCCTCTCCACCCCTCCTTGGTCTCCCTGCTCAAACACTGAGAGTGACTGACAAAGTTAACCCAAGCTTTTCAACCCAAGCAACAAGGCCTCCCAGGGTTTGCCTCACTGCACTCTTCAACCTTCTGTCCTCCCCTCCCCCCACAGGCCTCCTTGCTGCCAACTCACCAGGCAAAGTGCAGCCTCAGGGCCTTTGCACACACTGTACCTTTTGATAGACCTTTCTATAGACATTCCCACAGCTTCCTCCTTCTCTTTGGGCTTTTGCCAGAGTCTCTCTCGCTCCTTGCCTTCCCTGACCTCCTCCCCATTTGAAACTGAAAGTCTCCCACGTTGCTCAGCGTGGTCTACCTTTTCTTCCATAGCATTGTCACCTTGTAACATTATCGTCTGTTGTGCTCACCGTTTCTGTCCTGTGTCTCCCTGGAATGTCTGTCTCTGTGAACGTATCGCTCAATGAGAAGCTCCTGATGGGCCTCCAGTGGGGCGAGCGCTGAGCTGGGGGCAGGGGTGGATGTGCAGTGGGGGTTGCGGGGAGACACAGGTGGGAGCACCTCATGAGCCCAGGAGCTATGCCAGGCTCCTCCCAAGCACAGCCGTCCCTTTAGACTCTCACCTAACCCTCTAAAACGGGGACACTTTCTTTCCATTGCACAGAAGGGAACACCAAGGCTCATGGGCATTAAGTTGGATGCGGCCCGCAGCACCTGGATGCATATTTACAAAGGGCCTACAAAGTTGCTCGGCCCTCTCTGGGAAGCGAGGAGACCGCTGCCTCCGTCCGGCCTCAGTTTCCCCTCCTGTAGCTCGCCTCCGCCTCCCACGATTCTAAATCCAACTCACAGAGACCAGCGTTGAGCGGAAACCACAACTCCCGAGAGGCCCTGCGGCCAAAGCCACGCGAGAACTGCCGAGGCGAGAGTGGGCGGTTCCGTTCGCACGCCTCTCGCGCAGCCAACCGCCGCTCTCTGAAGGCCCGGGCTGCCCTTGGCGCTGCCGCTCCCGAAGGTGTCTGGATTCAGGCGTTCGCTGTCGACAGCCCTCCACGAGACGGACTGGGGGCTTGACAATGGCTCGGCGCAGGCGCAGTCGGCGAGGGTACTGCCGGGCTGGGGCGCGTTGACGCGGAGCGGCGGCGGCCATGGACGACGAGGAGGAGACGTACCGGCTGTGGAAGATCCGCAAGACCATCATGCAGGTGAGCTTGCTCGGCTAACGCGGCGAGGTCGGACCAGGACGAGGTCCCTGCGGCGCGCAGCGGGGCCGGGGCGCGTGGAGGACGGAGAGGCCGACGGCCTGTGGCCGAGCCGGGAGTCCGGCGGTCCCGGGGCGGGGAGGAGGGGGTCTCCCTCGAGCTGGAGAGAGACGGCGGACCCCTGTTCTCCCATTTGGGCCTGTTCCTGGAAGGCTTGGGCTCTAGCCCGGGTGCCTGGCAGAATCCCAGAATCGGGGCTTGGGGGGAGCCCTGCTGGTCAGTGAGGGCGTCTGACTGATGTTTCTGTTCGGCGGCTACTTCACGGCCTCGGCCGCCACCTTTGAGCTCCTCGCGTTGTTCGGGACAACTAACAGCGACAGTCTGGCTGAGCGGTCACTGCAAGGCGTGCGGTTTAGCCGCCCGGTGGGAGGGGACCCGTGCGATCCCAGGCCTGGGAGAAATCCCGCCGGAACTAAGCCCAGGCGGCCGCATTCAGCCTCTTCTTACCGCTTTGCAAAGCTGCTCTATGGCAGGGACCAGAGCAGCCGTGCCCAGGGGCTGCGCTGGGGGCCCTGCAGGCTGTGGGGGGACAATCAGGCCAGGGGGTCTCATGGAGAAAAAGGGTGGGCGCAGGGCTGGGTAGCATCTCTGACCTTCCCTCTCTCCGCCTGGATCCTCTTCACCCACTGGAGGAGCCCTGGCCCGCCCAGCAGTGCCCCTCCCACTCAGACCCCAGGGCCGTAGCTCTGCGCCACCGCTTCCCGGTCACGGCCTGTCCCCGAGGCTCAGGATAAGGTGACAGTTGCATGTGTGGCAGCTGGTTGTCTGGAGCAGCGCAGGGGCTCTCTTGGGGTGTGCCCTGGCCTGTGTCCCCACCTGCCCATTTCCGTCTGACGTCTACACGCACCTGTCGCATCAGGCCCCCAAACCCCGTGTCCTTCTCTGCAGTGGCCTCATCTGGCCCGAGCTCTTCCCGCCAGCTCTCTCTGCCCTGAGGTCACTGGGCTAGCTCGCTCTCTCTGCAGCTCTGCCATGACCGTGGCTACCTGGTGACCCAGGATGAGCTGGACCAGACACTGGAAGAGTTCAAGGCCCAGTTTGGGGACAAGCCGAGTGAAGGGCGGCCACGGCGCACAGACCTCACGGTGCTGGTGGCCCACAACGACGACCCCACTGACCAGATGTTCGTCTTCTTTCCAGGTGAGGGCCGTGCTGGTCCTGGGCTGTGTGTGTCCTAGGGGTCACGGTCCTAGTAGAGCCATCGGGGGGCCTGCTCGGGGGTCACATGGTAGCAGCTGCATGCTGTGTGACCAGTGTCTACACTGACCCTTTTTATTCTTCCCAGCCTGGAAAGAGAGCACCCCCCCCCCCCCCGCCCTTTCACTGCAGACGATGACATTGATCTCTGACTTCTCTGAGCACTTTTTCCAGCTTCCTTCTCCTCGATCCCCTTCCCCAGTTTTTCTTCCTCGGCTGTGTTCTCCACCAGGATCGTCACAGGCCTCCCAGGGGGGCCCCCAGACCCCTCATGACCTGAGACTCACCTGTGTCCTGTCTGGCCCCCACCCATCAGCCCAGCCTCCAGTCTCCAAGCCTCCCGTTCCCTGCAGCCCCTTCCTGTGCTGCTGTAGGGTTCTGGCCCCGTCCCGGGCCCCGTCCATGCCCCTCACCGAGCTCGGGTGCCACCTCTTCCAGGTCGAGCGAAGAGCCCACCAAGGGGTGTCCCGGGCCCCCTGTGTCCCTCTGTCTTAGCACCTGCTCCACTGAGGCAGCCCGACTCTAAGGCCCATAAGGGTCGGGAGGCCGTGTTGTGGGGTGAGCACTTGGGGGCCCAGCCCACTGCCTGCAATCAAGGGGGGTGGCACACATTTACAGAATGGACCCAGCTGGCGCTTTGACAGGAAGCGTCCCCATGTGTGAGGCGTGGTTATTGGAGGCGTTGGTGCTTAACCACCTGCGTCCCTGTGGCGCTGTCTCAGCCTCCTGAGAGTGGGGCGTCCGTGTTCTCCCGTGGGCCATAGCTCAGGACTGGGGTTCCTGCCGTGTTAGCCCACACAGCACCCCCGACCTGGCGGCTTGAGCGTCCGCGACCGCTCCGCTCCCAGCGCCGGAGGCACGAAGTCTGACGCCAGGTATCAGCAGGGCTGGTGGTCTGTGAGGTGTCTCCTGGCGTGTGGGTGGCCGCCTTCTCCCTGTGTCCTCACACGGCCGCTTGCTCTTTGCGTCTCCGTCTTCGTGTCCTAGAAGGACAGCAGTTGGTTGGATTGGGGTCTGCCCCGATGACCTCGCGTAAATTTAGCGTTGTTTCCAAGTGCAGTCACGTTCGAGGTATTGGGGGTTGGGACTCTAACGTAAGGGCTCGGGGGGGGGACACGACTCAGCCCACGATACTGCCCGTCGGTGGAGCAAGGGTCTCAGGAGGGTGCCATGATGGAGCAGCGGGCAGGGGCCTGGCCGGGAGCCCCACGTGGGTCCTGGCACCAGGGGCTGCCCGTCTGCTGGGCTGCCGGAGTCCAGAGGTCCCATAGTGCCAGGCTCTGGGCCTGTGCGCCGTGGTGACCCGGCACCCCACCGGCAGTGCAGGGACGGGAGGTAGTCTCCGTGGTGGGACGTCGGGCTCCCGTAGACCAGACGAAGCGCTTGATGTGGGCGTTCCCAAACCCTGGAACCACTGAGGCCCCGGACCACATGAGTCCCAGATCCTCCTTCCAGGAAGGGGTCCAGTAAGTCCGGGGTGCCAGGCCCCTTTCAGCTCCCCAGGTGACGTGGAGGCAGCCAGCCCCCTGCTCTGGGAGCCAGCAGCCAGGTTCCTGTCGTGCGTGTGGGGAAGCTGAGGCCTCAGAGAGAAGGGGCCGTTCCGGAGTGGCACAGGGAGGGACCCCTCGGCAAGGCAGAGCTAGCACCCGGGTGCCCGAGAGGGCGAGGGAGCCGGGCCTGCACGGCGAGAGGGGCCCCGGCAGTGCAGACCGCCGTGCGTTCTGTCCGCAGAGGAGCCTAAGGTCGGCATCAAGACCATCAAGGTGTACTGCCAGCGGATGCAGGAAGAGAACATCACCCGCGCCCTCATCGTGGTGCAGCAGGGCATGACCCCCTCCGCCAAGCAGGTGGGTGGGGGCCCCGCCGCCTCTCCTTCGGCCCTGAGCGCCTCGCTTCCCTTCCTGCCGCAGCTCCTCACGGGGCCCTTCGGCCATCCCGAGGGGACCCCCGGGGACTGGGATCTGAGGAGGAGCGGTTGTCCCTCGCTGAGGGGCAGGGCCAGAGTGGCGGGGCGGTCAGCGCCCCGTCTGTGGCGGGACGGGACGGAGGACCAGTAAGCACTCTCGTCCTGTGCTTGGGGGCTGCAGGGCACTCCCAGCCCCATCGGCTCGAGGACGAGCCCCGGGAGCGTTTTGTCAGATGGAAACACGCGAGCATCACCTGGTTGTCACCGTGACACCAGGCCGAGGCCCCTGTTGGGTGGGCGGGCTCTCCCTTTGGAGGAGCCCGGCTGCCTGGTGGTGGGTTTTGCTGAATTGCAGCGCTTGGCGGTTTATTGGGGTGTGAAAGCAAACCCTCTCTGGCTTCCCGCCCCCCCCCGCCAGCCTCCAGGGGGCGAACGGTGGGGTGGTCCTGGCTCTTGGCTGTGCCTGAGGGTGGTCTCTCTTCCAGTCGCTGGTTGACATGGCCCCCAAGTACGTCCTGGAGCAGTTTTTGCAACAGGAGCTGCTCATCAACATCACAGAGCACGAGGTGGGGGCCTCAGGTGGGGGCTGCGGGGAATGGGCCCTCCTCCCCAGCGGGGGCTAGCGAGGGATGAAGGGAGGCTGGGAAGGCAGTGCCGGGCCCCACAGTCCCTCACCCGCTGGGGGATGGCAGAGATGTGGGCGTTTGCCTGAGAGTAGGAAGGCAGTGGGGACGCGTCCCCGGGGCTGGATGCTCCCGCTTTGGGGAGAGCCGGTCTGGTGATGGAAGTAGGGCAGGGGTCCCTGAGTGTGGTCCCGGACGGGCCGCGGCAACATCACCTGGGAACTCAACCAGGAATGCAGAAACCCAGGCCTGCTTGGCCTGCACAGTCCGGAAGCCCCGGGGGGTGGGGGCGGGACCCCAGGGCTGGTCTGCAGGAGGCGCAGTCTGGGGAACCCCGTCCACATGTGGAGGCGGGAGCAGGATGGGGCTGCGCCAGGACATCTGTAAACCCCGGCCCCTCTGGCTAACGTGGCGCGGCAAGGCAGCTGGCCAGGGCCCGCCTCGCGCCCCTTCTCTGTGTGGGGGCTCAGCGGGGCCTGTCCTCAGCTCCTCCTCTTGGCAGCTGGTCCCGGAGCACGTCGTCATGACCAAGGAGGAGGTGACCGAGCTCCTGGCCCGGTAGTATCCTTTCGGCCCCCTCCCCTGGGCCCCCGCACCCCAGTCACCCCCACCCCCGTCAGCTGAGCCTGGCTTTTTCCCTGACTGAGCTGCTCAGTAAACTCCGAGAGAACCAGCTGCCCAGGATCCAGGCTGGAGACCCGGTGGCCCGCTACTTTGGGATAAAGCGAGGGCAGGTGAGGACTCGCCCCCCCCCCCCACTTGGGGCTCCCCCAAGGGCAGGTGAGGAGTCCCGCCCCCCCATCACCCAGGCCCCCCCCCCCCACTCCAGATCCGGGGTGGGCTGTGACTTCAGCCTGTGGGGAGGTCCCAGCCCCTGTTCTGCTTTGGCACCTGCGCAGGTGGTGAAGATCATCCGGCCCAGCGAGACCGCGGGCAGGTACATCACCTATCGGCTGGTGCAGTAGCCGCCCTGCTCGCAGGTGAGATGGCGCCTCTCAGGGGAGGGGGGGTGCTGAGCGGGAGGGCCTGTCCGTCTCCGGCCCGGGAGGGAGCACACCGTTCCCGCCCACCGGGTTGTGGCCGGAGAGCCCCTTCTCCCCGCTGCCCGCGGTCCTTCGTGTGTCGTCCACTTGTCGCCGGGCTTGGAGGCAGCTGGCTCAGGCTCGCAGGACCGACTAACACGCCTTCGTCCTTCCTCTCGTCCAGCGGCCCGGAGTCCCTCACCCAGGCTGAGGGCGGCAGCTGGCCCGCCCTGTGGGAACAGTCACCCCAGGAACCTCCTCACTGCTGCTTCTCCACACCCCTGGGCTGAAGGTCTGCGTGTGGCCTCACCTGGACCCCGCGTGAGGGCGCCTCCGGAGCGAACAGGACGGCGCAGGGAGGCCCTCCGGCGCCCGGTGACCAACTGCAGTCCCGGGTCCAAGTCTCTGGCCCCCAGCGCCTTGCTGTCGCCGTGTCCTGTAGGGTGGCCCCGGGGACATCTGTGAGCTGCACCCGTGGCGGCAGAGAGCGAGTTGCTGCTTGCTGCCGGGTGTTTTTAAGAGTTAAAAGTATTGGAGTAAATAAAGCGGCCTGTCTGGAAGTCAGAACGACCGTTTGCGACGAGTGGCCTTGCTCGAGGCTGTAGGCCCTAGGCCCCGCCGGGGGGACTCCGCCCCCTTGTTCTGTGGCGCCTGCTGCCCCGGAGGGTGGCCGTCCTCTCTCGTCCCTGTACCGAGCCTGCAGGGGGGGTGGACAGCGGGCATCGGGCCCTGTCCACGTGCGCGAGGCAGGCAGTGCTGCCGTGTTGCTTCAACTTGGTTTCCTGCTGCTTTTCTCGCGCGGAAGTTTGCAGTGAGATCACCCAGCGTCCTCCCGTTACCGTCTGATTTCAGGAAATCTTCCCCAGGTTTGCTTTTCTTTCTGTTTTAATAACTGCTTTATCGGGGTGTAACTTATGTGCCACACAAGTCGCCCATTCGCAGCCCACCGTTCAGTGGCTCTTAGTGTTGTCAGTGTTAGAACTGGTCACCCCAGAGGAAACCCCGTCCCCATCACCACTCATTCCTCCCCACCACCACCCCGGCCCCCCACAAGCCCCCTTCCCGTCCGTGGATGAGCCCATTCTGGACGTTTCACGCACGTGGACTCACACGTCGCGTGGCCTCTCGTGTCTGGTTCCCTCCCTGAGTGTCGTGCGTTCGGGGTCCGTCCGCGGGGTGGCGGGGGTGGGCGCCTCGCTCCTTCTCGCGGTCGAGGGATGTGCGCGTGTGCCGTGGACACGTGTGTATCCATTTGCCCGCCATTGGACGGCGAGTTCTTCCACGTTTTGGCAGTTACGAATAATGTTGCTGTGGGCATTCACCACGAGTTTCGCGTGGACGTGTGTTTTCATTTTTCTCGGGCGTGTATCTGGGAGTAGAATTGCCGGGTCGCCTGGAGGCTGGTTGCCCGTTGGGGGAACCCCCTGGCGGTCAGCACCGCAGCCGCCCCACGTCTCGTCCGCACACCCCTGCCCTCTGCGTCCTCGCCGTCGCCCGGGCTGCTTTTCCCTGACGCCTGGCCACGCTGAGCAGCGTTTGTGTGCTTACTGGCCACTTCAGCGTCGTCTTTGGAGGGAGGTCTGTTCAGATCCTTCGTCCGTGGCAGGATCGGGCTGGCTGGCTGTCCGACCAGGCTGCAGGTGCTGTTGGTTCCCGTGTGCAGGTGTGTTATATACGCTTAACACGCACAAGTCTCCGGTCAGTTACACAGTTTGCGAGAGCTTTTTCCGTTTTTTGTTTTTGCAAACGTCTGTTCCTAACGTTGGTATGTTTACACGTGGCCTTGACTTCTGGGATTTGCTCCTGGGCTTGGTATGACTTGGGGATGTATCTTTTCTCCCTGGGACGGATGGTGCTCTTGATACTGTGAATGCCTAGCGGGTCCTTACTGCCCGAATTGCCACACTCCTCTGGATTCCCAGGTGGACATGGGTCTGTTTCAAGCTCCTCTTGTCTGTGGATCAAGCCTGGTTTTCCAAGTGACAGCTTTGTAGCCTAACGGTGGTACACGTCTCCCCTGTGCCTCCGAACGTCCATACGTTGTTTGCCAAAGGAAGCCAGACACAGAAGGTCACGTCCCATGTGACTCCACTCACGGGGGGGTCCCGTCCACAGAGACAGTAGATGGTGGGAGTGGGGGGTGTGGTGGGGGGCGGGGAGTCAGTGCTTCGTGGGGACAGAGTCTCAGTTTTGGGAGATGGAAAGTTCTAGAGACGGATGGAGGGGGTGGCTGCATGACAGTGTGAGTGCGCTTGCCGCCCGTGAGCTGTGCGCTTAGATGTGGTACGTATTCCGTACATTTTAACCACAGTGAAAAAAACAAAAAAACGACTTGGTTATTGTGTCCTTCCCCCCACAGTGGGGTTTTGTGTTTTGTTTCGGTTTATCGATACTTAGCTTGTGTGTTTTGTTTTGGGGGGGAGCATAGCTAGTTACTGAGGTGTAGCTGACAGGGTGTCACTGGTTGTGCACCTGAAATTAACGTGACTCTTGGCTGTTCTTGAATATGGACTTCGTACAGGAACAGGGGTGCCTGGGGGGCTCCGTTGGTTAAGTGTCCGACTCTTGATTTTGGCTCAGGTCACGGTCTCACGGTCCCGGGAGAATCAGGCTCTGCACTGTGGGATTGTTTCTCTCTGTTTGCCCCTCCCCTGCTCATGCCGCGCTTTCTCAAAATAAATGAACTTAAAACGAATGTGTAAAAAATCCTTTTGCTTTTGGTTGAGTTTGCTTGGTGTCTGAAGCCGGGTGCAAACCTCTGGCCCATCTGCACACGAAGGACTTTGGACAGCTTTGAAGCTCCGTTCGAAGTCGGCAGAGTTCCGGGCGTAGAGGCCACGGACGTTCCTGTCATTCTGGTGCAGGGGGTTTTTTGTTGCCTCAACCTCCATGCCCTCCTTCCAGCAGCACCTGGCCTTCCTTTGAGAATTCATCCCTTTTGGGGACCAGATCCTGGCTATGCCATTGAGTATAACCTCCCTAAGATTGGTTCAGGTTGGGCTGTTGCTCAGACACCTGCCTCAGGCCTCATGGAAGAGGTGCCCCCTCCTTGGATACGGGTGGATTGAGGAGGGGGGCCCCAGTGTTCACATGGCCCCAGGCCCCGGTGACATGCTGTGAGCTGGGTCAAGCCTGGCCTGAAGCTGGCCCCAAACCAGTAAATTACCAGGCACCTCATGAACAGCATCCAGAGGCCTTCGTTTACAGGCCTGGCCAGACTTCAGGGGGAGGCTTTTCATGACCCTTGCTGTTTGAATAATGCCCGTAAGTGGAAAGCTGCCGTCTGGCTGAACACAGAATACAGTTAAATGGTCTTATCTGAGCTTTTTAAGTTTTTCTTTTTTTTTTAATTTACTTATTTTGGGAGAGAGCCCACGAGCTGGGAGGGGCAGAGAGGGGGAGAGAGAATCCCAAGCAGACCCTGTCAGCGTAGAGCCTGACGTGGTGCTCGATCCCATGAACCAGGAGATCATGACCTGAGCAGAAATCAAGAGTCTAAAGTTTATTTTGAGAGAGCAGGCAGGGAAGGGGCAGAGAGAGGGACAGAATCCCAAGCAGGCTCCACACTGTCAGCACAGAGCCCAACGCAGGGCTCAGTCTCACAAACTGAGATCATGACCTGAGCCGAAACCAAGAGTCAGACGCTTAACCAACTGAGCCAGCCAGGCGCCCCTCTTCTGGCCCTCTTAAAGCATATATAGGGTGGGCGTGCTCTTTTCCGTGAAGAGCCAGACCATAGGTATTCTCGGCCCCGGGCCAGACGGCCCCTGGGTGCTTACTCGGCTCTGCGGGGACATGGGCAGCGCGTGATGAGGTTTGGCTGCGTGCAGTTCCGCGTTGGGCTGTTTGCCGGCTCGGTGATCTCCTTTTCCAGATCTTTCTTAGCTGCTGCCGGGGAGGGCCAGGCAAGCTGTTGCAGAGCATTCTGACCGGCACCGCTGCTGCTTTCTAAGCCTGGGGTGCGCGGCAGGTTCCGGGGGGCTGCTCTGTGTCAGGAGGGGAAGGCCCCTCCTGCCACTTGTGTGTCTTGATGGGCGCGAATTCCGTCTGCTTTTGCGCTGCATATGAAGAGTTGGATCTTCCCAGTGCCCAACCGTCCTCGGCCCTCCGGCATAAACCCAGCTTGGGGGGTGGTCTCTGAGCTGGGTGGGGGGTCAGTAACAGGAATTGGGGGCAGGGGTCCTCTTCTGCTCCAGGCTGAGGGTTCACAGTGCCGTCTCCGAAGGTGGCCACAGAATTTAAACCTGTTCCTCAGGCACACTGGCCCCGTTTCCAGGGCTGGTGGCTGCCACACTGGACGGTGAACGGACAGCATTTCTTTCATCTGGAAGGTTCTACCGAACGGTGCTGGGCTAAAAGTTTCTACGAAGTGGTTGTTTGAGGTTGTGTCTGCACAGCTGGTCTCAAAGGCCACTGGAGCTCACACAGCTACAGTGGAACTTCTGTGTCCTCTGTGTCCCTACCCCCAGCCTGCCACCACCAGAGAAGATAGGCTCGGATTTTTAAACTTTATTTTAAGCAGAGTAAATGTGCATGTGAAAGACGTACATCGTGACCAAGATGGAGCTCACCACGCGCCTAAACCCCAAGCGTCCCGACTCGGTTTTCCAGGAAAGCAAGGGCATGGTGCTGCCACTGGCCGCTGCTGTCTGGCTTTCAGAGTGGCCTTCGGTGGTGGCCCAGCGGTGAGAGGTCAAGGCAGAGCTTGTAGGCCCACAGGGCAGCTGGCCCCGGGGGCAGGGCCACGCGGCAGGGACGTCCGAGGCTTCTCTGAGCACACAGTCCCCAGACGACTGGACAGCAGGATCTGCCAGCGTGGCTGGGTCGGGTCGCCAGGGCACACAGGCAGACGGAGCGGGCTTCGACCTCACCCAAGTGCCCCGGAAGCTTCTGGAAGAGGCAGCCGGCAATGCCCTCACCGGTATGGGCTTGAAGGAAGAGGCCTCCCGTGGCCTCCCGGTGACTGGACACCCACAGGGATGGGAGCCGGGAACACACGGCGTGCCCCGCGCCCCAGCTACACAAACTCGGGCTGCCTCTCGTGGCCGGTGCCCGCTGCGATCTGCCCACCGTGGAGCCACGTGACGGGCAGTCCGACCTCGGCCACATTGTTGCACTGATTGGTGTTGAACTCGGAAAGCTGCTCTGCCAGGCCCTCTCCGGCCCCGGCCCCCAGCTGCTCCTCGCTGCCGCTGCCCTGGGCCTCCTCCACGCTGGCCTCGCTGCCCTGCTTCTCCAGGAAGCTGAGGCGGTACGCGCCCCTGCCCGCCGGGGACGGCAACTCCGAGGCCTCCTCCCCCTCGGAGTCGGAGTCGTTGGAGGCCACTTGGGATTCTGCGAAGCCAAGGAAGGTGGGGTGGGGGCAGAGAGGCCAGTTGCGCCGTGACCAGGAGGGACCTGGGGTCCACCGCCTGACCTGCCGTCCCCTCGCCCGGCCCGCTCCCCGCCCTGGGACCACCCACCCGCAGGCCGAGGTGCGGGCTCAAGGCCCAGGGCACCCACGTCGGTGTCTACAGAATACCGCAAAAAGGCGTCTCTTTGCTGGTATTGGCAACAAATCAACAGTTGATATAGGAGATGTCCCTGCCCGTGGGGCATGTGGCCTCCAAAGCCCCTGACGCGGCCCCCTAACACCGCATGGTCTGCCAGCGGGCACCCAGGCTGCCCCGCTCACCTGGACCCCCGTCTGCACCCTCCTCCCGCAGCGGGAGGGCAGCCCCTGCACCCGCCTCCGGGCACGGCGCCTGCACCCCATCCTCAGCCCGCCGGTCATCCGCGTCCTCCTGTGGGCGGCAGAATGTGGTCAGCCGGGGTCCGGGATTCTGGCCCCTCCCAGGCTCTGTTCTCCGTCTGGTTAACTAAACACCCGGCGCACGGATGGCCTGATGCCACTGTGCCCGGTGTCGCTAAGCAGCTGCGACTCGCCCACGTGGGGCAGAAGGCCGCGGGCGGCAAGGCCGAGGTCCCGTGTGGACGCCAGTGTGCCCTGCCGCCCCGAACACACACCCTGGAAGAGGGCCTACCGCGGGGCCGGGAGCACAGGAGCACGAGGCTCGAGAACAGAGCAGATGGGGCTGGCAGACAGGAGATCGGTGGCACGAGATTGAAACCCAGCAGCCAGGTGAGCTGGCAGGTTGGACCCAGCTGGGCAGCACGCGAGCGTGAGGACGTGCTGTAGGCGGCACGGAGATGGGAGACCCACGGGGCCGGGCCGAACGCGAGGTCCGAGGTGGGCTCCGGAGGCGGGGGCACAGCCACAGGGCCTTTGCACCAACAGTGGCTCTCCCTCAAGGGTCGAGCCCTTCCTCCATCAGTTCTTTGCTTAAAAGATGCCTCCAAGGCCACTTCTGACCACCCGGCCCAAAGCAGGCGCGTCAGTCATTCTGTCTCTGGCCCGGCCCCCTGCTCAGAGCGGGCAGCCCTGCAGTCTGCCAACACAACACCCTCCCCCGGCCCCCAGGCACCTCGGGCTCCTCCTCGAAGACCAGGTCGTAGTGGGCGATGAGGGTCTCCACGATGCGGGCCTGGTGGGGGTAGTCCACCAGGGAGGACAGGGACACGGTGGCCTCGGTGGGCCTTGGCCGCAGCAGCGTGGGTCCAAACACGATGCCCAGGTTCCCCGGGGTCATCTTGTTGTCCTGCTCCACCTCCACGATCCTGGGGGCCACGCGGGCGCGGGAGCAGGTGTGAATGGCTCCCCCAGGCCCCCCCCACAACCCGGACCCCTGCCAGGCCGGCCCTCACCTGCGCAGGTGTCGCAGCAGGTACCGCAGTGTGGCCCTGTTCTCGGGCGGCAGGCCCTGCAGGCGCTCCCGCAGCCGGCCCGCCATGGCCACGGCTGCAGCCTCGCTCTCGGCGGCGTCGGGCCGGCCCCGTGACGCCGCCTTGGCCTCGGCCTCCGCCTTCAGACTGTCCTTGGCCAGCCCCACGAGCTCGTGGTAGAGGCGGAAGGAGATGAGCGGTTCGGGCAGCTGTGGGTGACGGGTCGGACGGGGTCAGAGGCCCCCGGCCCAGCAGTACTCGCCGCCCGCCCCCCCCCGGTCCCGGCTCAGCGGGCACCCGGCCCCACCTGGCGCAGGTAGAGTTTGAGGACGTTGCTGACGTCGTGGGGCGAGGCCTGGGACAGTTCCACCAGCTCCTTGCCGTTCTCGAAGTCCTGGCACAGCTTCTCCACGCGCGTTTTCACCCCGTTGACACGGTAGATGCCCTGTGGGGGCCGCGGTCAGCACGGCCCCCGCCCGCCGCGCCGCCGCCGCCCCCCCCCCCCGGGACGAACCCCCCGCTGCTGCCCCGGGGCTGGTCACCTTGGTGTGCAGCGCCCGCCGCTCGATCTCACCGATGCACTTCTTGACGATGAAGGGCACGCCGTCGGGCGTGCCACGGGCCGCCTGGCCGAAGTCCTGGCCAAAGAGCTGCAGGCGGCCTTGGAGCTTCTTGTGGCCGCACTGGATGGCCAGCGTCTCCAGACACTTCTTGTGGCAGGCCAGGCAGCACTGCGGCGGGCGGCGTGTCAGCGACCCCCTCCCAGCGCCCGCCTGACCCTCACTCGCTCGTGGCGTCTCCAGAAGCGCCACCGCTCCCGGCTCACTCTGTCTCCTCGGCTGGGGCACACGCCTGCCCAGGCGGCTCCTTCCTTCCAGACGCCTCGCTTTTCCTGCCGACAGCCCGGCGGTCCTGCCTCCGGGGCCCTCCGGTCTCTGCTCCCGGCTGAGCGGGACACCCCCCCCCCCCCGCCCCCCCCCCCGTCCCGAGCACGTAGCCCCAGCCGTCCCCCGAGCTCGACCCACCTCCTCGCACTCGGCGCCCTGGAAGTAGACGTAGCTGTTGCACTCCCTGCACTTGGCTGGCGTGCGCAGCTTCCGCAGCCGGTGCGTTCGCGCCGCCTTGGACAGCCCCACGTGGCGGAAGGGCCCGCTGGGCACGGCCACCGGCAGCTCGGGGGCCATGCCGTTGAGGTCGGCTGCGGGGCGGGGCGAGCAGTGAGCCTCGCGGCCGCAGGCCAGCACCGGGCCCACCGGCCTCCCCCTGACACCGGGCCCGGGGGCCCCTCACCCTGCTCGAAGGCTGATGACTCTGCGCTGCCGTCCTGGTCCGCCAGCTCCTCGCCGGATGACATCTGCTGCAGCTTCTTGAAGTCCCCTGCACGGGAGACCGGCGTCAGGCACCCCGAGCCACGAGGGACCCTCCCCAGAGGGCTCACGGCCGCCACAGCGTCCCATCACCCCCCGGCTGCCCCAGACGCCCGGCAGGCGGGGGCCTCCTCACCTGAGCCAGAGCCGGGGTCCAGGCTGCCGTCGGAGTCTGCGGTGCTGCTGGGCCACGACTTGTGCACCTGGTGGCCACGCCCACCTGCAGAAGGAGGCGTCTCCAGTGGGGGCCACGGGGAAACCACGCCCACCCCGCACTGCGCCAGGCTCTCACCCCTGCGGTCCTTGGCCAGCGCCCCCTCGGTGGGCCCGCTTTCCTCCTCGGGACCGCCAGCGGCCTCTGTCCCCACGGCGTCGCTGACGTTGAGGCTACCCTTCCGGGTGCGCATGACCGGAGACCTGGTGGACCGAGCCAGAGGGAGGGGACGGGACGGGACGGGGGTCACGGAGGCGCTGCAGGCGGGAAGCCCGGCCCCCGCGGGGCCCGTGCCGCTGGCCGTACCAGGTGTTGGTGGAGACGTAGGGCTCGAAGTCGTAGCGCACGTCCGGCTCATCGCCCCGCTGCAGCTGGCACACGTGGGAGGCGTACTGCTGGCCGGGGTCGTACAGCTTGCTGCTCTCGCACAGCATCTGGAAGTGCACGGGCAGCGGGGCCGTCTGCATGTGCATCATCTGGTAGTAGGAGATGGTGGCCTGCGGGCAGGCAGGCGGGTGAGCCGCGCCGACCGGGCCCAGGGCCCCCCCCGCCCCCCGTGGCCAGAGCGCGGGGCCGCACCGACTTGATGGTCTGGTCGCTCTGCCGAATGACCTCCTGGATCTGCCGCAGCACCGTCACCTTGGCATCCTCCAGCTCCTGCTTCTGCGTCTTGGCATCGGCCACACACGTGCGGTAAGTGGCCATGGCCTCCTCCGCCTGCACGGGGCAGAGGGGTGCCCAGAGATGCCTCAGCCCGGCCTCGGCCCCCGGGACGTCGCCAGGCCGGCCGCAGGAACCGAGGCGGCAGAACGGGCTGGGACGCGTTCCCACGGGACACACAGCCTGGGCCGGCGCCGCGGGGTTCTGCCGCCAGGGCCCCCTCCTTGTCTGCGCTCACCTTGTTCTTGGCCTCCTCCTCCAGACGCCTCCGCTTGTCCAGGGTCTTGGAGGCCGCGGCCCCGGGCCCCGTGCCTGCCTGCTCCTCCTCGGCCTTGGCCGCCAGGAAGCGGGCCTTGCTGTGGTCCTCACAGCGCTGCCCGTAGCCCTGCTTGGCCTTGCGAAGGTTGGACTCGGCCTCTTGCTGCGGGCAGGAGGGTGAGGGCGCCAGTCCAGAGCCGGGCTCCGGCTGGGCTCCGCCTCCCGGCCCCTGTCCCCGACCACCCCCATCAGCCACCCACACATCTTGTGCCCACGGCCCCGCGGGGCAGACAGAGGCCCTACCCGAGAGTGGACAGGAGAACAGGAGGGGACGCCTGCCTACGGACCCTGGGAGGAACGGGCGTCCGGTGTGCCCACATCACAGCCCCCGCAGCTGAGACCTCCACCCGCCCCCACCAGAGTGGTGGCCACCCTCCCGTCTCTCACTTCCCCTCTTACGCAGGAGAGGTGTAAAGCCGCCCCGGCAGGAAGCCGGGCGCCCTGAGGGTTGGTCAGAAACATGGCGAGTCTTCTGGGGGCCACGCCCCAGCCTGCGCTGTCAGAGGCTTAAACGTACAGAAACTAGCTTGTGCAAATACCAGGGGAAACGTGGAGAGGGTCTGAAAACCATTTCGCTGTGGGAAGGCCTTGAACACGGGACACAGACCCAGAAACCACACAAGAAAAGGCCACCGCTTGACACGCTCAGGCCTCTGGCTGGCAAAACAGGCCAAAGGTAGAGTCAAAAGTCAAAGACGATAAACCGGGGGTGGGTGGGGGGGGGTCCATAACTCACATCAGCAAGGGCTGAGATCGTGTCAAGAGCTCTGACAAATCAGTAAGAAAGAAAGAACGCATCATCCAGCCCAAAATGAGCAAAGGGCAGGAAACAAGTGTTTCCAGGAGGGAAGCAGAGGGAGCTCAGGAGAGGCTCACACGTTCACACCCTCCCCCAGCCGTCCCGCTTTGGGCACCCATCGGAGATACATGTCTGGTCGCAGGTCCGAGAGATGGACGCGAGGTGTCACAGCGCTGGTGTCTGAAACACCAACAGCCCAGCGGTGACGGGAAGGTAGCAGTAGGATTTAGTGAACTAAGTCCAGTGGCCTCCACAGCTGAGCACCTGGAGCGGAAGATGCGCCCCCCCCCCGCCCCGCCCCCAGATTGAGGTGCCCAAGCCTCCGGCCACGGGACGGGGTGTAAAGGGCCAGGAGCAGAAGAGCCAACCCGACACGCTGGCGAGCATACGGAAGGGGAGGGGCCCTTGCTGGAAGGCGGCGGGGGGGAGGTTTTCACTGAAGGCCCCGTTAACGTAGCTGGGAAACACACAGATGCTTCCCGCTTTGGAAAAGTCTAAAACCAAACCGGGGGGAAGAGACGCGAAGGAAGCTGGCGCTCGCACCAGACCCGCTGCGCCTGCGCGGGGTGGGGGGGGGGGCGCACTGGCTCCCCACTCCTCCCTGCACCGCCGCGGGTGGCAGCCCGGGATCTCTCCCACGCAGGGCCCGCGCCCCCCTTGGGCACCACTGCCAGCCTCCTGCGGGCACAGGAGGCCACAGCGCCGGGCCCCTCCCACCACCCCGTCCCCGCCGGCCTACCAGCTTCCTCTGGGCACGGTGCCATGACTCCTTAATCTCCTTCCTGCGCTTCTCATGCTCAAGCCGCCTCAGGCTCAGGGGCTGGTGGGGGGGGCACAGACTGTGAGCGAGGGGGGCCCCGGCACACCCCCGGCCTGCCCGGCCGCCCGCCCGGCCGCCCGGCCCACCTGGATGAAGGTCTGGTTCTGCAGCGTGCCCACCGCCTGCACCATGTTGTGGCCGAACTCCAGCTCCTGCTCTAGGGCCAGGGAGTAGATGGACAGGAGGGGCATGTGCGGCTGTGGGGTGGGGGCGGCGGTCACGGAGGAGGGCCTGGGCGGCCCCCCTTCCCCGGGCCGTCAGCTGCCGCTGGCACCCGCGGCGCAGGCAGGGGGCCCCTTCCCTGTGGCCCCTCTGGGGGGCGTGGAGACGCACACCCAGGCCCCAGGGACCCCACCTCCTGCATGACGCTCTGTCTGCAGCTATGCACGATCTTCTGCAGGCCTTTGGCGAAGTCCATCTCTGCGGGCGGGGGCGGCGTGAGTGCGGGGCTGTGGGGGCGGCGCCTTCCCCGGCCCCGCACCCCGGGCCGCTCTTACCCAGCATCGTCCGCTTCTCCAGGTAGCCGATGAGGTCCTTCATGTACTTGGCCATGTTCTTGGCATACAGCAGCGCGGCATCCACACCGCCTTCGCAGCGCTGCAGCAACATGTCCACCTCCTCGGGGGGCAGGCAGCCTGCGGGGCGCCCGCTTAGCCCAGCCCGACGCCCCCCTCCCTCCCCGCCCGCCCGTCGGGCCAGCGCCCGCCCGCCCGTCGTGTCTCACCGTCACAGTCGTCGGTGCTGGGGGTGGAGCCCTCGCTCCCCTGCGAGTACAGGCTCTCCATGGTCTGGGTGGGCGGGGGACGCGGGTGAGTCGCCCCCCCTCCACCCCCTGGCAGAGAGGGACGGCCCCCAGAGGACATGGGAGTGACTCACCCCACCCTGCTCACCTGGCTGGGGTCCCCAGGGGGCACCGACAGGAGGGTGCTGCTGTCCACTTCCCCCATGAGGAACTCGGACACGCTGCAGGGCAGGGCAGGGCAGGGCAGGGTGAGTGCCAAGACACACGCGGCCCCGGGCCCCCCAGCCTCGCCCCAGCAGCCCCACGGCACTCACGTGCTACTGAAGGAGACAGCGATGGTCTCCAGGGCCTTCTCAAACTCCCGCTTGTCAGACTCATTGTTGCACTCGTAATGGAAGGCTGGCGGGCAGAGACAAGGACGAGGCGGCTGACCCACTTCTGGAGGTGACCACCCCTGCCTGCGGCCACCTGAAGGGAGCTCCCAGACCGGGGGAGCAGGAGGGCAGCTGTGCCTGTCAAACTGCCGTGCGCCCTTCACAACCCGCTTCGAACGCCCCCTCCCCCAGGCAGCCCTCCCCGGGGCCTCTGGAGCCCTCGCCACCCTGCCCCAGCTGGCTGACCTCTGATCTTGGCAATGAGGGTGCCCGCGGCAGTGAGCGTCTCCACGGTGTTGAGCAGCGGGAACCTGGAGATGATCTGTCGCATCACACGAAGGGCCTCCCCCAGGCACTCGTGGGCCAGGGGCCGGCGGGCCTCCAGCAGGTCTGTGGGGCACGGTGGGTGTGAGCAGGGAGGAAGCGCCTGGCCCCAGGAGAGCCAGGGGCCTGCCCCCTCCTCAGGGCTCCTGTCCCAGGATGGGGAGACTGAGGCAGAGGTGGGGAGGGCAAAGCCCACTGTGGGGCCTCAGGTGAGGCACAGTCCCTCTGGGCTGCGGGCCGGGGCCACAAAGGCCAGACCCCGGCTCAGGCAGTCCCTTCTCAGAACTTTCTCTTCATGTCCTTCAAGAGACCAAACTCCTGCTCATCCTTCAAGCTGCAGGCCTGGTGCCCCCTCCTCCGTGCAGCCCACCAGGCCCCTTTCCTGCCACAAGCTCACGGGGCTGCTCAAGTCTCTGTCCAGCTCTGGACCTGCCTTGCCTCCTGCCACGATCTGCTCTCCCCTGCCAACCACCCCGTGAGGCAGGTGTGGTCATCATCCCCATTCTGTAGATGAGGAAGCTGAGGCACAGAGAGGGGCAGGGCGTTCTCAGGGATGATGGAGCTTTTCTGTGTTCACTAGCTCTGCAGGTATGAGAACTCCAGACAGGAGGACCCCAGGTGGCCTTATCTCCAGGGCAATGGGGAGCCATAGAAGGTGCTAGAGCAAAGCAGGGCAAGGTCAGATCTGTGTTTTGGAACGTGCCTTTCAGTGCCCTCCATGAGCAGTTCTGTTTTTTTAAGATTTTAGTTTTAAGTTATCTCTGTACCCAACCTGGAGCTTGAACTCACAACCCCAAGATCAAGAGGCACACACTCTGGGCACCCGGGTGGCTCAGTCGGTTAAGCACCCAGTTTTGGCTCAGGTGGTGATCTCGTGATTCGTGGGTTCAAGCCCCACATCAGGCTCTGTCCGCCTGGAGCCTACACTGGATTCTGTGTCTCCCTCTCTCTCTAACCCTCCCCTGCTCACTCTCTGTCTCTCTTAAAAATAAACATAAAAGAAAAAAAAAATACAAAAAAGCCACACGTCTACGGGCGGAGCCAGCCAGGCGCTCCCCCACAGTCTTCGTTACCGTGTGTGCAGACGACACTGTGTGCAAAACACGTGCCATTAGAACCACAGGAGTCGGTGGAAGGAGAAGGGCCGACTGCAGACACGAGACCCGGAGGCAGCCTCACCTCCCGCGGCCCCCGCGCCCCGACTCCGAGCCTGGCAGACGACGTTCAAGACACCAGGTAGAGCCTCGTGGGCACGGAGGACCCCACTGAAAGCCACCTCCGGGGCGACCCCAGCACCTCACGCCCAAGCACACGCTCGCTGCCTAAGACGACTTGCGGGGGGCGGGGGGGGGGGCTTCAGGAAGCCAGGGAAGCCAGCCATGGGGGGCGGGGGGCACAGGCACACCCCTTCCCGAGAAGGTCCTTCCCCACACCTGCACCTGCCCCGGCCCCGCAAAGCCCAGGTGCCCCGGACGTGCTGCCAGCCGGACCAGGGGACCCTGCACTGTCTCCTCACTTGGGGCTCCACCCAGAGTGGGTCTTACTGTCCTCACAACCATCACAATACGCCGAGGACATCGGACCCCCGCCAGCTACCCCGCAGGCCCCGTCGTGGCCCCATTTCACAGAAGAGACACCTGAGCTCAGAGGAGGAGGCCCAGCAGGGGAAGGGCCCAGACCCAACCCACATCCTCTCTCACAGGTGCCCAAAGCAGGTAGAAGGGCGCCCCTGCCCCGGGCCCAACCTCCCTCAGGACGCAGCCTGGCTCGGCCCCGCCCAGGCCCGGCCTCCAAGGAAGCAGAGGGATCAGGATCGAGAGGAACCAGGAACTGAGATTAGAGAGTTTCCCCAGGAAGCAGCTCTGGCCCCCGCCTGGACCAGATAACCCTGGGGGGCTCCCACCTCCCGGCCAGCAGGGCCAGGCCTCCGCTGCCGGGAAGGTCGGATCCCAGCTCCCGCCCCTCCTTGGCCGGAAGAGCCGGGGGTCAGGGCCCGACGAGGGGCCTCTGTTTCCTCATCTGTAAAGCGGGCGCCTGGGGGAGCGGGTCAGAGCACTTGGCACGGTCCTGGCACTGCGGTTTCTGGGAGGAGCGGGCAGGGCCACGGGCTGCGCACGAGGTGCCAGGGACAAACAGGAAGCGGATGAAAATAACTCGGCAGGAAGCTGGGCCGTCAGCGCCGCACGCAGGAGAAAACGGAACTGCCACCCCGCAGGCCACTGGCTCCCCCTCGTCCCCCCGAATCTGTCCCCGGCCAGACCTCAGCCCACCTCCAGTCCACGCGGGTTCCATCCTGCAGGGCGGACCTTGTCCAGTCGCGGCTCTGACACTTCCTGTGGTCCCCCATTGCCCGCAGGATCACATCTGGGGCCCTTCACCACACGCTTCACACACCCCGAAACCTGTTCCCCTAAGCACATCTCCATCTTGGGTCTGAGCTTGCACACGTGACGTTCCCTCTGCCCCGGTGCCTTTCTCTCCTGGTGGCCACCCAACTCCTACACACCCCTCGGAGCCCTAGCTGCGGTGGCACCGCCTTCTGAGCCTCGCTGACCCCCCACCCAGGCCCCGGGGCCCCTGCCGCTTCTCACCCTCCTGCAGAACGCACTCCTTGAGCTTCTCCAAGCCTTCGGCAAAGCGGCCCACGTCGGCCAGCAGGTGGGAGATGTCCTCCACGGTGTCGGGGCACGGCCCCTCAGGGGGCAGCTCGGCGGGGCTGGTGGTGGTCAGAGGGCTGCGGTGGCCCCGGCCTAGCGTCCAGGTGCTGGATCCGGACAGCGGGAAGCCAGCAGCGCTGGCATGGCGGCTCAGGCTGGTGGGCCGCTTGAGTGTACCCGTGGCCTTGGCATTTGAGGCTGCGCCTGGTGGCTCCAGGCTGGGTCCGAGGGACACATCAGCCCCGTCTTTCCTGGGCAGCTCCTGGGAGGGCGGGGGGGGGGGGGGGGGGGGAGGAGGGTGACGCAGGTGCTCCGGCCCGGGCACCGCCTCAGTTTCCCCAGAAGTACAGCGGGGCTCCGGAGGGTCTTCGGCCTGACCCCACGGGGATCAGAGGCCAGAGGTCAGAGGGCTGAGATTTGGTGCCCTGCCCCGCCCACACCTGTTACCCAACATCCTCTTCCCCAGCTCTTTCACAAACAACCGTCTTTGCCCAAACCACAGCCAGGGGTGGGGCCTGCGAGGGTGTGGGGGAGGGGCACCCCACTTCCTGGTGGGGCAGGGAGGGCTGGGAGGGGGTCCTCAGCCCCTGCAGCCCCCTCTGGCTGCTGCACACACACCTCCTCCCTGGTGGAGACACCTCTGTCGATTCCCGTAGACCCCCAAGCCCCACGGACACGCCCAGGCCTCGTAGAGTATCCCCAAACTTCGTGGCTCTCCAGACCCGAGAGAGGCACCCCCCGGCCCTACACCCCACGGATCCTGTGTTGTGCTCTGCACCTCTAACCCTTGGGCCCAGTGGTTGTGCTATGGCTCTCAAACAGCGACGGCACCACTGCCCCCAGGTTCCCTGACCACCGCCCTGCGGAGCCCCAGGCCCAATGCCGCCCTGACCCGGGCACCCTCCCACCTACTCCCCGGGCCCCACGGCCGGCCCTGGTCCAAGCAGAGGGATGTGGGGGTCGACCCAAAGCGCTCCTACCGTGAGCTGAACGCCAGGGTCCCGGCCTTTCCTGCGTGGCCCGTGCAGTCCAGCCCAGTGGGGGCTGTAGCTGGCGTGAGTCCCCCGCCTGCCCAGCATGGAGCTGCTGGGCCCCCAGCACAAGGCGCGCGCCCCTGGGCCCCTGCCGCCTGGGGGTTACTCCAAGGCCCCCGCCCGCTCTGCGCTCCCCAGAGAGGCTCACTCACCCCCAAGGGCTGTGGGCTGGGGCTTCCCGCCCGGTTCTTTTTGGAGATGGAAGGGGTTTTCATAAGCTCCCGCTTCTTCCTGGAGAACATGGTGGGACCTGGGCCCAGTGGCCCAAGACAGGCGGGCCGGGGTCACGCAGGCTGGGGGTCTCAACGCTGCAGCCCTCCCTCCTGGCTGCCTCGGGGCCACATTGCCGCCGGCCACCCCCTCCCCAGCTGTCAGGCCCACGTGACAGGCCCAGCCCTCATTGGCGGGCCCTCCCCCTCCCCCCCCCCCCCCCCCCCCGACAGGAAAAGGCCTCCGGAGGCGGTGAGTGACAGAGACGCAGACCTGCCCCCCACCCTCCCTGGCCTCAGCCTGGCCCTCCTCACAGTGGGCTTGAAGGTGGGGTCCCGGGTGCCACCCCCAGCTTCCGCTTTCAGGAGCTCTGCGCGTGTGCTGGCCAGGGTGCCTGCGCCCTGCACTGATGCCCCGGTGCGTGGTGAGGGCACACGCAGACGCCCAGGCGCGGCCAGGAGTACGCACACACGCGCGCACAAGGACACGTGCTCGGACGTCATGAAGCCCGCACGTGGAACGGACAAGCCAGGGCTTCCCTCCCAGACCCTGAGCTTGGACACACGCTATCCAGGCCGCCCGTTCTCCCTCCTCTGGCCACCAGGCAGCACAGGGCACAGCAGGCCACCGTCCCCAGCCCTATTCCCACAGTCCGGGGACACACACAGACCATCACACTTATCAAGCAGCAGCGCTGACGAGGCGTCTTTGGAAACAAGCCTGAGGCCACCCAGCCACGAGACCAGCCACGTGTAGGGACCCCTGGCTTCTTCCCCCCTCCCCAGACCCCCGCTCCCCTCCTCCAACCACCTCTTCTCTTGAAGACCCCTCACCAGAGGCTTCTCCCCTCCCCCATTCTTCTCACGTCTGGAGTCCCACCCCATCCCCAAACCCCAACAACCCCTTTTCCCTCCCCAACACTGACCCCACTGACCTCTGGTGGGAGGGGCAGGTCTACAGGGCAAAGGGCCCGAAGACCACAGCCTCTGGTGCCAAACCCGCCTCTCCAGGCCCGGGTCCATCCACACTCCCAGCTGGGAAGCCCCTTGAGGATCCTAGCACCCATTGCTCTGGGGCCTAGTTTCAGGGGTGAGGGCTGGCTGGCAGACTTCTGGCCTGGTCAGGACACCTGAGGTCTGGGCCACCCCCAATGGGCTTTTCCAAGTCTTCTGGAACATTCCCTAGCCTTGACCTCCTCCTCCCCACCAGGCTCTCCTAGGTACTGCCCTCAGCCGCCAGGCCCACATGGGCACGTGGGGGCCAGTGACCAGTGTCCAGGCTCTATGGAAGGCCACCCTTGCACGTGAGACCCCCCCCCCCGTCCCCAGTCCACCAGAGGCCCCCAGAGCTGGGGGTCCAGTCGGCCACAGCCAGACTCTCACATGTACCCTACAAAATTGCACCAGTGTCAGGGGACACGTGGGGGACACGTGGGGGACACGTGGGGGACACTCGGGGAACAGGGGCCAGTGTCCAGATGCATATGGAGAGCCGTGTTTGGACTGACCTGCAGCCTGTGCGTGCGCGCGCGCGCGCACAGACACACACACACACACACACACACACGCGCGCGTGGTTTCACCCCATGAGTTCTCTATTTTCTCCAGGGCGATGGATCCTCTGAGAGCCTGTGACTGGGCTGCCGGAGTCTCCCAGCAACCCCACACAGGAGGTGCTAGGGTCCTCGAGGAGCCCAGTGAGGAGTCGGGGTGCTGTGGGCGTGGCACGAGGCCTGCCCCCACTCCCGCCTCCTACCCGTCCCCCTCCTCTTCCCCCTGGTCCTTGGAGAAGTACAGGAGCACCTGGGGGAGGGCGGCCGGAGGGGCGGTCAGCCCCCGGCCCGGCCCCCAGCCCCACTTATCCTCAGCCGCGTCCAGGCGCGGGGGGCGCCCGCGCCAACGTGGTCTGGCTCCCTGAGAAGTGCACGCCGCGCTCCTCCCCGCGCCACGCCAGCTCTCCGAAGACGCGAGCCAGGGCGCAGCGCCCTCCCGGCGGCACCTGGAAGCGCGGGCGGCCCCCGGGAACGCGGCCGCCTCGAAGGCCTCCGCCAACTCGGACCGCGCTGCGGGCCCCGCAGGGTCAGCGTGTGGCCGGCGCCAAACCCGGGTGGGTGGGTGGGCGGGGCCGGGCTGCTGGACACGCCCGAGGCCCGCCCACACCACCCTCCAGCTCACTCTGGCCCTGCCCCCCGAGACCTGGCCCCTCCGGACGCCCCCCTCCTCCTGCCGGGCCTCGCCCGCCTGTGGGCCCATCCCTTCCCTAGCCCCGCCCCCTGGGGCCGCGCCCGCTCCAGGCCCTGCCCTCTTCCCTCCCGGGCCCGCCCCTTCCCCGGACCCACCCTCGTCCGGCAGCCCCGGGACCCGTCCCGGTTCCGTTCGGCCCCGCCGCCAGCCCTCGAGCCTCGCCTCCGCTCAGGGTAGAGCCAAGTGGGCGTCACGTGGCCGTGTCTGCGCTCTTGTGGCCCCGCTCACCTGCTCTCGAGGGGCTGCGCGCCGCCGGGACAGCGAACCCGCCCGTCACCGTGATGGCCGGGCGCGTGTAGAGCGCCACACACTCTCCCTTGCAGCCCGGGCCCCGGCGCCGTCAGCTCCCGCCAGGCTGGGGCCACCTGGGTCCGCCCCCCCCGCCCCCCCCCCCCAGCCCAGCCCGCTCGGGCCCTCGGGACCGGGCATCACCGTCCCCGGCGTGCCCTCCTCCCAAAGGTCGGGGCCGCTCCAGCTCTGACGGCCTCCCGCTGGGGCCTGACCCACCTTGACCCTGGGCCCCGGGCGCTGGGGACCCACCTGTGTGCGGTAAGCACCACGGAGCGGCCCTCCCGCGCCACGGCCGGGAGGGAGGCTACTCCAGAGAAAGCGCCGGGAGCGCGGTCCGTGCCCGTGGTGGACTCGTCCTCGGGGCTTCAGGGGGCGATGCCCTCATCAGCCGAGCCCGAGCCCTCTCCCCTAGGCCCGCCCCCACGCACCAGAAAGACCACAGCCGGGTCCCCCCGCAGCGCCACGGCTGTCGCCAGCTCCCTCTTGTTGCCTCCACTGTAGGTGCCCGCAGGTGGGTCCGAAACTGCAGGAGCCCCAGGCGCGCCGGGCCCAAGCTCGCTGTCTGTGGGGCGGGGCGGGAGGGAGGGAGGGGCGGGGCGGGGGGGGGGGACCAGACAGGGGGGCACAGTGAGCGATGGGGAGGGACCAGATGGGGGGGGGCAGTACACGGGAGGGGGACTAGGGTAAAAACGGGGGAAGGTAAAGAAAGAGAGTGGAGCCAGGGTGAAAGGGGGGATGTGACCTGGCCAGAAGTTCGGGAAGCCCTCAGTGGGCGGTGGGGTCATGGCCGGGGAAAGTCAGGTGCGGTAGGAAGGGGGCAGGTACAGAGCACAGGAGCTGGGGGGCAGCTAGTGGAGAGAGGCGGACCCTGACTCGGGGCAGGGCCAAGGGAGCCAGGGCAGGGCTGTGATCCTGGAAGGAGGGAGGGGGAGGTCACCTGGGGAACCTGAGCTTCGGGCGAAGAGTTCCAGGTGCTGGTGGCCGGCCAGCAGCTCGAAGACAGCGTCCGACTGAGGGCATTAGCCCCTGTGGTGGTGCGCAGCGGAAGGTTCCCGGCCATGCTGTCAATGGGGGATGGGGCACAGGGGACGGGGGGCTCAGGGAATTGGCTAGGCCCTGGCCACTCGGGGGGGGGGGGCAAACAGGGGCCTCAAGGCTCACCCACCCTGGAGCACCATGGTAAGAGACGGGTGGGGGGCGTCTCAGGGCCCGGTCCACATGCAGGGGTGTGGGCGGTGGTGCCTGGGAGAGCGCCGCGTGGGGACGCACACAGGCTTGGGGGCCCGAGCCCGCTCACCTGTAGCCAGCCAGCACAGCCTCACCACCACCGGGCAGCGCGTCCCCCGCCAGCTTGCGAAACGTGGACGTCTTCCCTGCTCCGTTCACTCCCACTGGCCCGAAACACCGCGGGTGCCCCGCAGACGGCACTCGGCAAAGTCTCAGATCCCTGCCCCACTGTCCCTAATCCCGGGGTGGGGTTCCAAGTTTCTGCAGGACGGCCGTGGCAAGGAGGCTCCCCGGGGGCAGATCCCGAGGGCGAGCAGGTGAACATAACGCTGTCACTTAGCCGGGAACGGTTGGTGGCACGCGGGATGAATTTAAACAATTCCGCCGGCGGCAGGTGCCCTGTCAAGCTCCGTAAATAGCTAGCGGAACGGCTTCCGACAGACAGACACCCAGCAAGTGCGGAACGACCGCGACTGACACCGACGCTCCACGCTGGCTTCCAGCTGCGTCCGCCCCCCCGCGCGTGACCGATACGTAGCACTCAGCACGTGGGCTTGCACAAGCAGCTGCGTGGATGTGAACTGGTGCAGAGCGCGTGCTCGATAAATGCCGGCTGTGAGCACTACTCGGGTCACACACACACACACACACACCCCCCTCAGACTCAGCAGTACCACTGGTTCTCAAACGTAGTAGGTGTTCGATTAACGTCGCAGCCACGTGTGTGGGCACCCCACCCCATAGGTGCTCAATAATCATCGGCTTGGTCTCCGTAGGGCCCAAGAACCTACTACACACAGTAGGACTCGGTAAGCAAAAGCATGCAGTAGGAGCTTAACGAGCGTTTGCTGGCCCGAAACAGGGGCTCAAGCGTTGGCAGTCAGTAGTTGCTCAGCGCGCGGGCACCTATGCTCAGTTGTTCAGTAAAGGGCAGTGGGCGCACAGTAGGGCAGCCCCTCACTGCCCCTGCCTCAGGACCTTCACCCTGGACTCTCAGCTCACCAGGGGGGATCGACAGCTGGCGTCCCTCTGCCCACGGCACGCCTGGGAGGTGTTCAGGTCCCTGAGAGGGTGGGTGGGCCAGCGGGAGCCCCCAACCCAGCACTGCGCCCACCTCGGTCAGGTCTCTCGACACCAGCACGTCCCCCTCGGTGGCCCCTCGGGCCACCCGCTCCCGACACCGGCCACCTCCTCATCCTCCTGCCCCGGGGTGGGGGGGGGGGGCGGCGACCTCAGCTGGGGTCTGAGGACGGGAGAGAGATCAGTGGGCCCAGAGCCAGCCCCGGCCCCTCCCACCCTTACCCAGCCCCCACTGACCGTGGCAGCAGGTGGTCGCCAAGAGCATGAGGAGGAGGAGGAGGAGGGGCCCCTGTACCACCACGGCCAAGAGGTTCTTACCAACCTCCTCCCAGCGCAGGGGAGGCTGGAACTGCCCGTCTCCTGTGTTGACAGGAAGGAGGAACTGGGTCACAGGGGGAGGTGCTTGGTTTCTGGGCCCATCCCCACCCAGGTCACCTCGGGCTTTTAAGGGAAAAGACCAAGAACTGAATGGGCCACTCAACTGAGGTCTGACTGGTACAGGCCACAGTGGTATTACCATCTCCTTTGTTAGGACCTCTTGTGATATGACCCAGGACGTAAGTAGCTTTTACGACTACTTTGCCATATCTCTAACTTGGCCCAAACTTGGGGCCACCTAGCCCTCTAGTTCCCTTCCTGGGAGCTGCTGTTTGTCCCTACCCTGCGTTATCGACTTGGGTGGCACTCCCCCACCTCGAGGGAAGTTCTCACCTAAGCGCTCGAAGGCGTCAGCCACGGCCTGGTCTCACGCCATGTCCACGCGCCCCCCGGCCCAGGCAGAAGTGGGGGAACACCAGGAAGCCCCTTTTTCCGGATGCGGCTCATTTCCTGCAGCTTCTGCTCAGGGACAGGAAGAGGGACGTGCGTCCGGAGCTGAGGCCCAGACTTGCAGAGCGCCACCCGACCAGACAAGTGTTGGAGCACGAAGGTGGCCGTGCCGCCGTTGATGCCGACGAAGAGGTTGACACAGGTGAGCACCACACAGGCCGTGCCGGGCACACGACTGGCGTGATCGACCAGCTGAGGGGGCAACAGGGGTCACCGGGTAACCACCCAGACAGCAGGCTGAGTAGCCCTAAGGGGGAGTCCTCTGTATCCAGTCGTTTAAGGGTCTAAGTCTTGTTTTCGGCTCAGATCACGACCCCGGGGTCGCATGGGGCTCCGTGCTGGGTGCAGAGCCTGCTTGAGATTCTCTCCCTCTCCCTCTGCTTGCGCTCTCTCGCTGTAAAATAAAATTCTTAAAAAAACTTTTAAAAATTAGAAACAAAAGACAAAAGAGTTGTTTTGTTTGTTTGTTTTAAAGTCAACTCTACCCTTGGGACACCTGGGTGGCTCAGTCAGTTGAGCGTCCGGCTTCGGCTCAGGTCACAATCTCGCAGTTCGTGGGTTTGAGCCCCGCGTCGGGCTCTGTGCTGACAGCTCGGAGCCTGGAGCCTGCTTCGGATTGTGTGTGTGTGTGTGTGTGTGTGTGTGTGTGCGTGTGTGTCTGCTCCTCCCCTGCTTGTGCTCTCTCGAAAATGAATAAACATTAAAAAAATTTTTAAAGTAATCTCTACCCTCAACGTGGGGCTTGAACTCACGACCCCAAGGTCAAGAGTCGCACACACTACCCCCTGAGCCAGCCAGGTGCCCCAGGACAAGATGAGCTTTTAAGGCCACCTCAGCATGTCCTTAAATTAGATTCCACTTGGGACCACCTCGGATCTCTTCTGTCCTCGGGAGCTGGGACAGAGCCCTGGCTCCCTCGATGGCATCAGGCGTCGGGGTGGGGCGGCAAGAACGGGCTCCGAGGGGGGCGGAGGCCTCACCCACAGAGCAGTAACAGCAGCAGGAGGGCAGGCGGGTTGGCGGGAGCCACCTACGCCCTCTGCTGGAAAGCCAGAAAGGTGAGCGCCGCCACGCACGCTGGCACCAGGTAGTTCCAACTGCGTCGGAGGCGGAGTTACGCCCATCAGTTTGCAGGTCCCCTGGGCCCCATCCCAACCCCCCGCGTTTCAGGTGGCCAGAGGCGCAGCCTCCCAGATCCCCAGACTTCACCCAGACCGTCCCGACAAGCGCCTGGTGGGAAGGGGCAGCGAAGGGGCAGCGGTGAGAGGCAGCCGGACCTCCCCCCCAACAGCACTCCCCGCACCACGTCCCAGAGAAAGTTGCTGAGCCAGTGAAGAGTGGGAGGCGGGCCCCCCATAAACTGCAGAGGCCCGACTCCTCGATGAGAACAAGGGTGACGCCGGCGGGGACGAAAGACACGGCGAAGACCGCGCAGATGGAGACGGGCACGTCCACCGAGGCGGCCGTCCTGTGGGCAAGGGCGCACGGGCGCCTCAGAGGACACCTCTGCCCACGCCGACGGGACAAGGATCCATGCGCTGGTCACTGGGCGGGGAGACGAGCGGGGCCGTGTGGGGCCGGTGGGGGCTGGGCTGCCGGCCGGGCAGACGCGCAGACCGCGCGGTGGGGTCCCAGCGGACGCGGTGAGGATGCGTGGGCTGCCGGGGGAGCCTGACAACGTCCCGCTGTCCGGGCCTGGCCGCAGCCACTGTGCGCGTACTCAGCAGGGGCGTGGCAGAGCGCAGAAAGGCGGAGGTGGGGGGCGGGGCATAGGGACTCAGCGCAGCCTCGGGGTGGCTGAGCGTGGTGATGCTGTGGGCGTGGCGGGCAGGGCCTGGGGGCAGGTGGGCATGTAGGAGCGCATCGTTGGCCCTGTCGATGAAGGCCACCACGGTGTTGTTGAACCAGATTGGGGTGGGGGTGGGGGTGGGGGTGGGGTCGGGGCCGAGGGGTCAGAGCGCCGCGGTGAGACCTGCCCCACCAGCCACCTGCCCGCCCCCTCACCCGAGCGCCCACCTTGAGGCTGTCCTCGGTGTCCGGGCCGTGAGCCCAGGCTGTGGGGTTGCTCAGGACACGGTCGAGGGGGCCCCGCCGGGTCGGGGGTTCAGCAGCACCGGCAGCCCCCACCCTGAGTGGCTCACCTCTTGCCCTGAGGGCAGGCCTGGGTCTCGGCCCCCCAGGGAGAAGCCCCCATACCTGCGGGGCAGTGGGCTCAGGGAGGGCGGGGCAGGAAAGCCTCCTAGCGGGTGGGCAGGGGGCGCGGGAACGGCCCTCCTCACCTGACCTCGTTCACCCACTTCTTGGTCTTCAGGCTGCGGGAGATGCAGGGGGTGGGGGCGTGGGGGGGCACGGAGAGCCGTCCGGAGCGCCGGCCCCCTCCTCTGGGCAAACTGAACGCGTGCAGGTGGCCGCTGGCCCCTGGCGCACCAGGCGGGGGTGGGTCTTGACCAGGAAGTCGGGACAGGTTCCGACCCGTCAGGAGGCGCGAGGAGACTGAGCGCCGGCACCGGGCCCACAAAGAGGACAGGCAGAACCATCTGCAGGACGGGCCCAGCAGCTGCCCTCCCTGCGCACCCCCTGGGCTGCCCGGGACCCTTCCTGCTCCTGCTCTACAACCATCCGTGGCTCCCCGGTGCTCTCAGTAAAGGTGCTCAGACTGGGGGAGACTTCTCGGGTTCACCGCTGCGTGGGTGACGGGAGTAGAAAACAGGCACCCAGGGCTGCCCGCGCGCCCTCCTCTGGCGCCCGCTCCCCCTCACCTGCGTAAACGGGCCACGGCGGCCACGGCAGGCAAGCAGAAAGCGCTTGAGAAGCAGGCCCCGGAGCTGCTGGCGGGTCAGCGCCCAGCCGTGTCCCCGGCCCGCGGGGTCTGGCCCGAAGCCCTGCAGGACCCGTGTTTCCGGGGCAGACGTCGCTGAGGGGGACGGAAGGGTCAGTGCGCAGGCTCCGGGGGACAGGGAGGGACCGCAGACTCGAGGCGAGACAACTCACCTAGCTCCCCGTTCTCCAGGGCCGACTCTTCCGGCAGAACCTTGAGCCGTGAGGTCACGTCTGGGGGAGCGAGGCCCGCGCCCAGGTGCCGCTTGCGGCTGGTGATCTGTGGGGCCATCAGGGGTGCGTTCAGGTTTGAGGGTCCCCGTTCAGCCGAGGGTCTGAGTCAAGGTCCTGGGTCGCAGACAGAGGGGGTCGGGAATCAGGGGTGGAGGTCGAGGCTGCGCCTTGAGATGCAACCAAGGCTGGGGCCTCGCCGTAAAGTCAAGTCTAACTCTGAATCAAGGCGCGGGGTCAAGGACAGGGACCTGTGGCCGCGTCCTCTGGGTCCACGTCTGCAGCGCAAGCCTCTACCACCTTCGGGAAGACCTGGGGAGACAGAGCGGGGGCTCAGCCCGGGACCCCACAGGAGTCGCCCGCGCCCAAGACGCCATGGGGCCCTCTGCGTGTGCCCTGCCTCCTCCCCGGGGTGTGCTGCTGGGGGAGACCCGTAGGGCAGCTCCTTCACCAGTTGCGCCCCGGGCACCAGGCGCCGCACGGGCGACAGCAGCTGGGCGGGACCTGGGTGGACGGGGGCGCGTCAACCGGGGACGCAGCCGGCTGTCCTCGGGGAAGGGGCTGGAGTGACCCACGGGAACCTGTCTCTGCAGGCAGAGGAGGTTAGGGTTAAGCACCTGAGGGCAAGAGGTGACCGGAGATCGGGCCCGCAGTTCACATGGGGTCAGGGGTCCGGGCTGGAGTTACGGAGCCTGTTGCCCTGAGTCAAGCCCCCCACTGGCCCTTCCCTCGGGCTCTCCCAGCCCGTTCCCGCCAGCCGCGCTGCCCTGTTTGGCATCCAACTCCTATTCATCCCTCAAAACCCCACTCCAAGCACTTCTTCGTCAGAAACATTTTCTGGCCGCTGAATCGGAATCTAGGGGAACCTCGTGCCTCCCCCAACTCCTACCTTCTCGGTATTTGAGCAGCAGCTCCCAGATGCTGCAGCGGGAAGCAGGGTCGACACCAGCCGTGGGTTCATCCGGAATGACAACCTGGGAGCCGCCCACAAAGGTGATGGCCACTGAAAGCTTCTGCTGCGTCCCACCTGGGCAGAGGCAGGTGCGGGGGTCCCAGCACTGTCCCCTCAGTCTTGGGCAGGGCTGCGTCCCTTCCCCGTGCCCCCTTTCCCCACCCCCTGGATCTCCGTGCCTAGCCCCTCTGGGCCTCCCGGATCTGGTGTCTCCTTTGGCTTCGCACGGCCCTTGGGGTAAAGTCCCAACCCCCTTCCCAGCACCATTTCCACCGACCCGGATGCTCCTCCCCGGCTGGGCTCACCAGAGAGGCGGCGGGTCTGCGCACAACGCGTGGGGACAAGCCCCACGTCCTGCAGTAGACGGGCCTCCTCGGGGCTCACAGCTCCTGCACTCAGGCCCTTCGACCGCCCAGATGTGCTCCTCCAAGGTCAGCCTGCAGCCACGCGCTGGAACAACGGCCCCCATGGCAGGCAGAGCCCCAAGAACACCCAGCCCCGCCACCCCTGACGCTGCCCCGGGCCCGCCGAGACGCACGTCAGACAGCACGTTGTATTGCGGGCAGGCGCCCGGGTGGGACCCGACGGCTTCCATTCTGGACTGGACATCGTGGCCCAGGATGCGGGCAGAGCCACCAGTGGGTGGAAAGAGGCCGCACAGTAGGGACCTGGGGGTGAAGGGGTCTCAGAGCAGCTGCCCCTTCAGAGGAGGAAACGGAGACCCCCAGAGAAGGAGCAAAAGCACTTAAAAGGCACCTACTGTGTGCCCAGACTCAAGGTGTGTTAGGTCCCCGTTCTATAAAGGAGGAAAACTAGGCTCAGAGAACACGGTTGTCTATCCGCCATGTACCCCAAGTGGATTGGGGGTCGTCCCGACTTCCCTGTGGAGACCCCAGACACCTCTCCCATTGAGCAGATGTGCCAGCTGAGGCCGGGGGCAAATTCGGACAGTGGCAACCGCCCACAGCATGGTGGCCTTGCCGTCTCCGTTGTGGCCCAGCAAGGTGGTGATCTGGCCCTGGCAGAAGTCCAGGCTGAGCCCACGCAGGGCTGGCTGGGGGTTGCCAGGAAAGCATTTCTCCAGGCCCCGTACGGAGACCCCAGGAATCCAGCCGGGTGGGACCTCTTCTGTCGGCACTGCGGGAGGAGGGCAGGCTCGACCACGGGAGCCCTTTGTGGGGGGGGCTCTGCGGGACCCGGGAGGCCGCAAACGCTGGCCCGTGGAGTCAGGGACCCATCAGGGCTGGGGCCTATGGGCATTAGGGGAGCCCCACGGAGCCTGGGGGGGTGGAGGTGTGCAGAGGACCGGGCTCTGTAGGAACCTGGGTCTTTGGGGGACATGGGGCATACAGACAGGGAAGCGGCCATCAGGTCTCCTCGTGCCTCACCCTCTGGGTCCTTCGGGGTGGGAGGCGGGGTGGAGCCCTTGGGAGAACGAGGTCCAAACCAATAGCTTCTCCGAAAGGGAAAGTTCCACGGTTTGGGGATCCCATACTGGCCTGGGAGGAGCGGTGCTCTGTTAACCCCTTGAGCTCATCACCCTGGGGTGTGCCAGCTTCTGACCACGTGCCCGGGATCAGGGCATCCAGGTGGGAGGGCCCGGCCTGCCTCAGGCCGTCCCTCGAACGCAGCCACCCGGGCCTAGATGCCAGGAAGAGCCGCCCAGGACGGCCTCCAGGCACCAAGCGGCCCCTCAGCCCTGCCCCGGCTCACCAAGAGCCTCAGCCCGGCCGCCCTTCTGCAGGTATGCCCCTGCCCTGTATCCCTACCCCACCCTCCGTCTGCACCCAACCTGGGAGATGGCCTCTAGGTACCAAGTGGCGAGGCCATAGAGCACAGCGTCGAGCAGCAGGATTCCAGAGACCTGGGCCGGGCTGAAGACGCCAGGGGTGGGCCCGGTGCCCGCCCTGTGCCACTGGGCGCCTTCACCCTGCTCCTTCGGCAGCGCCAGGCTCTCGCAGCCGAACCCAGAGGCCACAGGCGACAGAAGACTGCGGTGGGGACAGGGGCGTCAGCGAGCAAACGCAGCGCAGCGCAGCGCAGGCCCCCGCACCCGGCCACCCCGGGTCTCACCACAGCCAGAGACCACCCGCAGGCAGCCGGTCTCGCCAGGCCACGCACAGCACGTAGGGCGGACAGAGCACGAAGTAGGCCAGGCCTCACACGCCGCCGCCAGGTTGGCGCGGGGGAAGCGGGCGCTCAGAAGGAAGCTCTGGACCACGGTGGCCACGGCGAAAGCCGCCAAGAACAAGAAGACCACGGCCGGGTAGCTATGGGGGAGGATGTCTCCGAGCTGCGAAGGGCGAATACGGCTCCTCAGGCTCCGGGATTTGCCCAGGGGCCCGCGCGCGCGCGCGCAGCCACCCCGCAGCCGGGAAGGCCGAGGCGTGCGCACCTTGGGCACCAGCACGAGCAGCGCCGTGCTGCCGAGGAAGGGCGAGTGGCAGCTGAGGAACCAGCCGAGCCACAGCACCGCGCTGCCGAGCCCCAGGGCCTGCATCGTGTGGCGCAGCCTCCTTTCCTTCCCTCGCACCACGGCCTTCACCACCGGCGCCACGGAGTGGATCCAGGCGTCAGGAAAAGCGGCAGCGACCGGTTCTGTACACGCAGGACCCTGAGGCAGGGGCGTGGCTGCGGTGGAGGCCAGAGGCCCCGAGCAGCCCCCACGGGCACTGGAGATCCAAAGGCGCAGCTGGGCCCCGGATGTCCCCTGACCCCTGTTCCAGCCTTAGGATCCCAGCTGTCTTCACAGGCCGCGTTCTCCCTGCCCCCGGGGACCCCAGCCCCTCCGGGATCCCGGTTCCTCCCGCTACAGGTCACAGGGAGTGGTCCTTCCAAACCAGTGGCTCGCAGCCTCGACCGCGTGAATGTTCCAAAGGGAGCCCGAGCCGAGATCTGGCGGCGGAAGGGGGGTGGATGCGCAGGGAGGGGGCGCTCACGCGTCATCCGCGTAGCACGGGGAGGGTGTCTGCTGCGGGTAGAGGCCTACACGGGCCTCGGTGACGCTGAGCCACACCACACATAGCGCAGGTCTGTCAAGGGGTCAGCAGCCGGGCCCGGGTCCCAGAACCTGCATGGGGAACGGTGGTGGGCTGCGGGGAGAGGCCGGGGAGCCCCACGGCCCCGCCCATCACCACCTTAACTCTCGAGCACACGAGTCGGTGCCGCCTGCATCTCGTCCAGGGAGCGTGAGGTGCTGCCCCCGCCCCGGAAGCCTTGGGCCACGCCCCACGGAGACCCCACACAACAGTAGACCCCAATTGGCCCAAGGGGTCCTGAGCTCCACCCATCCCAGGCTCTAGGCAGGGATGGCCCCGCCCACCACGCTCCACCTGTTCCTGATCTTATTGGTTCTCGAGAAGGCGTCGATATCCATGCGGATCTTGATGCGCGGGTGACCAGGGCCTGCGAGCTGTGCGGGGTCCAAAGTTCCAGAAGACGATGCCGGCCCAGAAGTGGTGCTCCGCGAGCAACTCCAGGGCCCGCGCCATCAGGGCTGCCTCTGAGGGTGCCGCCTCCAGCTTGTCCAGGGTCACACACTGAGGAAGGGCCTGGGTGTGGGTCCTGGGTGCCCGGATCCTCCCCTGAACCTCAGGGCCAGGTGGCGCTTCTTCCTCGGGGACACCAGGGCGCGGCCCAGCTCGGCCATCAGATTTCTGCAGGGCCAAGCTGTAGCCCTCCTCAGCCTTTCCTTGGAATGGCGCACTGCTCCAAGTTGGGTCCCCCTCCCTGAGCTCCCCTGGATTCCACAAGCCGCCTGCACACTCGCCCCCACATCCTGGGCAGGGATGATGTGCCCAGGGAGGCCCTGGATGAACCTGCTGTCCTCCGACCTGGCCTAACCTGCCACATGGCCGCATTTGTACTGTCGTTCAAGTAGTTGAAGAGCTGGGGTCCCAGCACACCCACGCCTCCTGGAGGCCCTTCAGTAGAGCCAGCTTCTAGAAGGTCCGGTTCCCCTGTGGCAGGTGGGCACCAAGATAAATGCCAGACCAGCCCTTTCTCGACCCTCCCCTGCTCTGAGGACCCCTGCCCACCTCTCCCGTTTTGCTCCAGCCCGTGGCTCTGAGCACTGGTGCATTCTGTTCCTCTGCCCGCAATCTGGGAAACTCTAACTTCTTCAAAAATCTGGAGTCCACCACCCATCTCAGGAAACCTCCGGGGTCAGGGCCCCCCCTTTGGCCTGGCACAGCCTCCCTGGGTTAAGGGAGGGACCCAGGACCACTCCTGCCCTTACCTGGGCCATGAGCCGCCTGGTGAAGCCACTTTCCCCAGGACTAGCAGCTTCAGGCGCCTCCAGAGGAGGAGGGACAGTGGGTGGGTTTCCAGCGACCCCATCAGCTCAGCACAGGCAGGGCCTGGGATGGGGGCACCGTGAGGCCCTGCCCCCATTCCCACTGCCCCACTTCCCAGACTAGAGGTCAGTCACTCACTCAGGCTGCTGTCGGGCAGGCCTGGGGCGGGCTCCTGCCCCACCAACTCCTTCAGGTGGGTGGCCTCATACCAGTCGAGGGAGGGCCCCCCTAGGACGCCAGGGCCCTTGGCACCGCAGAGGACTTCTGACACGGCCTCCAGGGGCCGGCTAGTCCCCTGAGGTCTCTGCAGCAGCGCCCACAGCTCCACCAGGCCGGGCAGTGCCAGGAGCTGGAGAGGTCACCAAGGATGCCACCCAGCCCCGACCGGGGAAGGACCCTGCCAGGAGCACCTTCTCCCTCGCGCTTTCTGCCCAAGCCCTCCCAGGACCTCCCCATCTGGGCAGCTTCCCCTCTCAGCCTCCCGGCTGGGGTGGAAGGTGAGTGGGCCGCTTCCTTCCTGGGCCACGTTCTCTGCTGCCTCCAGGAAGCTCCTCATGGACTCCAGGGTTTGGTCCAGCCCAGACCCCAGGGATTGCTGGGGAGAAAGCCCACAAGGGCGATAATGACCTTGATGGCATTCTCACCGGGGGTGTAGCAGTTTGTCAAGCTCCCGAAGATCCCGTTTTACAAATAGGGCAACGGAGGCTCCGAGAGGCACGTGGACTCATGCAAGGTCGCACGGGCTGGACACTTCACCACCATGCTGGACACAGCCCATCTGGGCACCCGTCCCTCGTCCCTCCAGGAGCCAGGGACAGCCCAGGAAAAGGCCTGGAAGCCGGAACCAGAGGCCCCTGGCCAGGATGGGGAAGCCCAGAAGGCCACGGTGGGAGCTGAGCAGAGGACATGACAGAGGGTCAGGCTGAGGACCCCCCTGAAGGCAGCATCCCAGAGTCACCTGGTCTCGCCCCACCCCATCTCATTTCTCGAAGCAGTGTCCCTAGTAGCTTAGTGGTCAGGGGCAGGCGGTCCCGCAGCCGGTTGCTTGGCTGAGGCCGGGCTGGGAGAGGAACACACAGAAGCACGAGTTTAGGCAAAGCTTGGCCGGAGACAGCTCCCGCCCTGTGCCCGTGACACAGCCAGGCAGGTGGAGGCTCAGAGAGCATCCCTGCCGGCCAAAGGGCCCTGGCCTCCTCACCTGCCCCGCCCGCCGCTCTCAACATTGGCATTAGCTTTCCCAGGCTGGCCAGCATCCTGTGGGCTCTCGTCCCCCACCCCCAAGGATGGTGTGGGCATCTGCCAGGAGCCAGAGGACGCTGGGGGCAGAGAGAGCACCAGGTGGAGGCTCGGCAGACACCCTCGTGCCTGTGGCTGCCGCACCCACCCCCGCTTGCTCACAGGGTGTCCTTGAAGTTGCTGAGGACACCTGGCTGCTCGGCGGGCGCGGATTGCGGGAAGCAGGTGTCGTTCATGCTGCAGATGAGACCCTGGAGCCGGGTAGGGTGCCGGCCGAGGGCAGCGGCTTGTTGGGGAAGTGGCCCGTGGGGACGTTGGGCGTGGGGAGCTTTGCCTGCACCCCCATCGTGTCTGCACCCTCGCGGACAGAGTGCTCACTCAGACTCGCGCTCTCTGACGCTCACGGGACCCTGAGGATAGGGTGACCCAGTGCCTCCCCTCTCCCCCACAAAGGGCCTGGTCCCTGGGGGGGCGGGGGGGGGCTTACACTCATGTTGCTCCAGTCGGGTTAGAGTGGCACCCAGGTTGAAGAAGAGAAACAGAGGCCCCAGCAACTCCACCAAGAGCTGGATCTGGGAGAGGGGCAGAAGAGGCGGGGGAGTGGGGGACCGTGGGGGACACCGGGGCCGCCCCGCCCTGGCCCATCTGCCCTGGCATTACCGGCTGTCTCCTGCGATACAGGACATTTTTCCAAAGCAGCAGCATTAGCTGTGTCCAGAAGGCCATGGTGGGAATGCACAGAGCACACGACGGAGGGTCCGGCTGAGACGCACTGTGTGGCTGCGCGCAACCCCTGGCCCTCCCTGAACCTCATTCCTCTAGCTCACGGTGCAGGGTTCCTGGAAGCTCTGCTTGGAGCCGAACAGCAGGCACTTATTTAAGGGTCCCTTCTGTCCCTGGAGGGGCGGAGCGGGCCAATGGGAGCCCTGCCCGAAGCCGTCCCCGCACCTGATTGGTTGCCTGGGCTGTCGCTCGCTGCAGGGCTGGGGTCCAAAAGGCTATCAACTAATTCCTGAGGGGGAGGAGCCTCGGCTTGACTCGTCACGACTCCACTTTGAGCCCCTTTGGGGGCTGCCAGGTCCAGGCCCCCAGCCTCATCCCGCGTCCTGGGAAAGATCCCCGCCCCCCAGCCCCAGCTCTAACCCAATGATAACAGCCAAGTGTTCACCGTGCTGAACATTTTACACACCAGGCCCCCAGAGACAGGCAGAGCCACCCCGCGGGAGCAGGGCCCCAGCTCCACCCACCCCTCGTGTATCATTTATCGTTAAGAACCACAAGACGCAGAGAAAGAGTAAGGCGGAGAGGCAGCGCTGCGGCTCCTGGAACCAGCAATTCCTGATCCCCGCTTTGGTTACAAGTGTCCAGCTCTGGCCTACTTCATTATTGTGCTGCCGGGGGGCAGGGCGTTGCCACAGGCCCCGATCGAGGCTGGAACTAGGACCCGGGACCCCCGACCCCCCACTGGAGGACTCTACATCGGGTGGGAGCTGGGGTGGGGGAAGCCTCCGTTTTTCCAGCGGGGCAGAGGGCTTGTCGGAGTTCTAACGCGGAGAGGGGCTGCAGGTGTCTGTCGGCAAGTACCCATCAGGTGAGTCCAATGCCCTGCAGAATTAGTGCCCAGTTCTGCCGCCCCTCGCCGCTCACACCCACCGGGGGCGGGGGGGGGGGGGAGGTGAGTGTGGACTCCGCCCTCACCCCCTAATTCCCAGGGAACCTGCCTCCCTCCCACCCATCCGCACCCCGGGACCCTCTCACCTTTCCAGCCCTCATCTCTGGCCGCCTTCCCTGCGCCCGACAGGAGCCCGGGGTCGCGGCCCCTTTAAGAGGCGTCTCCCGCAGCGAGCCCTAAACCCCAGCAGTTCACCTCCAGGGCCTGGGAAGCCCGCGGCCGCGCCCGGCCCCGCCCCCGCCCCCTACTATTGGCTGCCATCCCTGCCACTCACAGGCCGGGCCCGCCCGATCCACGCGCGCCGTGGAAGGAGGCCGCGCAGAGCCGGGTTTCTTAAAGGGGCCGCTCTCCTCTTGCTGCGTCGCCTTGGGGCGCTGGGTCGCCGGCTCACCCCGCGCTGGCCGAGCCTCCGACAGGCCGGCCGGGCTGTCTCCCCACATTGCGTACCCGCCTGCAGTGCAGCAGCTCCCCGTCTTACGAGGTCCCTTTCTCCCCACTCTATTCTGGGGGACCCCGGCCTAGCCAGACTCGCTTCGTGACCCTGGGACTCCACTTGTCCATCCACAAGGTGGATGGTCATCCACCATTGGTCATCCATTGGTCATCATTTCTCAATCCCACAAACATTCCTTTGGTCCCTACAGTGGGCCCGGCCACGGTGGAAGGGGGAAGGGGGGGCCCAGCATTCCAAGATTAGAGTCCTGGGTCATAACGGTCACTGCATTTTGAGGAATACCTCCGAATCCCTTTCTAGAAGACTGGGTAGATTTCCCAAGACCATGGTGAAGACGAAGCACGTGTATGGACCCCACAGCTCTGAAGGCACTGACCGGGGAGCAAGCAGATATACTGGGAGGATCCCTGAGAAAAGGGAGGTGGGCTTGGCGTTGGGGCTTTGAGGATGTGTAGGAGTTTGCCGCTTCCGGAACTGTGGGCCTAGTGAACAGCCCGAGCAACCCCTGGGGGCTGCAGGTGGAGCTGTCTGTGGGCTGGGACACGGGGTTGCGGGGCTCACCTTTCTAGCCAGCAGGCAGGCCCGCCTCTTTCCGCCACGCAGGTCCTGACCCGCAAAGCACTTTTTCAACCCACACTCACCTGCGCCCTGGGCCTCCACTCTTAGCTCCGCCGCGCAGCCCTGAGGACCTCCTTAGATGCTGGTCCAGTGCCCACCCCCAGGGCCCCCCGCCACACCCCCACCCCCAGGTTGCCGCAGACTCCCAACTCTCCCAGTAGTTTCTTCCTAAAAAGAGGTTTTTATTGCCTTTGGTCCACAGTTGACATTTCACATTATCTCTTGGTCCCAGGGCTCCTGGATGGGGGCCAGTCCCCAGGGAGGACCTCCGGGTGGGGATCCCTGTGCAGTACTTGGCAGAGGAATGGGGACAAGTAGAGGAAGGGTGGGGGGCGGGCCTGGCTTTGTGTCAACCAGGCAGAACTCTGTTGTCCTGCCTGGGCCTCAGTTTCTCCGCTAGGCCCTGGGGGGGGGAGGGGGTAGGCTACGGGTGACTGTCTGAGACTGCTAGGTCCTCACAAGACCTAAAATACTTGGGGACTGTGGCCCTGCCCTCTCCCAGGGGACCTGCTTCCTTCTCGGAGGCATCCCCTTCCATCATCTCCAAACCCCGCCCCCCACTCCCCTGCAAAAAATATTATTTTTCTTTCATTAAACTGCCCGAAGCTTCTGTGGGCACAAAACCACAAACTGATCGGCAGAGAAAAGGGAAGAGAGAGAAAGGCGACCGGAAACCATACGGGGCAGGGCCCCTCCCTGCCCAGGTTTCTTCCCCCAACACCTCCACCCCCCAGGCCAGCCCAAAGCCTGCTGGGAAACTCGCTGGCGGGAGGTGCTGCTGCGGACGCCCCGCCCACCGATCTACCTCCGCCCCTTCCCCACAGACAAGCAGAAACACAAGACAAAACAGAAAAATGCGAGAAGCAGGGTGATGTGGGGAGGCGCCCCGCTCCGGCGGCTCAGTGGCCCGCCTCCTCCTGGCGGTAGGGGGCGTATTCCGGGGCCTCCGCTGGGCCGTCGCCTGCAGCCACCGCACCCCCATCGGCCGCCGGGCCCTGCGGGCAGTACTTGGCGTCATAGATCTGCCGGCCCAGGCCGAACACCTGGCCGCTCTGGTTGGCGCCCTGAGTGTAGCCCATCTGCAGGGACAGGGACGAGTTGTCACACTTGTCGGTCCCCAGCTTGGTGTCGTAGATGTGCCGCCGGGTCCCGGGGGCCGTCATGCCCACCTGCACAGGAGGAGAGACAGCTTCTCTGTGCCGACTGTATGGGCCTGGCTCTCCCTGCCGGCCAGGGAGCTCCCCAGGTGAGGGCCGAGGCGTCCCAAGAACCCAAGACTTCCAAGACCATCGTACTGGCACATGCCAGGTGGCAGGAAAAGTGAGAATCAGCAGATCCGAAGATACCAGGGTTGCACGGAGCCCCTGGGCAATCCTGGGGGCAGGGGGGGTGGGTGGGTGAGGCCCAGGGCCGGCTAGTAACTTCCCCGGGACACTCAGCAAGCTGGCAGAGAGGTCGGAGGGAACTCCAGAGCGGGACTCTCAGTGACAGGCACGCGTGGGGACAAGGGTAAGAGCACACAGGGAGGTGGGGCCCGGGGAGCCCCACCTGGCTGGCACACTTGTTTGTGCCCATCTGGAGGCTGATGGTTGAGTGGTCCATGGGTGGCAGGATGTGGTTCTTCGGGTCATACAGATGCCTTCTCGTCCCATAAGCTGTCATGCCCGACTGGCTGGCGCACTTGTTTGTGCCCATCTGCAGGGAGGCAGGCAGGAGAGGTCAGGTGCCCCCGCCAGGCCTCTAGACCCCACCCTGAACTTGAGGGGACACGGGGCTCACCGGGCCCAGGTCACATTAGAAGCCCCCACCCCACTGGGGCGGGCCAGGGTCAGAGGCACCGCGAGCCCACCTGGAGCCCAATGACGCACTGGCCCGCCTTCATGGTGGCGTCATCAAAGTTGCGTTCCTGTTTCTCTGAGTATTTGACGCCAATGTCCACACCGCTCTGCAGCCCCTTCGTCTTGGCCTGGAGGGGAGGGGTGTTGGGAGCATCAAAGGGGTGGGGGGCAGCAGAGACCCTTGCACCGGGCCCAGACTGTGCAACTCTGGGAGAGGCACGGGGACGGGCTCCCACCCACCCCACCCACCAGCCACCCAGCGCCTCAGCCACCAGCGGTCTGACAGCTCAGGACAAGGACTCGGGGGGCTGGGGGCATCCTCACTGCCAACCCCTCCTACCCGGCCCGCCAGCAGCTCGCCGGGCAGGGACACCGGCCCCTCGCTCCTCCCTGGTCACTAGACCCCACACGCTGGCCGGATCCTCCTGTGCTCAGGGTGTTTCCCACAACATGTAACGTATTTCTAATCTATCCAGAGTGACTCGGGGATGAACTCTGGCTGACAATGGCGTGTCCACGGAGCTTCACGGATTGTGACAAATGTCCCCTGAGGGACAAAGTGCCACCCAATGGGGCGGCCGTGCGCGCGGGGCCAGGAGGCACGCGGCAAATCTCAGCACCTTCCTCTCAACTTTGCTGCGAACCTAAAACTGCTCTCAAATATAAAGTTGGTTTTCTATTTTTTAAGTAAAAGATTTGTTCCTCGTCTCCTCCCTTGAGACCGTGAGTCTGTGACTGGGTGGACCGTGCCTGCCTTGTCCAGCACGCAGTCCGAGGTGCCTGGTGCCGTCTCTGGGCCTCACCTTCCCGGCCAGGGCCAGAAGGGACACCTGCACCTGGGTCATGTTCCCGCTCTCGAACAGGTCGTTGGCCTCGAACAGGTCCACGGGGTTCATGCCGTAGCTGACCATGGCCTTGATGAAGTTCGAGAGGTTTTCCAGCTGGGAGAGGCGGAAGAAGGAGCGTGAGGCCACCCGGCCCGCCCACCCGCCCACCACACCATACGTGGTGGGTCAGCTGCCCCCTCCTGCCGCCCGCGGGCGCCTCACCTGGTGCCAGTTCTGCATGGAGCGGTTGATCTTGGGCACAGAGCCCGGCTGAAGCTTATTCATGAGTCTGGGGAGGGGGGACAGGACCCTCTGTTAGCGCAGGGGAGCCTCAGAGACCCGAGAAACGAACTGTACTCTTGCCACACTCTTGCCTTCCCAAGCAACCTCACTCCAGGCCTCAGTTTCCCCGCCTGCGATGTAATCTTCACCCGCAAGGGAGCAGAGGGCCAGAGTGTGGCAACCACTGTCGTGGGGGGCGAGTCTGCGGACCTGCACGCCCAGGGATGTCCGAAGCCACCCGAGCAGGACGCAGGGAGGAAGGGCCCAGGAACGCGGAGGCTCCCACCCGGGGGCGGGTGTGAGGTGAGAACGTTGGCCGCCAGAGAGCCGCCCCCAAGCGGCCACGCGAGAAGGCGAAAGACAAGCGGGACCCGAGACCCGCTGCGCTGCGGGGAAAGCCAGCCCTGGGACCGTGTGACCTCGAAGCGCACACCGTCAGGGCCACCGGCACCTGCCCACACCGCACTCACGTGCACAAGACAACGCCGTCCTTGAGACCCTTCTGGAAGTCGGGCCCAATCGAGAGGCCGGTGAGTCCCTCGATCCAGCTACGGAGCTCGGCCTCCTTCTGGGGGTCATATTTGGACAGGAGCTGGGTGAGCAGAGGACACGGGGTGCGGTCAGCTGGGGAGCTCCGGGAGGGCGGGGCCGCTCCCCCTTCGCAGGCTCAGACACGCCCCCACCTCTGGCGACAAACACCTGCTCTCGGCTCCTTCCGGTCCCGCCCCCACGCCCTGGCGGTGCCCTGCTCTCCCCGCACTGGAGAACCCCACTCTTGTCTGTTGTCTGTCTATTTATTGTTTTAATGCTTATTTTTGAGAGAGAGAGAGAGAGAGACACACACACACACAGAATCCGAAGCAGCTCCAGGCTCCAAGCTGTCAGCACAGAGCCCAACGCGGGGCTCGAACCCACAGACCATGAGATCATAACCTGAGCCGAAGTCCGACGCTTACCTGACTGAGCCACCCAGGCGCCCCTATTTTATTTACTAAAAAAAAACCTTTTTTGCAAGTAATCTCTACACCCAACGTGGGGCTGGAACTCACGACCCCAAGGTCAAGAGTCACATGCTCTACTGACTGAGCCGGCCAGACGCCCCTCTGTTGCGGTTTTTAAATTGTGGTGAGATAACAATAACATAACATTTATCATTTTAACCATGTTTAAGTGAACGGCTCAGGGACGCCTGGGTGGCTCGGTTGAGCATCCAACTCTTGATTTCAGCTCAGGTCATGATCCCGGGGTCGTGAGATCAAGCCCTGAATTAGCCTCTGCGCTGAGTGTGGAGCCTGCTTAACATTGTCTCTCTTTCTCCCTGGCTCGTGAGCATGCTCTCGAAAAAAAACAGTAAACCATCAGTAGTTTTTAACATACAACATTGCGCAACCACCGCCATAGTCTAATTCCAGAACATTCCATGTCTCCAAAAGAAACCCTGTCCCCAATAGCAGTCACCCCCCCCCCCACCCCCTGGCCCCCACGAGCCCCTTCCTGCCCGTGGACGAGCCTGTTCTGGACATTTCACACACGTGGACTCATACCCCGTGTGGCCTCTGGTGTCGGGTTCCCTCCCTGAGCGTCGCGTGTTCGGGGTCCGCCCGCGGGGCGGCGGGGGTGGGCGCCTCACTCCTGTTTACGGCTGAGTAACGTTTCAGTGTGTGGATGGACCCGTTGTATTTACCCATTCATCCATGGATGGACATTTGGGTTGCTTCCACCTTTGACTACAGTGAAGGACACTGCCATGAATATTCACATACAATTCTTTTGGATGTGTCTCTAGGACTGAAATTGCCGGGTCACATGGTAACCCTAGGTTAAACTTACTGAGGAACCACTAAAACTTTCTCTGCTCCTTACACTGACCATACCACTTACTGCCTCAGGACCCTTGCACAAGCTGTCACTTTTGGCTCAGATGTTTGCATGGCTGGGTCCCTCCCTTCAATCTAGTCACCGATCCAGCTTAAAGGTTACCTCCTTGGAGAGGGCTTCCCTGAGTACCCTGGCTAGGAAAGCCCTCCTCATGTCCTTCTTTCCCCCACTCTGCCTTCTTTTCCTTCTAGCTTTTACCTTTATACGATATACCTCCTTGCTTATGATCTACCCCTCAAACTCTGCTGCCCAGCTCAGTGCTGTCTCCACAGTCCCTGGGTAAATGGACAAAAATGTTCACGGTCTCCCATCAGCGCACACCCATTACCCACCAGCGCGCTCCCTCTCTCTCTCTCTCTCTCTCTCTCTCTCACACACACACACACACACACCCCATGTTTCCCTCGGGGCACCCAAGGCCAAGAAAGCCAGGATAGCTGGGGCCCAGAGAAGCCACAGCAAGTCAGGGGGACCCAAGCCAGTGTGTGGGCAGACACGGACAGCCCCAGGGCGGCTGCTGAGATGCCCGCACACATTTGCCCACACAGATCCCTGCCCTGGACGCTCTCCCTTCCTGTCCTTCCACCCCTACCAGGGGACCAGGACCCCAGAGCCACCCTCTGCAGACCCCACTTCTACTCTCACCTCTGCTCCCAACTCCCTTATGAGCATGGACACAGTTCTCACCCTGTGCCTCAGTTTCCCCAGCTGTGCAGAACTGTCTGCGTCAGGGCCTCCTGAACTGGGCCCCACTTCTTGGTTCCTGCATAGAAACCTCACGACATGAGGTCAGGGCTGAGCTGACCAGAGCACAGCAGAGACAAAGGCGGGGAGGCTGGCCCGCTAACTCGATCCTCCTGGCCCACCCCCCATCTCCCGGCTCCCACAGCCCTGCGGCCCTGCCCTGAGAAGGAGAAGCTGAGCCTGAGACAGGCCAGCTGGTCCGGACACCGCGCGTGCCTGCGGGGCTGGCCCCTGATGGCTCCTGGGGGCCGCGGTCCTGGGCAGAGGCGCCCGGCCAGCCCCACCCGCGGCCGCCGCCTCCCCCCTCCCCCCACTGGACAGCGGCCTTCAGCACATTCCTCCTCACCGCAAACTGCCAGGAATGTAGCCACTGCCTCCCTGCTAAATCGGGACCAGCTGTTCCCAGAGGTCTAGACCCCCCCAGCCGGCCGGAAATTGAGTGACTGCTCAGAGGGACGCTGGACATCAGCCTGCCTTCATGCCATCCAGCCAGGGGTAAACTGAGGCACGGGGGGCCAGGCAGAGGTGTCCAGAGGTCTTAACCTCCTCTTAAGTAGCTGGTAAAGTGGACGCGGCGTGGATCTGAAGCCACAGGAAGCTGGTTTCCCCTTCTGGTGCGGCCCCAGTGACCCTGGCAAGCTAGTCACTGCCCTGCCCATTCTCCAGACCTGCAAGCTGAGGGCTGGTCACCGGGCGCCTTCTGACCTCATCCCAGACACAGCAGGTCTCGACCTGCCCCTTCCGTCTGCGCACGGGCCGGGTGCCACGCCCTCACCCACTTCCTGCCGCCCCGGGAGACGCAGGGGGGTGGCCATCAGGCACTGGGTGCAGCAGGTCTGGGTTCCAGCCCTGACTCTGCCGCTCGCAGGCCGTGTGTGGTTCTGGGCAGCTCGTGTGACATCTCTTGGGAGCCCCACACACAGACCCGGCTCTTAACCTCCCTTGGGGCTGAGTGGGCCACTCACCAGCACCAGCACGGGTGGTGTAACCGGTCACCCCATCCAGCGATTGCTGGAGTGGAGAACGCGTTTCAGGAAGGCTGGGGAGCCTTAGCCTGCTCACTGCGCCTTAGTTCCCCAAGGCTCAGCCTCCCTCTGTCCGAGGGGCTGAGGCCAGCTCCTCGGAGCTCAGGAGGCCCTCGCGGTCCCCCTCCTGTCCGCGATCCCCGGGCTGCCAGTGGGACAGGTGCTGGTCCCTGGCTGGCAAGGCTATGCCTTCCACATGCCCAGGCAGGCTCCCGGGGGCTGCTGGCTGTGGGGCCACATTCCCAGGTGCCCAGTGGGAGGGACAAGCTCCCCTCCTGCTGGAAGGGCCCAGAGTGACTGGCCCGGGTCAGGGCCATCTCCCTGGGTCAGGGATCACCCGCTGCTCTCCGTTCCGCAGGCTGGACCCGCTGTGTGACCCTCCAGAAGTGTCTGCTGCTCTCTGAGCCAGCCAACAAGTGCTTTCTCAAACAGTGTCTCCCCCAGGCCCCATCCCGGGTCTCAGGACCCCCAGCATCCTGAACACGCCTTTGCCACCACCTTAACTTTGCCAGATGGGGACAAAGGGAAGTCAGCAAGAAGCAGCTGAGCAGGGGCACCGCCCCCCCCCCCCCACCAGGTCCAACTTCCCCCTTGGTCCTGCCCCCCCACCCCAGGTGTTAGAGGTGGGGAAATTCCTGAGGGGGGGGCCACACCCTTGGAAAACAACGGCGGACTGGCCCTGCTCCCTTCCCCTTCCCCGCCTGAAGTCCGTGTGGCCGGGGAATGAGGAGGGGGATGCTGGGGTCCCCTCGGGGCATTCTCGGGCCTGGAAACGCGGGAAGGGCGTGGGGCTGAGAGTGAGGGAGGGGTTCAGGTGGGGGAGCGCTAGGGAAGGGGTTAGACCCAAGCACTCCTAGATGCGGGGGGATGCCAGACCGCTCCCCCACACTTGGGGCCGGGAGGGGGACTCGGGAGGGTGCCCCCGGGGACCCCGGGCGGTAGGGGGTCGGAGGGCCACCCTCCTCCCGGGTCTGGGCGCTCGCTGCCCGCCCCACGTTGGGGAGCCCGGCGGGCGCGGAGGGCGCGCCCTCACTCACCCGGTTTTTGACCTCGGCCGAGAGCCCGTACGAGGGCCCCTTGTTGAACTGCGTGGAGCTCATGGCTGGCGGCGGGACGGGCCGGGCCGGGACGGGACGGGACGAGCCCGCGGGGCGGCGGGGGACGCGCGGGGCCCGGCGCCACGCCCCCGCCGCTGATTGGCCCCCGCGCACTTGTCCTTATAAGGCCGGGCCGCGTCGGATTCCTGCGGCCCGACTTCCTGAGCCCCTCGCCGCCCCCGACCCCCGCCCCGCCCCCGCCCCGGCGGGGCGCCCCGTCCCCAGGGCTGGAGGGGCCCCCTCGTCCCGTCCGAGCCGCCGGGAAGCGGACGCGGGGAGGGGCAGGGGCTCCGGACGGCCCAGACGAGGCCCCCCTGCCCTCTCCCTGCTGGAAGACCCCAGGCGGCGCCGGCACCCTTCCTGCGTCTAAGTGTGCCCCTCTGCGCGAGGACGCGAAGGGGGGCGCTGTTGGGTGGGACTCTGACACCTTGGAGCTGGGACGAGGACCCCTCTCTGTCACACTGAGGCGCCTCCCGGTCCACCCGGGTCCTGGGACTCCCATAGCTCGGTGGTGGACAAGGGGACTAGGGCAGTCTCCTCCAAGGAGGGGCCGCTGCAGCTGGGGCTTTGATGGATGAGTAGGAGTTTGCCAGCCCAAAAGGGATAGTGTTCCCGGCAGAACCAAAGGTGCCAAGCCCTGCAGAGACCGTCAGTGCTTGAAAGCACGTGGGGATCAACCCGATGGGCCGGGGAAGGCGAGCAATGACAAGGGGCCTCGAATGTCCCACCGAGGGATGACAGGGAGTGGGGAGACAGTGGGACAGAGACGAGAGGTCGACATGTCGTGGGGTACGGCTGAGGCTGCCAAGTTTTCCAGGCTGGGCACGCACGTGGTTCTCGACAGGCGGCGTGCGCTTGTACCGATAGATCAATAAATTCACAAATAGGTGACGGAATGAATGAATTCACTTACTCAGCAGCTCACTCTCCGTCACTCATCCACTCACCCGACTATTCACTCCTCAAATGCTCCCCAGCCTGGCTTCTGGGCCAGTCCCTTTGCTAGGAGATGCTGGCTCACAGGAGCCCTTAGCTCTGGTCCAGCCCGTCCCTAGAACGACTGAGCCAGGCCCAGACCCCACCCCTGCCCCTGTGAGCAGGCCCAGACCCCACCCCTGCGCCCTGTGAGCAGGTACAGACCCCACCCCTGCCCCCTTGGGCAGACCCAGACCCCACCCCTGCCCCCTGTGAGCAGGCCCAGACCCCACCCCTGCGCCCTGTGAGCAGGTACAGACCCCACCCCTGCCCCCTGTGGGCAGGCCCAGACCCCACCCCTGCCCCCTTGGGCAGGCCCAGACCCCACCCCTGCCCCTGTGGGCAGGTACAGACCCCACCCCTGCCCCTGTGAGCAGGCCCAGACCCCACCCCTGCGCCCTGTGAGCAGGTACAGACCCCACCCCTGCCCCCTTGGGCAGACCCAGACCCCACCCCTGCCCCCTGTGAGCAGGCCCAGACCCCACCCCTGCGCCCTGTGAGCAGGTACAGACCCCACCCCTGCCCCCTGTGGGCAGGCCCAGACCCCACCCCTGCGCCCTGTGAGCAGGTACAGACCCCACCCCTGCCCCCTGTGGGCAGGCCCAGACCCCACCCCTGCCCCCTTGGGCAGGCCCAGACCCCACCCCTGCCCCTGTGGGCAGGTACAGACCCCACCCCTGCCCCTGTGAGCAGGCCCAGACCCCACCCCTGCGCCCTGTGAGCAGGTACAGACCCCACCCCTGCCCCCTTGGGCAGACCCAGACCCCACCCCTGCCCCCTGTGAGCAGGCCCAGACCCCACCCCTGCGCCCTGTGAGCAGGTACAGACCCCACCCCTGCCCCCTGTGGGCAGGCCCAGACCCCACCCCTGCCCCTTGGGCAGGCCCAGACCCCACCCCTGCCCCTGTGGGCAGGTACAGACCCCACCCCCACCCCTGCCCCTGTGAGCAGGTACAAGACAGAAAGACAAGCCTGAGAGAGGGATGAAGGAAACTGGAGGGAAGCCAAGGCACCACGAGAGGTGTCAAGGAAAGCTGCATGTAAAAGGGGACATGGGAGACGGGGTTTAAAAGCATGAGTAGGAGTTTGGCACACGTGACAAGCAGCTGGTTGGGCTCTGTGAGGGCTCAGAGGTGACTCACCCCTACCCCTTCCCCGAGGAGCACACCTCCCTGGCCCCCACTTCCTGGATATCTGTCAACCCTTCCGATTCCTTCCATCTGAAGGTCCTTTCTTCAGGGTTCAAGTCCTAGCTGGTGGTCTCGGGTGAGTCCCTTCCCTTTTGGGTCTCAGCTTCCCCATCTGTGAAAGGGGGGACCGGTGCATGGCGGGGAGCCAACAACGGGAAGGTGCAGCTCTGAGTGTGGGAGTAATGTGGATTGTTGGTATCGAGGTGGGGCGCTCTGAGGGCGGCAGGGCCCTGGGGGGGCAGCCAGATGGCCCCCCTGCGGGTTCTGCTGGGGCATGGGAATCCGTGGGACCCAGGGCCCTGTGCGGCTGGCGGCGGGAAGGCGGCCCAAGCCGCTCCCCTGGGCCCCTGCCCCGGGCTGTGGTGGTCAGCGGCTGCCAGCAACGTGCCCAGCCCCCCGGTGCTTGTCCAGGAGCCGCCAGTGACTCTGGGGACCCCACCCTGCCCTGGGAGGCTCTGAGACGGACAAGACGGATCGGACGCTTGCCTGTGTGTGCAGCCCTACGTCCACGCCGTGCCCGCTCGGGCAAGTTCTCGGGGCGAGTGAGCGCTCGAGGCAGGGCCCCCCATCCCCCGGCCGCCAGGGAGCAGAGGCTTCGTCCTAGATTTTAATTCATCCTGACTTAGAAGTAAATTCCATTTGGGGAAAACATCTGAGGAGATTTGAAACAACCCGGGAACATACGCGCTTTGCTGTTTGGTGTAAGTTTTGCACACCCCAGCTACGCCTGAGTGTTTCCACGCTATGTCAGCGTGGGAAGTGAGGCGTGCTGGGCATGGGAAGCCCAGCCCGGATTTGGAAAAGGGTGTAAATTAACACCTCGGGAATTTTTCACATACGTTGCATGTTGAAATGGTAATATTTTCAAGATAACGAGTTATGTGAAACGTATTACTAACACTGTTCTCTTTTAGTCCTTTTAATGTGGCTTCGAATTTAAAACCATGGGTCCGGTTGGTCTTATAAATTTCTATCGGCCAGCGCTGTTCTGGACCTGGGGGGCCAAATCCAGATCCCAGATTTATGTATTTATTTTTTTGGTCTGGCCCTTGAGATAACGATGTTTTCTGACATTCTTAACCATCATTTTTTAAAAATGTTTATTTATCTTTGAGAGGGAGAGAGACAGAGTGTGAGCAGGGGAGGGGCAGAGAGAGAGGGAGACACAGAATCTGAAGCAGGCTCTGGCCTCCGAGCCGGCAGCCCAGAGCCCGACACGGGGCTGGAACTCATGGACCGCGGGATCACGACCTGAGCTGAAGTCGGATGCTTAACCGACTGAGCCCCCCAGGTGCCCCTCCAACATTTTTAAGTGGGTGAAAGGAATAGTACTCTGCAACACGTGGGAATCATATAATTTTAAAATGTGTGTCGCACAGAAGTTTTATTGGCACTCAGCTGTGCCCACTCGTCTCCAGCTGCCGTTGTGTCACACGGTGAGCTAAGTGCTCTGTCTGCCACGAGGCTGAGAACATTGGCTTCTGGCCCTTCGCAGAAGATAGTTTGCTGACCTGGGTGCTAGGCACTCAACCTCCCGGAACCCAAGACATCCAGACTCAGACACCCCAAAATTCAACACCTCAGGTTTATGGAATTGTATAATTCTGTATAATTCCTTGGCCTCGGCGCCCCCACTTGGAGCCTGGGTTCAAATCCCGACTCCCCGCTTGGCCACGTGATTTTATGCGGCAATCACAGCTGGCCTCTCCATGCGTCCGTGTCCCCGTCTGGAAAGCTCCTCACTGCCCTCAGGTTCGCTGTCAGCGTGCAACAGGTTAACATGTACATGCTTCTGAGCAGCCACAGGGAGCCAGCCTGACATAAGTGTAGTTGAGTGAACACGAGTCAGTATCTTAGGAATGTTGGCGTCCATCAGGAACCTGGCAAAGAGGTCTGGGGCCCCTGCAGCTGTCCTCTGCCCTTGACTCCCTGGCACTCAGTCGTTTTCCGGGACCCACCCCTGGGGAGAATGCAGGGGATGAGTAATGATGAAGGGCTCACAGGGCAGGGGAGCTCCAGGTACTCTGGGGTGGGACCTCGGTGATGCCGGTGGGACGGGGACCACAGCTGGAGGACTGGGGCTGCAGGGGCCCCTTCAGGTTCTGGGCTGAGGGCTTGGGCCCTGGGGTGTCGGTGGCCGGGCATGGGGGCTGCAGGTGCGGCAGGGGCCCCGGGCCCCTTCCCCACAGCCACCTCTTGGGCCCCCCCATCCCCTCAGTGCCTGAGCTCTCTGAGTGGGACCCCGGGGCGTCAGGGCAGGACCCCGGGTCGGGCCCCTCTGTGGGGTCAGTGGGCGCCTTCTGGGTGGGCTCCCCTCGCTCTCGGCAAACAATCACTTCAGTCTTGTTGCCTGTGTCGGTCCTGGCCGGCGGGATGTGACAAAACAGTAACAGTAACAACAGCATCTCAAAGCAGGGAGTGGGGGGACCTGCTAACTCAGGTCAGGAGCCTCCCTTGCTCAAAATCTGCCATGGCTCCCCACTGCCCCCTCAGCCAAGATGTCCTCCAGGACCCCACCCCCTGCCAGGTGAACTCTCCACCAGGCATGCCCTCTCTGTGCCCCCACATGTTCAGCCCTAGGCCTGTCTCAGGGCCTTTGCCCTGGCTGTGCTCTCTGCTGATGCTCTGGTCACCTGGCTCGTTCACTGCCCTCCCTCCTACTTGAGGGTCAGCTCCTCAGGAGCCTCCTCCCTGCAGCCCCATTTAACTCCCAACCTGCCCCAGCCCAGCCTCCTGCCCGATACCACCTGCACACCCAGACGAGCAGCGGTGATGCCCACGGCACCCTGGGAAATCCAGCCCGTCTGCTAATTTCCCGGCTGTGCCCAGAAGCATGGGTGTGGTGTTTGGTCCTTCTCTTATCTCCTTGGGTTTAGACCTAGAACTTTCCTTGGCCATTTCTTCTTTTCCTTCCTTCCTTCCTTCCTTCCTTCCTTCCTTCCTTCCTTCCTTCCTTCCTTCCTCCCTCCCTCCCTTCCTTCCCTCCTTCCTTCCTTCCTTTTTATTTTCATGACCGTGGCTTTCCAGGGATGCTGGTGGCTGTCCAGCGGCTAGCCATGCAGTGTGGACGCTGGGTGAAATTGCACTGGCTTTGGTGAGTTTCTAGAACACGGCAGTAAACTCTAGACTGTACGCGACCTTTTCAATGTAAATTACACTAATAAAAACAAGTTGCTACATTTCACATGCTCAGGAGCCCAGTGGGCTGGGACCTCTGCTGGACACGTGAGAAACTCACAGAGCCTCCCCACAGCCAGGCTGCATTTACTCTCCAGGTCAAAGGGACATCTGCCTGCCTCTCCGCTGGGAAAATTTTTTTTCCCCTCCTTTGCAAGTAACAGGTGACTTGAGGATGAACCCAATAATTTCAAGAGTGTGCATTTCTTGAGCCGTTAGCCAGGCCCTGTGCAGGGCACTCGACGAAACAGGAAGCGAAGGATTTCAGTCTCCTGGTCACGGAGGAGTAGAACGCCACCCGTCCGTCCATCTCCTGGGTGTGGTGCACACCTGCCTGCCAGGTGTCTGGGCGGAGCGAGGTGACCGCCCCGAGACACCCGGTTCCCAGAAGGAAGAAATAGTATTTTCTGTTAGGGGCACAGCTGTCAGGGGCTGGAAGGGAGCTCCGCCTGAGCGCGTCCTGGGCGACCGGAGCGGGGAAGGGCGGCGCAGGATCAGGGGGAAATCCGAGCGGTCGCCCACCTCCGCGGGGAGCTGGGCTTAGTACCAAAATATGGAACGCTTCACGAATTTGCGTGTCATCCTTGCGCAGGGGCCATGCTAATCTTCTCTGTATCGTTCCAATTTTAGTATATGTGCTGCCGAAGCGAGCACGACTACCGAGGCCCCAGCAGAGCTATTTAAAGACCAAAATCAAAATCATTTTACAGTTAGGCTAAACTGAGATGGCTGCATTGAACACGTTTTCTAGAGCGCCATGCAAATGAATATCTCCTACCATCATGCTTGCTTTGAGTGTCTGTTATCACGCTAAAACCCTCAGATGTTGACGAATTTAATAGTCCAAATTCCGCCTCGCAGCCGCTGAGGCTTGTGGGGGATAATATGCAAAACACCTGGGCCAGACACCACCCCGCCCTGGCGCTCCGGGCCCGGCGACCAGGAGGGAGGGCGGGGCTGCAGTGGGCGGGCCGCCGCCATCCCAGCGTTCTCCGCGAGAGCAGGGAAGCCGCTCTTGCCGGCGCGGCGACTCGCTGGCGTCAGCAGGCCGCGGAGGCGGAAGATGGCGGCGGCGGCAGCGGCCGGGCGTCGGTGAGCAGCGCGGCCGCGGTGAGGACGGCCGATGGCGGCCGGGAGACGCCCTCGGGGACCCGCGGGCCGTTAGGGCGCGACGCTGGGCGGCATGTCGGAGCACGCGGCGCCCGGGGCCCCGGGGCCCGGGCCCAACGGCGGCGGCGGCCCGGTCCCCGCGCGCGGGCCTCGCACCCCCAACCTCAACCCCAACCCTCTCATCAACGTGCGCGACCGGCTTTTCCACGCGCTCTTCTTCAAGATGGCTGTCACCTACTCGCGGCTCTTCCCGCCCGCCTTCCGACGACTCTTCGAGTTCTTCGTGCTGCTCAAGGTGACCGAGGTCCCGACTCCTGACCCTTGACCCTAGCGGCCGGACCCTCCACCCAGGTCTGCGACCTCTGACCGCGACCCCAGCGGGGCGGCGAACCCCCTTCCTCCGGGCCTCTTAATCTTGCGATCCCAGCCCCCGTGCCCGTACGACTTCTACCCGGGAGGCCCGAGTCTCACTCGCCCCGTTAACGGCCCCTGATCCCGACTCCGGAAACTCACTGCCAGCTCTGTCCAGACTGCCCCCCACCCCTGGCCCTTCCCTTTCCCAGGACCCTCACCTCGGGAGGCAGGAGCCCGGGAGCCCAGCCCTGTGACCCTGACCGTGCTGCCTGGCCTCCTCCGCTCTGGAGGAGGCTTCCAGACCTGTCCTGGCCCTGACCAAACCCCCAGTCTTGGGCTTCCCCAAATCGGGAGGTTCCGGGCCTCCCTCTCCCAGGACAGGACACAGCCCGTGCCCATCTTGCTGCACTGGAAGCCACACCCCATTTCCATCTCCCTCTGAGCCTCACCGGGGAATGTGACCTAGCCCAGGACATGTCGCCGGGGTTAGTGGCAAAGTTATGACTTAGCAAGGGGCCATGCGCAAACCCCCTTGCCATCCTCCCTCGGGTGGCACAGAGGTTTCAGCCATGGGCACAGCTCAGTGGGGACTGGCACTGGCCTAGGTCCTTCTACGGCAGGATCTCCGATGACAGCTGGCAGCCCTTCAGAGAAGGTTCCGGGTTCCTGCGCAGCGTGGTGGTCCCGGTTGGGCAGATGGCCATTTCGTTTCCCAACAGCATGCTGCCCACTGGGGCGGGGTGTGTAGCATCCCCAAGTGAGCTCTGGGCTCCTTGTCTGCAGAGAGGGGGCTGGTGCTAGCATTCGAGGCTCTTGGGGTGCAGACCAGACCAGGTGGGTCAGGAGCTGACAGCACTTTGGGGTCTGGTGGGAGGGGTGCAGTCATAGCTGCCCAACAGACCCGGGTGCTGGTTCTGGCCTGCCAGTGTCTCCGGGGAGTCCCCCCCCCCCCCCAGAGTCCCCCTGTCCCTTGTCTTTGGGAGTGCCTGATGGCACGAGGAGGCGGTCTTCCTCCTCTCTCCCCAGAGCCCCCCCCAGAACATCACGGGTCCCCTGTGGAGGATTCCTGGGTCGGGGTTCCTTTATTGGGCTCCTGAGTGTGTGTGGGTGTGACTTCCCTGCGGGGAGGAAGTGCTACTTGCCCCAGGCGGTCAGTCGGAGCTCAGCCTTCCCGGAGCAGGTCCTGGTCGCGTCAGTTCTGTCCCGCCACTTCCTGACATGGGAGCAGGACAGCCCGGCATACCAGGTGTCCCTGGAGTAGGTGGTCAGGTGTCCCGGGGGGTTCTGACTCCTGAGTTCTCCTCTCTGGGTGGTGCTGCTGGGCCGAGCGATCTCTGGGCCAAAGCCTGGAGGCCCCATGGACCTCTCGAATCTGCCCGACCCCTGGTTCCTTTTGTTTCCCTCATCTGCTCAGTGAGGGCTGGGACTGGCTGGTTTGTGCGGCTGCTGCAAGTTCCAGAAAGCTCCGTGCCTTTACTTCCTGCCTGCCCAGCTTCCGGCACTCTGGCCGCAGATACGGAGGTCCCTTGGTGACTTCCTCAGAGGTGCGTCTTTCTATGGCTCACAGCCAGGAGCCAGCCCAGACCACCTGATTCCCCACCGGGCCAGCCTTTGGGGGATGAGAGGCAGTGGCCGGGCCCGCGTTCCGGCAGCCTTGGCTTCCGCCTCTGCTGGTTTCCCTGGCATCGAGGCCAGACTGGGACCTCCGAGTCCTGGGGCGGTCAGCACCAGGTGCCCCAGCCTGTCTCTGAACCTGGGGCAGCCTGACCGTGCAGCCACTGAGCGATGCTGGGAGGGTAAGCAGGGCTCTGGCATTCGGTGTTTCTGCCGGTCTTTCCCTCGGAAAAACGGAGGTGACCTCCGGGGTCGTTGTGACGTGCGGTAGTGTGGAGTGCCGCCAGGGTCCTTGCTGTGAATGGGAGTCCCTGAGCACACCTCTGTGCCGCCTCCTGCCTGGTTCGGGGACCCAGCAACGGAGAGGGCGGAGCAGGAGGGAGGGGGAGACCAGGGCATGGGGTGCAGCGGTGGCCCAGCAGGGTCTGTGTGACGTTAGGCAGACTCAGGCCTGCTGCCCCCGGCAGAGGCCCCGGCTCCGCTCGTAGCTTCCGCGTCTGTCTGCGGTGACCTGGACACGGGGGCTCTGCATCCGTGTCAACGCCGCCTGCGTCACCGTCTCCCGGGGGCACTGCAGGCCAAGGAGGCACGGTCCGCGTTGGCCCAGCAGGGGTGGCGCAGATAACACGTCTGAGGAGTCTGGGCGGGCTCCCGGCTTCACGCGTACCTGGGCCCAGGGTCGCAGCAGCACGCTCGGACGCTGGGCTCCTCCCGTCCCCTGGCTCTGCGCCCCCTCAGGTCACGGCCCCCGTGGCCCGACGGGGATGGGAGTGTGTGCCCCTCTGCCCGTCCGCAGGGCTGGCTCCAGCGGGGAGGTCACGGGGTCCGTGGCTGGCACTGGCAGCATGTGCAGGGCTCGTGGAGAGCGTGGGAGGGACGAGGTCCTGGTGGCCCTGCCGGTGGCCCTGTAGCCACGGGTAGCGGGCGTGTAAAGTGTGCACCGGCTCCTTCGAGGAAACACCTTGTCTTTGGCCGAGCAGCCCCTGGGCTCGCCGGCTCCTGGACGGCCTCTTTTTCCAGAACAGCGCTGGGCGTCCCATCGGGCCAGCTGGACCCTTTCCCTGGGGGCGGGGGCAGTGGGTGATACACGGGAGTGAAGCCCCAGACGCAGTGCCCAGTCTGGGGGTGACCCGTGGCCAAAGGCCCCTGAGAAACTCGGCCGTCAGACAGTGACATGGGCTCTCAGGGAGGGGGGCGGCCCTCTTGACGCTCCTCCAAGCTGGGTAAAAGGTGCTGCTGGTGAGGTGCCATGGGGCAGAGTCCCCTCTCACCCTGGCGACAAGGGGCAGGTCGTTTTCTGTGGTGGGGGCCATTCTGGGTGCTGTGGGGGTAGAGCAGCCCCCTTCCCCTACCCGGCCATGCCAGGAGTGCCCCACCTTAGCGAGTCCCAGACGCTGCCCAGTGTTCTCCGCGGGCAAGATCGCCCTGGGAGAGGCCGTACCGTCCCCACAAGCTGGCCCTGCCAGCCCAGGAGCGGTGCAGAGGGCGCGGCCGGTGAGGTCAGGGGTGCCCTGAGGATAAGGCGGAGCGCGGGGCTGCCCTGCGGGCCTCCAGGCGGGGGCGGTCACCGGTGTCACCATGTGCTCTGAGGGGTCCTCTGTCAGGTGGGCCCAGGCCCAGTGTGCCCTGTCCCCGGGTGAGGGTCCTGCAGTGTCTGAGAGGGCATCCCTGCTTCCCTGGGCCGTCACGGGACTTGCCCACGTCCCTGGGACTTCTTCCTCCCCTGGAGCCAGCTCAGCATAGCCCCTGCCCGGGAGGGTCCCCCGAGCGCCGGGGGCTCCCGCACTGACCGCCCTCCCTCCCACAGGCCCTGTTCGTGCTCTTTGTCCTGGCCTACATCCACATCGTGTTCTCCCGCTCGCCCATCAACTGCCTGGAGCACGTGCGGGACAAGTGGCCTCGGGAGGGTATCTTGCGCGTGGAGGTCCAGCACAACTCGAGCCGCGCACCCGTCTTCCTGCAGTTTTGTGATGGTGGCCGCCGCGGCAGCTTCCCTGGCCTGGCCGTGGAGCCGGGCAGCTTGGAGCTGGAGGAGGAGGAGGAGGAGCTGGCCGTGGAGATGTTTGGGAACACCTCCGTCAAGGTGAGCTGGCCAGGAGGGCCCTGCACGGGAGGCGCCTGGTGAGCGCACGGCGAACCAGTGATTCGTCTGGTGGCAGGCCCAGCGCTTGACCTGGTGCACTCCTGCAGGTGCGGCCTTCGGGGCAGGGACCGTGCTGGGAGGTTCGGGGCCCTGGGCCATTTCCCAGCCCTTACTTGGAAAGGATTGGTCTGATTCTGGGGGCACCGAGGGCAGACACAGCTGACAAGGAGCCCCCTGGAAACGCTGGGCCCAGTGCTCAAAGCCGGTCCCGGCTGTCCCAGGTGGAGTGGCCGTCTGTGGGGTGGTGAGCGCCGTCACTGGAGACGTGCAGGGGCCCCCGGCACCCGCGGGGGTCGGGTGGATGTGTGGGGCCCACAGCCTGGAAGGAAGGACGCGCTCAAGCAAGTCCGAGGCCAGAGTCCCACAGTTGAGGGGCTGGCGCCCGTGGGGCGTGGGTGCCTACCTTGCCAGGCGGCCCCATCCCGCCGATCCTGCCCCTGTCCCCGGCTTCAGAGTGCAGACCCTCACCCGGAGGTGGCCGCTCGGGGGGAGCTCGGTGTTGGGGGTCTTTGGTGGGTTACAGGGCAGAGGCTGGCGGTCACGGCAGCCGGGGTGGAGTCTGCGTCTTTCAGTCAGCAGGGGGAAGGGGCCTCTGGGCCGGGCCGCTGACCCCTGTCTTGGCGCTCCACAGTTCGAGTTGGACATTGAGCCCAAAGTGTTGAAGCCACCGGGTGGTGCCGAGGCCCTGAATGACAGCCAGGAGTCCCCCTTCCCAGAGACGCCCTCTAAAGGTACATGCCCGGGGCGCCCGGCCGGCTCAGTCCGGAGAGCGCATCACTCTCGATCTCAGGGTTGTGAGTTCCGGCCCCAAGTTGGGTATAGAGATGACTTAAGAAATAAAACCTTAAAAAAAGTACACCCCGCGTGGGCTGCCGAGGTGTGCTTGGCGCCTCATGACAGCGGGTCACCGTCTAGGGCTCCACCCCTGCCCAGAGGGGCTGAGGGTCTGAGCAGCCAGATCGGTACTGGAGAATGGCCACTCTGTGCCTCAGTTTCTCCATCTGTCGGCAGCGTGTGGGACTCCTTCTCTGGGGGCCCCAAAGGCCCCGTGGGGGGTGTGGTGCAAAGCAGCTCTACGTAGCACCCCCTCCCTCGAGCCTGGCCTGCCCCTCCCCCCCCCCCCCCCCCCAGCCCTCCAGGGGCGCCCCGGGACTCACTGAGCTTGCCCCGGCAGCATGGCCACAGGATGAATATGTGGTGGAGTACTCGCTGGAGTACGGCTTCCTCCGGCTGTCCCAGGCCACACGACAGCGACTCAGCATCCCTGTCATGGTGGTCACTCTGGGTGAGTGTCCCCCAGGGTGAGGCAGAGGGGATTTGGGGCAGCCTGAAGCCCATGGGACCCGGGTTGGGGGCCTGTCTCCACCCTCTGGCTACAAGAAGTCTCCTTCCTCCAAGGCATCCTGGGGCGGGAGGGTCACGGTGCTGCCTGGGGTGGGGCCCTGGCCAGACGCGCGTCCGTCCTGTGCCCGCCCCGCAGACCCCTCGCGAGACCAGTGCTTCGGGGACCGCTTCAGCCGCCTGCTGTTGGCCGAGTTCCTGGGCTACGACGACATCCTCATGTCCAGCGTCAAAGGCCTGGCCGAGAACGAGGAGAACAAGGGTGCGGCGGGCAGCAGGTGGGGGCTGGGTGCGGGGCGGTGGCCGGGAGGGCGCTCACGGCTCCGCCCCCCCCCCTCCCCCCACGCAGGCTTCCTGCGGAACGTGGTGTCCGGGGAGCACTACCGTTTCGTGAGCATGTGGATGGCTCGCACGTCCTACCTGGCCGCCTTCGTCATCATGGTCATCTTCGTGAGTGCCTCGGGGGCGGCGGGCGGGGTGGGGGCGGGGTGGGCGTGCGGGCCGCCCCCCCCTGAGGCATCTCGCGGCCCTCGCCCGCAGACCCTCAGCGTCTCCATGCTGCTCCGATACTCCCACCACCAGATTTTTGTCTTCATTGGTGAGTCTCCCTGCTGGGCCAGCCGGGCGGGAGGGGTGGGCTCAGCCCCAGGCCCCCCGCGGCCCCTCGCCCACCCCCCCCCCCCCCGCCCCCGGGCACCTCACCCGGTCTGCCCGCCCGCCGCTCTCTGCCCGCAGTGGACCTGCTGCAGATGTTGGAGATGAATATGGCCATCGCCTTCCCCGCCGCGCCCTTGCTGACCGTCATCCTGGCCCTCGTAGGTGAGGACCCCGCCCTCCCGGCCCCGCCCCCGCCCCGCCCCCCGCTCCCGGGGCGCCCCGCCCCCAGCGCCCCGCCCCCAGCCCAGCCGCCGGGCCTTCCCGCAGGGATGGAAGCCATCATGTCCGAGTTCTTCAACGACACCACCACGGCCTTCTACATCATCCTCATTGTCTGGCTGGCCGACCAGTACGACGCCATCTGCTGCCACACCAACACCAGCAAGAGACACTGGCTGCGGTGAGCACGGAGGGTCCGTGGGGGTCCGGGGTGGGCTCGGCGGGCGGCGCCTCACTCTCCTCCCTCCAGGTTCTTCTACCTGTACCACTTCGCCTTCTACGCCTACCACTACCGCTTCAACGGCCAGTACAGCAGCCTGGCCCTGGTCACGTCCTGGCTCTTCATCCAGGTGAGGACTCGCGTCCCAGGCGCCGGCCGCCCGCCGCGGGGCCCGGGTTCCCGCGGGGGGCCCGCCTGACTCCGAACCCGCCCTCCGCCCTCCGCCCTCCAGCATTCCATGATCTACTTTTTCCACCACTACGAGCTGCCCGCCATCCTGCAGCAGATTCGCATCCAGGAAATGCTGCTGCAGACCCCGCCCCTGGGCCCCGGCGCCCCCACAGCCCTTCCGGACGACCTCAACAACAACGGAGGTGCCCCGGCCACCGCGCCTGACCCTGCTGGCCAGGCCCCCGCCCTGGGCCCCGGCTCGCCGGGTGCTAGTGGGGGTCCCGGGCCCGTGGCTGAGGCGCCCAGCTCCCTGGTGGCCGCGGCGGCCTCGGTGGCGGCGGCGGCCAGCGGTGACCTGGGCTGGATGGCAGAGACGGCCGCCATGATCACAGACGCCTCCTTCTTGTCTGGCTTGAGTGCCTCCCTCCTGGAGCGACGGCCCGCTGGCCCACTGAGCCCTGGTGGGGGTCCCCCCCGAGTCCCCCAGGACAGTGCCCCCTCCAGCAACTCCCTGGCGCGTGACGCGGCGCCCCCAGCCATCGGGGTGAGTGGGCCCAGCCCTGCACCCACAGCCCCAGTGGACCCGCCCCCGGAGGTCGGCTCCTGAGCCTTGGGCAGCTGACCGCCCCCACCCCGTCCCTGGCCATGCAGGCCCACTGGGCATGACCTGGCCGGAGCCCTCGGGTGTCGGGGAGGATGTCCCGGTGGTTCTTGGGACTGCCCAGCCTGCCTCGGGGTGGTGTCAGGGTCCATTGGGTTCGCCCAGAGGTGGCCGTCTCTTCCCCAAGGTGGGGCCTGCCGGAGGCCTGTCCCTGCTACGTTAGTGGTGGGCCCCCTCGGCCGGCAGACGGAGGCAGGCCGATGAGAGTGGGGTGGGGGCTCCGTGGAAGGTTCTGGAAGGGGCTGGTGAAACGTGTGGAGTGAGCTGTCCCTCAGTAGAAGAGCTGGGCAAGTCTCTGATCAGGTGAATGCCGGCGGGGGCCACCCTCGCTGTCCCGGCCCGCTTGGCTGGTGCTGCATCGTGCTCAGTGCCTTCTCCACGGCACCTGACCCCGGGTGTGCGTACCAGGGCTGGGGTCCCAGGAGGGCAGAGTTGGCACCTCGGGGTCGGGGACGCGGACACAGGCGCCCACCTGGAAGGCAGCGGCCGGGCACAGGCGTCCAGCCCTGCTTGGGTGGGAGTGGGACAGGGCTGGTGGCCAAACCGAGTCCCTCGGTGAGGAATGCACAAAGGCGCTCATTCCATCCTATTTAATTGCAGTGTACAAAATCGTGTTTGTATATAGAATAAACTGTTGACGGCGGCCTGGCGGCGTCTGTGTGTGCAGTCAGGGAGGGGCCTCCGTGCTTCCTCCCGTCGCGCCAGGATGGCTTCTGTGCAGGCTCCGGGGTGGGGGCCGCCCCGTCCAGGCCGGCAGGGGTGGGGGGGGCGTTCCCTGGGATGAGTCACCCGTGACTTCAGGTGCTTCAGCTGCTTCGGAGCAGCCTTCGGGCAGGTGCAGAGGCTGGTCGCCGGGGCCATCCCCGAGCTGGGCCAGGAGCTCTCGGCGCCGCACCAGGGCCTGGTGGAGCCGCTTCTGCGCGCTCCTGATGCGCCGCTCCAGCTGCTCCAGCTCACCGGGGCCTGGGGCGCCCGAGGACAGGCGGCCGTTGGAGCAGAGCCAGACGGGGCCTTCCGGGGGCCCGGCCTCCGAGTCCGGCGCTGCGGCAGCCACACTGGGCTCCAGTAGGAAGCGCACACGACGCCCCCTCGCCGCGGCCCGGCGCACGTGTGTCCAGCCCCCCTTACCTGCAGAGGCCGTGGGCGTGTCCTGCTGCTGCTCGGGAGCCCTGGGGACATGGGGTGAATGGGGCTGCGCCAGTGTCCTGGCGCTCTGCCCCTGGGGTCGGGGTCCCTCCCCGTCGGTGTGGGGCTTCCTTGTCCTTCCGGGGAGGGCCGAGGCGACAAGCGGTCAGCTTGAGGGTGGGGGTCAGAGCTGGCAGGGGGCCGGGAGGTGGCCTTCGGGGCCCCTTACCTTGGCTCTGGCTCCTCGTGACCTTCCGGAGGCTCTGTGTTGAGCGCGCGGTGGATTCTCTACAAGTCCGGACAGGCGCTTTGTCGGGGTCACGGGAGGCCGCCGTCGCCCGCCCGCGCAGCCCGCCCATCGGCGCAACCCGCCCCTCACCTGGCTGGTGTGCAGCCAGTACTGCAGCCTGTTGCCTCTTCGCATGCGCGGGAGCACCAGGTGGTAGAAGACGTGCTCCCCCAGAGAGCTGAGCAGGGCGCTGCCGAGGCCCAGGCAGAACAGCACGAAGAGTCCCGAGAAGTGGTAGATGCCCACCTGCAGCGTCTGGGGGGGGACGGGGGACGACACAGGCACAAACCCTCCGCGGGCGAGGCCGGAAGGGGAGCCCTGGCCGAGGCTTCCACGTTCGTGGGGAGGACACCGGAGCTGGGCTTTGGTAGGATGCGTAGGAGCGCACACATCTTGGCAACCACCGGAGCGAGGGCCGTGCAGGCTCAGGGTGCGCCCCCGCCTGCCCCCGCCCCGTGTCCCCTGGCCCTGCCGCACCTCGGTAACGGCGAAGACGCGCTTCCCACAAGGCACCATCTTGTACCACTTGTCGTGCAGCAAGTCGATGAAGCCGGAGGACTTGTAGCGGCTGATGAACTCGGACAGGTTGGAAGTGAGCGGCGAGTTCTGAGGGAGTCCGATGCCGTAGCCTGGGGGAGGCCAGGGGTGGGGTTGGGGGCCAGGCTGGACGCAGCCCCAGAGGAGCCACCCCTGGGGCCACTGCTCCCGGGGGCCACCGCTCCCCGCGGCCCCTCACCCTCCATGGCGAAAGGCTTGCCCACGGTCAGTAGTTTGCAGTCGGCGTCGATGGAGACCTCGTAGTCCAGGAGCGACTTGTCCATGATGAAGGCGTTGAGCTTGGGGGGGTCGCTCCTGCGGGGTGGGGGCAGTGGGGTGAGAGGCCCCGCCTACCCCGGGGTCCCGCCCTCCCAGGTCCTGCTCCGTCGCCCCCGCCTCGCAGGCTCCGCCCCGTAGGCCCCGCCCACCCCGGGGTCACGGCTCGCTCCCGCCTTCCCCCCCCCCTCCGCCCCCGCCGATGGTTCGTCCCCGTAGTCTCCGGCCCCGTCCCCGGTGCTCCGCCTCGCCCCGTCAGGTCCCGCCCCCTCGGCTCGACCCAACCCCCGCATGCCCCGCCCCTGCAGGGTCGGGCCCGCCCCCCCGCGGCCTCACGTGAGCATGGAGACGCCGTGGGGCGTGGTGGGCGCGCTGTGGCGCCGCATGTGCGCGTACATGTCGGGGAAACTCTTTTTGATGTAGGCCTCGGCGCTGCTCTCCCACACGGTGCCCACGCGGAAGCCCTGGGACGGGTGGTGCAGCTGCGGGGGCAGCTCGTCAGCCCGGGCCGCTGTCGCCCTGGCCTCCGGCTGTCCCGCGCGCCCTGCTCCGTGCACCGTGCTGGGGCTGCCCGGGGTCCCCAGGGCTCTCGCCCAGCTCCTCCCGCCGCCGCCGCCGCCGCCGCCGGCCCGACTGGGGCCCCTCTGGGCGCCGAGAGGGGGTCAGCAGCACCCCTGCCCCACCCACTCGGTGCCAGGAGCTCCCCAGTCGTGATGTTCCGCGACATGGCCCTCTCTCTGTCCCTGGGGGGCAGGATCGCCAGGGTGAGGGCCGCTCTCCTCAGTGCCCACTGTCCATCTCCACGCAGACCTGGCCCCGAGCCCGAGCTCGAACCCCAGACCTCCTCCTCCTCCTCTTCTCACCACCTCCTCCGTGGCTGCCCTGGGGGCCCGCGGGAATCCCTTGGGATCAGGCCCCCCACACCTGTCCTCCCGGCCCTTCCTGCCCCAGTCGGCCCTGTACTGCCTCTTCTCACCCTGTTTCTCTGGTCTCCACGCCACGTGGGTCTGCAAATCCTGTGGCTCCACTTTCAGAACCACCCGGAACCCCGCAGCCCTGCTGGCCGCTCCTCCCTGTCCTGGGTCCCCAGCGCCGCCCACAGTCTGCAAACTCCTAAGGGATGAGTGGTTACACTGACCCACGCGTCCTGATGTGGCCACAGCCCTCCGGAAAAGCCGGACCCTTGTCCTGTGGAGCGTCTAGAGCAGTCCTGTCTGGAACCTTCCGACGAGGAGACCCTGTACCTGTGCTGTTCTCAGTGGCTGTTGGGCCCTTACAGTTAATTAATTAAATGTTGAAAGTGGCCGCGTGCGAGTGGCTAGCACATCACAGAGCACTGGGCCCAGGCTGTCGTACCAATTTACAAAGATACGGGGCTTAGGGTGTAGCACCCCTCAGGACACAGTCAGCCGGATCCGAACAGTGGGAGCTGCTACGGGACAAAAACAATTTCTCCAGCAAACACATTTTTGGGCAAGAAATAAGTGGAGAGGAAATGTACCCACAGTGCCTGTGTGTTTAGGACCAGATTCAAACAAGCCATGGGGGGAGAAAAGACAACTGGGAAAAGGGGACCCTGAGTTGTGTGAAAGCTTCCAGAAAACTGGTGAACTGACAGTCCAGTGGCTGGGACTGGCCTGGGTGGCTGGGAGTTGACTTAGGAGCTGGACAATGGGTTCATCCATGGTGCTCACTGCTCCCTGTTCAGGAATAAACTTTTTCATTAAAAAAAGAGAAATATGTAGACTGGGGCACACCTCTGCTCTGCCCGCAAGCCGCCAGGGCTCCGACAGAAAGTTCTGTCTCAGAAAGAACCGCTTTAGGCACCCTGCAGGACCTGCCCCGGGGCCTTTGCACCTGCTCTGCCTTCTCTCCCATCATTCCTCCCTGATCTCTACATAAAAGTCTCTCGAATGTCACCCCCTCCCAGAGTTATTTCCTCACCCTCGTTTCAGAAAACGCCCCTCCCAGGACTCCCTGTGTTCCCACTCTGCCTCATTTTCCTTCCTGACACTTTACAGCCATCTCACACACCAATCCGGCGTGCTTCTCTTGACCGCGACACCTCTCCCTGGGGCACGGAGACCTTCGCCTGTTTGGTCCCGGCCGGGTCCCCCACGCCCGGCGCACACACCGAGCGCTCGACAAATGTTTTCAGGAGCAGGTGGCTGCCGGCGGCTGGGTCTTGGGGCGGGAACCGGGGGAGTGGGAGACCTCCCGCCCCACGGCTGCCCACCTTGGGGTCATGGATCCCCGACAGCTCCTCGAAAGTCTTGTCCCCGACCATGACGGCGGCCAGGTTGGCTGTGTAGCTGGACAGCACGAGCAGGCAGAAGATGGCCCACAGGTTCATGAGGAAGCGGCCCGTGGGGCACTTGGGCGTCTTGCTGGAGACCGTGCGTCCGAACAGGATGGCGTAGCAGAGGTTGAGCGCCGAGGAGTAGGAGAACACGGTGGCCCGGTTGCGGCCGCGGGGCGTGAGACCGTAGGGGCTGCGCCACTCGTACAGCGTGAGGAAGAGCGCGGTGAGGTGCAGGGCCGCGAAGACGCCCAGCCACATGGACCAGTGCAGCGGCCACGTGAAGGCGCCGATGGGCGAGGCCGTGTCCCGGGCGCGCACCATGATGCCCAGGCTGGTGGAGAAGAAGGGGCTGCTGAAGTCCAGCACCTGGGAGCGCGCCGAGTTGATGCTGAAGCTGGTGACGGCCATGTGGGCCCTGCCGGCCAGCAGGTCGCCCACCAGGCCGGTCCAGCGGCCGTCCCGCAGGGCGCCGTACTTGCCGTCGCCCACGATGTACAGCTCGAAGTCGAAGGGCGCGTCCTCCGCCAGGCGCTCCAGCAGGTCGATGCAGTAGCCGTAGCAACACTTGCGCAGCGCCCGCGGCGCCGAGCCGTTGGCCAGGGCGGCGAACAGCGCGTCCAGCGCGGCCGAGTCGTTGGTGCCGGGGGCCAGACACAGCCGCCCCGCGGGGCACTGCCCGTCCTCGTCCGGCTCGCGGGCGAACACGAACGGGTGCTCCACCAGCGTCACCACGCGCAGCTTGGGCCGGCCTCCGGCTCCCAGCGCCGGCGGGGGCCGCGCGGCCGCGCCGCCCGGCTCCGACTCCAGCCGCCCGGCCCGCCAGGTGCCCACCGTGGCCCAGGCCGGGGCGCCCCGCGGGTCCTGGCGCAGGCTCCACACTCGGAAGTGCCGCGACACGTGCACCTGGGAGGAGCCGGTCACCCACACTGGCCCCGTGCGGCCCTGGAAGGACGTGTTGGCCAGGAACCTGGCGGGGGGACGGCGGGGGGCACCGTCAGGCAGCGGGGGCCGGACCCCTTGCCAGCGTGGCACCCGTGCCACGGGGGCGGTGACGGTGCCCCCGGCCCGAAAGCGACGACTTCCTGGTTCTCATGCCCGGCGAGGCCGCCTGGCTGGTTCACTTCCCCTGCCCTGCACGCTGCCCCCAGAGCGCCCTAAGCCCCCGCCTGCCCCTTCCCCTGCCCTGCTTCCACCTTAGGGTCAAAACCCGCTTTCTCGGGAGGATACGATGCCCAGTATACAGCAAGGACCCAACAATGGTGCCTTTCCCGACTCACAGACGGGACCCGCACACCCCTCACTCACCGTGCCAGCAAGCGGCCCGAGGACAGGGACCCGGCCGGGCGTGGGTCGTGGCAGTTGACCGTGGCGGGGGGGAGGGCGCGCTCCGGTTCCGCACGGGCCGCGCTTCCCAGGGCGCGAGCCACCAGCTCCACGGCGTCATGAATGGCGGCCTCCAGCGGGGGCCGAGCCACCTCGCCCAGCGCCAGCAGCCCGAGGGGCAGGCCGTCCGTGGGCAGTACCTCAGGGGACAGTGGTGTGCCCAGCAGCCAGCGGGGCCCCGGGGGCGCGGCCCGCAGCACCCAGAGGGCGCGGGCCGCGTCACAGCCAAGGAGTGCAGCCACGGGCACTGGGGCCGAGCCCCCCGTCGGGGCCCCCAGGGGGGCCAGGCGTGCCTGCAGCCCCGCGGCACCCGGCTCCGGCCGACCCAGGTCCAGCACGAGCTTTGGGGCCCCGCCGGCCCGGGCGGTCCAGAGGGCCACCAGCCCAGCAGGGTCCCGCACGCGGCAGAGCACCAGGCCGACGTCCTCCCAGGCATGGGCCTGCAGCACAGACACCAGCACGTCGAGCAGCGTCTCTAGGGGGCTGGCCCAGTCCAGCTGCAGGTGGAACGGATTCTGGAAAGGGGGTGGGCACAGTTAGGGCTGGCGACCTGTGACCCGCCGCACCCTCCCCACCCCCACGAGTAGGTGCTCGATAAACAGACGTCCTCTTTAAGACCGGGTGGCATGCCTGCCTCCGCCAGCCCGCCCCTGCTCTAAACCCTCTCTGTCTCCCCACCACCATCAGCACAAAGCCCAGTCTCCTTGGCCTGACACTCAGGGCCTACTCGCTTGGTTCTGGCCACCCTGGTCGCACCCCACTTTGGGGCTTTTCGCATTTCCCAGCTGGAACACCTCTCCTCTCTCTCTCTCTCCTCTCTCTCTCTCCCCCCGGCACCCAACTCCTACACATCCTTCAAAACACAGGTCCGTCACCCATCCCCTATTCAGACTTCCCTGGCAAGCCAGGGGCTGAGGGACTCCTCTATGCCCTGTGGCACCCAGAAAGTTCTCCGGGACTTGCTCTTAGCCTGTGAAGGATGAGAGAGAGGGCAATGCCAGACACCTAAGGCGAGCAGGGTGTTGCCCCGGTGAGGACAGGATGCCCAGGGCTGAGGCTGCTGTTCAGTCCCTGGGGGTCCAAGCGAGTCCTCCCAAAAGACCGACGTAAATAGCAGGGGCTCCGGGCCTGGAGGCGGCAGCAGAGGGCGCCACAGGCCTGGCTTTGAGTTCTGTATCTTTCCCACAAGGTCGGCGCAGGGGGCCCGCCTCGAGGCAGAGACAGCGGGGTTAAGGAGACCCCAGGCTTCCTCTACAGTCGAGGTCTCCCCTCCCTGAGGAGAAGGACGGCCTGGAGGGGCTTCAAGCTGCGTTCGGAAGGCGGGAGGCCCCTACCAGTCCCCATATCTCTAGGTTGGGCCCCTCCCTGCTGTCCTTGTAAGGGGGCCTTTCCCAGAGGCACCACGGGGGTCCCCAGAGCCCTCTCAGTCACCCCTCATCCGTATCCCGCTTTCTGCTTCTTCGGGCCCAGATCCAGAATCAAGGAGAGAATAAACTCCAGAGATGCGGAGGGAGGGGTCTGACTGACAGGGAGGGTGGCCCGTCGCGGGGAGGAGACTGGGGAGACCAGCAGACCCCGGAACTGCACCCCAGAAACCGGCAGAAAGACCTGCTTCCCCTCCCAGCCCGGGGCCCAGCTCGGTGGGGCTGGGGGGCGCCCTCGGACCGGGGAGGGCTTCTGGGGCCCACAAGGGCAGCAGCCACGGTGGGGAGACCCCATCACCAAAGCCCAGGAAGGGGGTCTGCACAGGAGTTGCGGCCCCGCCGCCCCCCACCGCCCCCCACGGCCCCCCTCGAGGGGGGCCTCGTGTGGGTTTGGCCATCCTGGGTCCAGAAGCATCGCACCGGGTCGGCCGCCGTTTCTGGGTCCCCGCGCCCTAGGGGGCATCCGGGGTCAGGAGTCCACGTCCCGCGAGCCCCGGGGGCTCCTGTGCCAGCGCCCCCCGGCGCCTCTGGCGTCGGACCCCCGGCCCCCGCCCCCCAGGGCGTCCCGGGGCCTCCCTCGTCCGGCCCCCGGGGGGCCCCGCGTACCGGGTCTCCGAGGGGCGCGCGCGCCTCCCGCCGCAGCACGCTGAGCACGGGGGTCTCGGCGGCGGCCGCCAGGAAGTGCAGCTGCCGCAGCTCGGGCCGCGCCCCCGGGAAGGCGAGCACGGCCCGCACGCCCGGCGCCGCCAGCGCCTGGCACAGGCCGCGGGCCAGTGAGGCGGGGTCGCGGGCAGGGGGCGCGGCGGCCACCAGCTCCAGGCTCAGGTTGTGCGGCAGCCGCGGCGCCAGGGCGGCCCGGGCCAGGGCGTCGCGGACGCGGGCGCGGGCGGCGGGCGCGCGGGGCAGGAGGGCGCCCAGGCGCACCGAGCCCCCCAGGCGCTCCAGGACGCCGCACGGCTGCGGGTGGCCCCCCGCGGGCCCCGGCCCCGGCCCCAGCGCCAGCGCCAGGCCGAGCCACAGCGTCCGCACAAACTCCATCCCAAAGTTGCCGGCGGCGCCGCGGGGCGGAGCCGCCGGGGCCACCGCGCAGGAGGCGGGGTCTGGGGCCCGGCCCCGCCGCTCGCTGCCCCGCCCCCCCGCGGGGCAGGCGTATCCCTCCCCCGCGCGCCCCCGCCCCCCACGCCGCCGGCCGACCTGCGCTCGCCCTCGCTCCTTCCGGTTCCCCAGGGTCAGCAAGCCTCTAGGGAGGAGTGGGACCCACTACCCAGGGCGGGAAACTGAGGCTCAGATGGCCACGCCGCGCGGGGGTGGGGTGTGGTCCCCAACCACTGCTCTTCCCAGCTCCGTGCCAGGTGAGTTATTTCCCCATTCTACAGACGAGGAAACCGAGGCTTAGCACCAGGAAGGGCATTTGTGTCCAAATCTGTCCCCACACTCATCCCCGTTCCACCCCAGAATCGCTCATGCCGCAGCCTGGGAACGCTGCCCGTTGATGTCAGGGGAGCTGAGGCCCAGGAGGGGTCACACAGCAATACTGCCCACCTCCAGCTGTACCTAGACCAGCCCATTCGAGTGCGCTCTGACGTTGTGTGCACCCTGGGGAAACTGAGGCAGATCACGTCTGATAGGACCCTACAGGGTAGATCTCCTGCCTTCCAGTTGTGGGCAGGGAGGTAACTTGGAGCAGAGAACTCCTCACCCTTCAAGACCCAGTACCAAATGTCCCTGTTCTGAAAAACATTTCTTGCTGGTCACCCAGAAAGATACAGAACTTCCTCCCCACCCCCAGTGAAGCCCCCCCCCCCCCCCGGCGCCTACGTGATCATATGCTGTCAAACTTTTGTTGGTTTATCTGCTTTATTTAGTGGCCACCTTCCCTACTCAACAGTGGGAAGGCAAGAGTGGGTCTGGCTTGCTAATGTGGTCTCTGATGCTCGCACACAGTGGGCACTCTAATTGATGCTTGAGCTCAGACAGGACAGTTACATCACCCTCCACTGCTCCAGAAGCTTCCATAGCTCCCTGCTCTCTACCATCCCCCGAGGCTTCTCCCGTGCTCTGACCAGGTTCTTCCCGTGACCCTGGCATGCAGCAGGTACTCACTAAACACTGGCTGACCCAGGCCCACCAGCACCCTGCACAGAATCCTCTCAGCCCGTCCTCCCCAAGGTGGGGGAGGGCGGGGGGGGGGGAAGTGTCCCAACACCCCTCAGGGCACAGAACATTCCCGTGCTAATGAGCGAATCTACACTCGGCTGATTCTTCACACACAAAACCATCTCCTTTTGGAGCCAGTGTTACAGAGGCAGGAATAAAATTCCATCAGATAAATAAAAATGCCAAACGGCAGCCAAGTGTAGATCCAATTTGGAGATGAGCGTCCAGAGCTGTGTGCCTGGGTTCCGGCCGACAAGGCCACCGTGTCCAGCCACTTGGCCAGCCACCCGAGGACAGGGAAGGTCCCAGGTTGCAGGCTCGCGCCCTGACCTGAGTCCCCGCTGTCCTGCCAGGGGCCCCTGGCACCAGGGAGCCCACCCACCTGCCCTGGTCCTGGCTGAGGCACCAGGAGGTAAAGAGCCCACAGGGACCGCCCGGGCTCTGCCCACCCTGTGGTGAGGTCCCTCTGACAGCACGACTCCTCAGGATGAGGGGCCCGTCCTGGGTAGGGGACGGTCCCTCACCCCAAGCCAGCTCAGCAGATGCCAGCCGGCCGCCCTTGGCCCTCTGAGGGCTCACACACACGGGCGCCCTCTGAAGCTGCCCGTTTCCACTACACTTCTGCCTTTTCTGCATCATCTCCCCCACGGTCAGGGGCCGGGACAAAGACCCCAGACTCTGCGGGAATCTAGAACTGCCACTTCCCAGCTGTATGACCCAGCATCAGCTCCCTGACCACCGTGCCTCAGTTTCCCCATACTTACAAGGCGATAATAGTTCCCATCTCCCGGTTGCCATGCACATTCAACAAGTGAACACACGGGAGGTGTTTTTCCCAACTGTGGTAAAACGCGTAATAAAATTTAACACTTTAACGATTTTTCTTTTTTTTTTTTTAGAGACAGAAGACAAACTGGGAAGGGCAGAGAGGAGTGAGAACCTCAAGCAGGCTCCATGGAGCCCGACGCAGGGCTGGACCCCGGGAACCACGAGATCACGACCTAAGCCAAAAATCAAGTCGACGTTTAACCGAATGAGCCACCCAGGCGCCCCTCATCGCGACCACTTCCAAGTGCACAGCTCAGTGACATCAGGCGCACTCACACGGTCGTGCAGCCGCCCCCACCATCCATCTCCAGAACTTTCCACCTCCCCAGACTGAGACTCTGTCCCCAAGCAGCACAGACTCCCCGCCCCCTGCCCACCCCTGGCTCCCCCAGTCTGCTCGCTGGCTCTGTGGACGCGACTCCTCAGGGGACCCCCTGTGCGTGGGGTCACGCAGGACGTGTCCTTCTGGGTCTGGCTTCCGTCACCGCGCAGTGTCCTCGGGGTCCATCCATGTGGTGGCAGGTGGGCACTTTCTAAGGCTGGATCACATTCGGGCGTGTGGATGGACCACGGAGTGCCTACCCTTCGTGCACGGACGGGCACCGGGGGTGTCCGGTGACTAAGGACCGTGCTGCTGTGAACGTGGGTGTGCAGGTACCTCTTTGCGCCCCGACGTGCATCTCCTGCGGGTGAGAGGGAGCCCGGACACGGGAGTGTGGTGAGAGCCGGGACACAAGCCTGCTGGAGCACGGGGAGGCCTGATTCCCGAGGACCCTCCAGACCGTTTGCTATGCCAGCACCCGCCCCACGTCCCCACCAGTGCACCCGCGGTTCCCTCCTGGAACACGGCCGGCAGGCACCGGGTGTCGCCGGCCTCTTCCCCTCGGCAGCGACTGCGCAGGATTTGGGGTCAGCTTGTGCTACGGAACGTGCACGTGAACCTCAGCCTGGACCTGATGGTTCGCCCCGTGCCACGCACCTGCGGCACGCCAGCTGTGCACAAGCTCTGAGGCCTCCTTGCGGACCCAGAAGGGCCATGTCCCGCTTTACAGATATGGAAACTGAGTCTGGGCCCGAGTGCAGCTTCTCCGAGGCTGCAGTGACCAGATGGAGAGGCCAGCGGGGACCAAGTGTCCCCTGATGCTCTCGGGCCTGAGTCAGATCACAGCACCCCCGCCCCTCCCCTCAGCCCTGCAGGAACCAGGAAGGTCGGCTGCCTCTGCCCCGTGCCAGAGGGCGGGAGGAGTGACACGGCAGGAGGAAGCCCCAGGACCCACGGAGTCCAGCAGCTGAGGGTCCAGAGTGGTGCTGGGGGGGGGGGGGGGGGGGCCTCTGACCCTGTGAATCCTCGGGAGGTCGGGGCGGCGGGAACAGCACCCCCGAGGCAAGAATCCAGAGCCAGGAAGGGCGGCCTCCAGACGAAGGTCGAAACGCTCAGTCCATCTCGTGGCCACCTGCCAGCTCCCTTCCCAGCACCCGGCCCCCAGAACCAGCAACACATCTCCTTCTGAAACATCTACTCCTGGAACACGTACAGGCAGCCAAGGAGGGAGCCATGGAGGGAGGGCACAGGGGCACAGGCACCAGGGGCTCCAAGGGACCCTCGCTTGGGTCTGGGCACCAGAGCCTCAGTCAAACCAGATCTTCCAGACTTTCTGGAGACCCGAGAGTAAGGACAGCCTGGGCCCAGCCTACAGATGGGAAAACAGAGACCCTGGCATTCTGGGGAGGGGGCTGGCACCCTTGGGACACTGGCTAAGCCCCTCCCTGCCCTCCGCTGCTGATGGGAATGCCAGAGGCCCAGGGCCTCCTGTAACCCCATTCTGGCCTCGAGGGGCTGATGGAGCCCAACTGAAAGCTGTGGGGGGGGGGGGGGCTTACAACGTGGTGTCCCCAGTTAGCCAGCAGGACCCCATCTCATGCCCTATCAGCTGCCGTGTGGCGAGACCCGTGGCCAGGGCGCACAGCCAGAGGAAGGGGCCATCCCTGAGCCCAGGAGCGGGATCCCAGCTGGGACTGCTGGTTCCAGCTCCAGGTTCTCCAGCACCTGCTCAATCACGTGGATTTTCTAGGTCATTAAGCTGAGCTGTCAGGGGTGGGCAGCCTTCTGGAAAGTTCCGAGGATGGCTATGGGGCCCACGTGTCTGAGCTGGGGCTCCAGGTGCCGGCTGACCACTGGCCACATCCCCAGGGCAGGTGTCCCTGGCCTCTCTCAGGCCCTTTTAGGCCAAGGGACGTTCTCATCGGGCCGTGTGGGTACACGTCCTTCTGGAGGACTCTGGCCCAGAACCGCCACCACGTGAGCCAGGCTGGGGGCACCCTTGCTGGGAGGCCATCAAAGGGACGGGACCAGTGGGACCACACTGCGCTCTCTGAACCATTCCTGCCCCGGGTAACCTCCACCCGCACCTCAGAAGCCACCCCTGCCCCAGCACACCCTCCCACCGAGTGTGGCCTGGTCCTCACGGTCGAGCAAAAGCCCTGGGGCAGGCGACCAGTCTCTGAAAAGAACCATGACTTCTTGACAAGAGTTTTAAAAACCGGACTCAGGGAGCTCTGCTGAAACAGGTCCCGCTAGGAGTCCTGGGGCTACCACGCGGGACCTGGGACCACCCCCCACCACTGCCAGGGCACATAGAGGGTTGGAGAGAAGAGGCTTTTAGTCCTTTTGTTAAAGACAGAGCAGCACCAGAAGCCGCACGGAGGCACCGGTGGCCAACACGTGGTTGGCTCCTCGAGGGGGCAACACGTCCAGGGGCCGCTCGGCGGGCGGGGGGCTCACTTGGCCGGCCGTGTGATGATGCGCGTGGAGAAGTCGAACAGGTCGCGGTTGACCTTCCGCAGGTTCCGCACCTCGTCCTCCAGCTCGGCCACGCGGATCCGCAGCTGGTCCTGGCCGCCCAGGACGCTCTGGGGAAGGACAGGGAGCCGGGTCGCCTGCGGGTCCCGGACGGGGCGGGTGCTCGGGGTGTCCCCTGCCCGCCCCGTGGCCCCGGCCCACCTTCTCCATCGTGCCGCTCATCACCGCGTGCAGCTGCTCTGCCCGCTCCAGGTGGCTGGGCTCCGAGCCCTGCAACACAGAAGGGGCCGCGTGGCGCCCAGTGAGCAGGGGCAGCGGCCCTGCGGGGGAGGTGCCTTCCTGACACCTGCTGGCCGAGGGGACGCTGAGGTTTGCGGAAAGGACTGCCAGACGCCGGGCTAGGGCGTGTGACGTCTCTACTGAGGTCACGGGCTCCAACCCCCCGGCTGGACGGGTGCAATGTACTCCCAACGCGGCCCGGGGGCAGGGACACCCAAGGCCACGCCGTGGGCACAGCGCTAGGCCCTGACGGTCGTGCAGAGACCAAGGTCAAGGAGGCCCAGGAGACGGGCCGGCCGGTCAGCCGAGGCCTCCGGCCCCGGCACACCGTGGGCTGGACGCCGCTACTGCTGCGGGGAGGCCGTCTGTCTCCTGCTGGACAGCGTCCGGGCACGCGGCCCTCGTTGGCACAGCCAGAGGCCAGCTGTCTGCAGGAGGGCTCCAGACACCCCGAGGGGCTTGTGCAGTTCACGCACGGAACGGTGGGCGGAGCACGGCCGGAGCCTGCCAGGCAAGAACCTGCAGAGCAGGTGGGTGCCCCCGGGCCTGGGGCGGCAGACAGGCGATCCCTCGGGGCTCCCCCCTCCCGCCCCCCCCGCCACGGCCCCCTGTGGAGAACAGGCCGGACACACGGTACTTTCAGGCCAAGCTCTGCTCCACAATGCGCCCTCATTCCAAACGCCCTGGGTTTCCTGAGCTCACCTGCCAAACCCCCGCCTGGGCTCAGTCGCCAGGTCAGAGATGGCCCCTCACCGGGAGCGCCGGTGCCCGAGGCAGGTCACCACCCTGAACCCGACAGAACGTGCAGAGCAGGGCAGAGGAAGGTCTTCCCGAGGGAGGGGACGCCTGTGTGGGGACGGGGACGTACCTGCTGGTGGAGGCCCAGGCGCAGCGTGAAGCCCCCTCGGTGGGGCTCATCCCCGTGCTCAGCGCCCAGCAGGTGCTTGTTGAAGTGGGGCAGGGGCAGGCCCGGCCTGAAGTCCGAGCTCAGCATGCTGAGCGGCGCCAGCATGATGGAGGCGTTGGTCACAGGGCCTGTGGCAGGGCAGGCCGCGGTCCGGAGCCGCCCCAGGCCACGCAGGCGGCTCCCACGGGCCCCCAGTCCTCACCCCCCAGCTGTCCAGGAGCGGCACCGCCCGGACCCCGGGCCTCTCCTCACAGCACGGGCCCCGGGGCGGCCAACTCGCCGGGGAAAAACTGTGGTGTGGACAAACCGGAGAAGCCGCGCGCCTTCGAGAGCCCCCGGAGGAGCTGGCTGCCCCGTGCCCCCGTACCCAGGGCGCCTCACCTTTGAGGGTCACCGTCCTGATGCACTGCTTGCTCTGGACGTCCCACAGGCGCACGGTCTCATCGTGGGAGCCGGAGAGCAGCACGCTGCCATCAGTAGACACGGACAGGCAGGTCACCTGGTTCCTGGGGACGATGAGCCCCACAGAGGGCGGCACAGGTGACCCCAAGCTGAGAGCCCGAGCACGGGGCCCCTCCCGCTCCTGGCCCCGCCCCGCACCTGTGCCCTCTGAACGCCTTCCCGCTGTCCTGCTCCGGCTGGAAGGTCTTCTCTCTCTGCCCAGGCTGTGGAGGCCAAGAGGGCCCGGGGCCGCGCCTCAGCCCGGGGGCCCCAGGCGGGGGGGGGGGGTGGGGTGGGGTGGGGAACCTGGGGTCCCACGACCCACTGAGCACCCCGGCCCGGGCCCAAGCACCCCCTTCCCCCACCTGTCCACTCACCCAGGTGCAAAGGTCGACCTGGAAGATGGAACCGTCGCTGCCGCCACAGAACAGGTGGTGCTCGGCCAGGTCCATGGTCACGGCCACGATGGCCACGTCGAACAGCACAGAGAGCAGGAGCTCGCCCGACGAGACCTCCCACAGCTGGGGGTGTGGGTGCGATAGGAGCTCTGGCGGCTCTGGACCCCCGGGAACCGGGGCCGCAGCCGTGGCCCGGGGGGTCGGGGGTGTGGAGAGACCCAGCCTTCCCAGGGGCAGAACTCGCCTCTCAGGCCCATAACCCCTCCCCCCACCTGCTTTAGCCGCCGCCGGCCCCCGCCCACCGCAAAGCCCAAAGGGCCAGCGTGCCCTCAAATCCCCTGAGGTCTGGCCAGGGAGCCGCCAGGCACAGGCGGCCAACTGGGAATTTCCAAGCCGACGCAGGCCTGGACCGTCCACCCTCTGGCCGTCCTTGAGGCGGGAGGCATCAGGGGATTAGGAGCTGTCTGGAGCTACCAGCCTGGGGAAAGGAGGCGACTCACTGGCTCACGCTGGCCAAGAGCCTGCCCGCTGCCAGGACATGACCCACAGATCCACTTGGGGGGGGGGGGTCCCTACCTTCACCGTCTGGTCCAGCGAAGAGGTGGCCACCCGGGCCAGGGGCCCCCCAAAGCCACAGTGCAGGTCTGTGATGGGGAGGGTGTGACGAGACCAGACATGCCGGGGGGCTGGGGTCCTGGAGGGGTCCACCTGCAGCACGCTGTGTGCAAGAAACAGACCTCAGCTGGGGGGGGAGGGGGCCCCCACCCTGACGCCCCGCCTGGCTCTCAGCCCCCTCCCACCCTGGGGCCCCGGCACGGCTCTTTCCACGTGCGCTGTGGCCAGACCCGACCCGAGAGGGCCCGCGGCCCCACCTGCACAGGCTCCACACCAGCACCAGGCAGTCTTTGCCCCCCGAGAGGAAGTGGCTGCTGTCCCCAGTGAACCGCAAGCATGACACATCCTGATAGTGGCGGCTCAGGATGACCAGAAGGTTCCCCGTGGAGACCTGTGGAGGGTGCACACAGGTCAGGGCAGGAAACGGGCGCTGCCCCCACCCCCCGGCTGCCAGGTCACACGGGGGCACTGGGGGGAGAGCCTGTCCACACTGACTGTCCCAGCGCTCGGGTCAGGGGTTCACGGCCAGGGTGTCTGGGAGGAATACTGAGGCCTGGTGGGAGGCCGTGCCTCTTCCCGGCTGTCCTGCCTAGGACATCCCCAAATGGATGATGATCTTGTTGGAGCTCCCACCCCCTCGTCCACAGTCACCCTGACCTCTGAGCCCTGTGCGTCAGCTGGCCCGAGGACCCCTGTCCAGTGCGGGACAAGGCCGTCACGTAACCATGGCGTCTGGGGAGGGCATGGGCTGTCTGCATGGAGGAGAGTGACAAGGCCACAGAAGAGGCTGGTGAGACCGTGGGCCCTTCCCTCCAGAACCAGCCAGACCTGGGACCCAGGAGCGGGAAGTCACCGTCTTCAGATGCCACCACAGGGGGATGGGCCAGTGGCTGGGGCCGGGGGCAACGGGGAGGCCCCTGGCGGCACGGACAGGTGAGCCTGGGAAGGTGGGGTGGGCTGCGGGGCCAAGACTCTGTTGCGAGTTGAGCGGTGTTCCCCTAATACACAGATTCACATTCTAACTCCTGAGACCTGAGGCCTTCCTTGAACACGGGGTCTTTACAAGCCTAACCACACACCAGAGGGTGGCCCTGAATCTAACCATTGGTGTCCTTACATAAGGAAAAGCCGGAGAAACAGCCTCCCCCTGAGGCCCCCGCTCTGAGGATTTCCAGCTTTCCTCCCCCTCATCCACACAGATGGAAGGGGGGAAAGGTGGACAGTGGCAGATACCGGAGTCAGGTCCTCAGCCGGAGTTGCTGCCTTGGGTTGGCTGTGGGGGGCGCCCCCTTGTGTCCATGGCCCGCACGGGTCAAGAATTCGCCCGGAGGGTGAGGGAACCAGGGTCAGACCACAGAGCCCACCAGCCAAGACCCAAGACGTCCCTCATTAGAGAGGGAAAGGGGACATTGATTTCTGCCCACGCTCCCTGCACCAGGGCAAGGATTTCTACCATGATGGGCAACCTTTGAAGAAACCCCCCTGCCCCAGTTTCCCTCCCTGCACCAGAGCAACCACTTCCTAGTTTTAGAATCATTAAAAATCGTTAAAATCATTAAAAGCCTCTGGGGTGAAATAACTAAGCCCCCTCGTATCTCTGTGGCCCTCAGACCTCTGGGGGAAGTACAAAGGCCGTTTTACAGGTGTGGACAAGGTCAAGAAAGGCAGAGCGTGATTACATGTCCATCTTCTGGCTCCAAACCCTGTGCTGCAGGAGGTGACGCGGGTGTCCCCCGCCCAAACATAAGCAACTGTTGCTGACAACACAGTCTAATTAACCCAGCGCCCTGAGACCAAATCCCACTACCTTGGTTTTACGCCTGCTCTTACCTCCCACAGGTATATGCTCTCTGCAATCCCCGCCAGGACATACAGGCCATTGGGCGATGTGGTCAGACAGGTGACAGGTCCAGGACACATGATCTTTTGCTGGAGCTGGTCCTAGAGAGACATAAGAAGCCTCTGAGCTTCACGTGGAACTCGGAAGCTAGGGGACAGTGGGGAGAAAAGTCCGAGAGAGCTAGAAAGAAGGGCAGGAACAGGGGTGATTTGAACTAATCAAGGGTCATCAAGAAGGCACCTGATCCAGCCCAGGCTTTGCAGGCTGGAGGGGGAGGCCTGCAGATTGCTGGATCAAAGCAGAACGGTGCTCACTCTGGGTGGGGGTAGGGGTGGGCAAGCCACAGAAGGTCCAGGAAGGAGTTGGAGAGCCCAATGGCCAGGCGGCTTGTGCCACAACCCCGCCTTCCCTAACATCCAGCCTGTGATCCTGACGGTCAGTTTTCTCATCTCTTTAAAGGGAAAACTTCCTGAGTATGAGTGGACCACGCCAGGTAAAGCCAGAACACAGAACTTGTCCCGAGAAACTTCAGCTGTCAGAGCCGGGCAGCAAGAAACTTCAGTGGCTGCACTTTGGGTGTTTATAACAAGAGACCAACGGGCCCTTGGGATGAAGGGTAGTATCTCTTTGCGGGGGGGGAATAAATGCATGACTCTCCTGGGCCTCTGATATTCACCTTCCAAGAACAACAAACCCGTGGAACCCCCACAGAAAATCCTTTTTCCCCCCCTTCTCCTTACATGAGCAGCAAACGAGTTTACTAGCGTGTTAAGATCAGAAAGCTCTCTTTACAGAGAGGGAGCATTCAAGAGCGAACACTCTGAAAGTCCTTTACTTAAACTTCGCTCCCCAAGCTCCCTCCCACTTCCCCAGCCCATCAAGGGTGCCTGCCCCACAGACGATCCTCACTCTCCCCAGTGGCCCACCCTCAGCCCAGCGCCAACGATCCCACCCAACCCAGAGCGAGCCTCGCTCCTCGCCAACCGCCCCCAGACCCGCGCATGCGCAGCGCACCCTAACCGAGACCACCCCCGCCCCGGTTCAGGGACCCCGCGGGCCCCACCGACCCTTCCCCCGACCCCACTCTGGGGCACCCCGCGCTCTCCGACGAAGCCCGGGCCGGGGCGCGCGCCGCCGCACCTTCCGCTGCAGCTCCCAGGCGCTGATGTAGTTCTTGCCCAGCTGCGCCGCCAGCAGGTACTCGCCATTGAGCAGCGCCAGGCCGCGGGGTCCGGCCTGGCCGCCGCGGTACGTGAGCAAATTGGCGCCCGAATGCAGCTCCCACACGATGCAGCTCCACAGCTGGGCCGCCGAGTCCGTACACACGGCCACTTCCATGGGAGCCGCCATCTTGCCTCCCCCCCACCGCGCCGGAAGTACGTCACGCCAGCGAGACTCCGGCACCTGCGCCGCGGCGGCTAGAGCGGCGCCCACGTCTCCTCGCCCGGGCTGGCGCGTGACCACGTGCTCGAGAGGGGGCTAGATCCCCGCCCCGCGGCGGTGGGGGCGCGTGCCGTGGAGGTGGTGACCGTGGAAGGAGACCTCGCCCCCAGATAGGTGGGGAAGTCGGGGCTCAGGGTCTCCTGCAGAGAACTTCAGAGCCCGGAGGTCGCCTGGCCGTTTCCGCTGGGCGCCTTTGACCAAGTGACACGGTCAATCGGATTCCTTTTCTTTTTTTTAATGTGCGAATAGTAAAGTCCCGAGCTCGCAGGCCTCGATAATCATTTGCACGAAAACCGCGCACTGCGTACCTAACCTGTCTAGCTGAACGCCCCCGGGTCCACCGTCCGCCGCCCCCAGACCCCTCTTCTCTGGGGCCACGAAGTGCACCTGTACATTTCAGGAACGTGGTGCAGGCCAAACAAGTCGCGATCTCAGTCTGAGGGGCGCCTACCCTCCACTACAGCTGCCGGCCCCAGGCCAGGTCTCCAAACAGCGCCTTTCAAAAACGTGGAATTAGTTGGAAACCTGTGAAGTCAATCCACTTAGCCGGTGAGGCCTTGGCGTCTATTCCCAGCGACACTGGAGGGTGCCGGATGCCCGGGGTCTGCAGCAGTGCCGGAAGCGCCCGCCCCAAGCTGCCGAGGGCGTTATGGGAGCAGGTGTCCTAGAGCAGGGCGGAGACCGTGCGCCCCCAACCCCGCTTCATATCCAGGAGACGATGGGTGGACGGAGGGAGGGAACCGCCTGAGCGAGGAACGGGAGCTCGGGGCGTGGGGTATCCGCGGCTCCAGCCCCGACCGCCAGGTGGCAGGCGCGAGCCTCGGACCGGGAGGCCGGACCCGGAAAGGGCTTTTGCCCAGGGCGGCTGCTCCCAGCCCTGGGGCCACAGCAAGAAGCAGCAGTTACGGGGATGAAAGGGCTGCCACGGGGGACCTGCCTAGTTTGGGGATCTGGAAGAGGGGCTTCCGAGAGCAGGTGTCACTTGAGCAGGGAATTAACAACTTGGAGGGAAAGGTGGGCAGAGGAACGTGCAAAGGCCCCGGGGCAGACCATGGAGGATGGAGCTGGGCAGTGCAGGGCCTTTCAGCCAGTGGGTAGCCTGGATTTTATTTTATCCTGGAGGGCGGGGATCCATTGGGAACTTAAGGACTCTTGTAAATTGACGTGAGGAGAGCTGAGTGTGCAGGGACCTCCTCGTTCAGACAGGTCGCAAGTGGAACCAGGTCTCCCTGATTTCCACCCTCACAACGAGTTGATGCTCCTAGGTTCCGCAAATGTTTTTTTTTAAAATATTAAAAAAAAATTTTAATGTTTATTTTTGAGAGAGAGCTTGTGCAAGCGGGGGAAGGGCAGAGAGAAAGGGTGACAGGATCCGAAGCAGGCTTTGCGCTGACAGCACAGAGCCCCATGGGAGGGGGGCTCAGACTCAAGGACTAAACCGTGAGACCATGACCTGAGCTGATGTCGGGTGCTCAGATGAGCCTCCCACACGCCCCCTCAAATATTATTTTAAACACTGGGTGGCTCAGTCGGTTAAGCGTCTGTCTTCTGTTCAGGTCATGATCTCCGGTTCATGAGTTCAAGCCCTGCGTTGGGCTCTGTGTCTCCCTCCCTCTTTGCCCCTCCCCCGCTCACACTGTCTCTCTCAAAAACAAATAAACATTAAGAAAAAAAAGTGTGAATAAGAAAAACAAAATGCCTGGAATGCTAATTTACGCTTTTCAAACATTGGTTTCCCAAAATCAAATCTTTGAATCCCGAGTCCCTGGCGCTCCATGGAATCTGGTTTGAGAATGTTTGAGAATGCCACTGTATGGCTCCCAGGAGTGGACCCTGGTGGCCTTTCTTCTAAACATCAGCTCAAGGCTTCAATCTGCACTTTTTTTTCAATTTTTAAAAATTTTTGAGAGAGAGAGAGTGTGAGCCTGGGAGGGGCCAAGAGAGAGGAGGAGACAACGCAACGCAGGCTCCAGGCTCTGAGCTGTCAGCACAGAGCCCGACATGGGGCTTGAACTCATGAACCGAGAGATTGTCGTGACCTGAGCCATAGTCCGGACACTCGATCGCCACCCAGGCGCCCCTTGAACCTGCACTTCTGAGCTGTGAGGCGAATCACTGTGAAGTTCTGGGCCTCAGTTTCCCCACATGCACAGCCACTGCAGCGACTGTAGTTTCCCGTAGCTATGGGATCTGGGTCCTGGGTCTGCGTCTGCTTCCAGGAAGTCTGGCCTGGAAGCCTCCAGATCCCTGGGATCCAGGACACAGGGGCAGGCCCAGCAGATGTGGGTTGCAGAACGACCAACTGTGCAGACGGGTGCCAGAGTGTGAGGGGGCTTGATGCCCGGAGGGTGCTGGTTGCTGGCACTCAGGCAGGGGCAGACCCAGGCGACAGCTGGATCGCAGTCCTGGCCCCTCACAGGCCTCCTTCCCCCTCCTCTCCTCCCAGGAGGTCAGAGGTCACCCCACCCCCAGCCCAGCCAGCGTGGAATGAGGACAGACCAGTTGTGTCAGAAGAGAAAGACTACAGCCACACTTTGGGGGGGGGGGGGTCGTCCAGGGACCACCCCTGTCGCCAGACCTCCTTGGTGCCAGCTGGATGCCTGGTCCCAAATCCAAGTCTGTAGTGTGTGGCTAGAGGGGCAGAAGCAGGATGGGGGAAACCGAGGCACAGATACGGTTCCCCCACCGCCACCCCAGTAAGCCCTGAATTCTTTTTTGTTTTTGAGAGAAGGAGAGCGCAAGGGAGCGAGGGAGGGGCGGAGGGAGAGAGGGAGAGAATCCCAAGCAGGCTCCACCCTGTCAGCACAGAGCCGGACACGGGGCTCAGTCCCACGAACCGTGAGATCGTAACCTGAGTGGAAATCAGGAGCCGGACGCTTAATCGACTGAGCCGTGCAGGTGCCCCTAAGCCCCGAGTTCTCATTCGTTATTATTTTTTCATTATTGGGCACCTCCTGTTTGTAGGCAGTGGGTACACACTGAAGAGACAAACCGACCCCCCTTTCTGGCGTCCTGGCCCATAGGCCCCTTCCCAGGGCAGCCCCATCCGGGCCACGCGTGGTGGGAGGGAAGGCAGAGGACTCGGTGAAAACCTCTTGCTCAGGCATCCCTTCCTGGTGCCTTGCAGGTTCCCTCAGCTCTGCTGGCTGGACGTGGGTCCCCACGTTACCTCCAGGAGCCTCCCCGGCCTCCTCACAGGCGCGGCGCGGGAGGCCAGGGGGACAGAGGCCGCCGGGTTCTGGGAGGCGGGGCGGGCAGTGACGGGGCCTGCCGCCTCCCTGGTCCCCCAGGGGCCGTGTGACCTCAGGGGCTCTTCAGCGGAGGAATGAAGGGGAGCACCGGCTGGGCCAGTTTGCAAGAAGGAGTGTTTTCCCGTTTTAAAGGATTTTTCTTGATCTCCGGTGTGTGAGGGGGAGGGGCCCTAGAGGAAGGTGGGTGACCTGTCCTCCGACCTCTCCTGGCCCCCCAGGCCCATGGAGGCTGGGCCCAGGATGAACAGCTGACTCACTTCTAGCAGGTGCGGAAAGCGCATGGATAAACCGGGGCAACCGCCAGCTCGGACCGGAGGGGCGGCTGGCTGTCCCCCGTTCCTGGTGCGGCCTTGGGGTGCTGACCCAGGCGGGAGGGGCCGGCCAGGGGCAGGTGGGGCGTGCCCGCTGCAGGCCTCGCTGACCTTGAGCCCGGCACAGCCTGTGTGCGGGTGTCGCGAAGGCGAATGGAGCGGACGTCCCAGAAAATCTCTCCCAGCCACAAAGCTGCGGAGCCAGTGTGGTTTGGGTTCGGAGGCAGGGCGCCCAGGGGCCCCCTTCCGTCTGTGCGGAGGCCCGACCCCACCCCTGGGGTCTGGTTTCTCAGGCCGCACCAACGAATCCTACAACGTGAAACCTCGAGCCAAAGCACAGAGGGCCGGAAGGCAGGTGGGGGCAGGCTGGGCCCTGCTCCAGTGGGGGTGGGGGACTCCACGCGGGCACCCCACACGCGTCTGGCCAGGCGAGCTGAGGGGCGCCCCGGGTGGCCCAGAAGCAGAGGCAGCAGAAACACAAGGCAGAGTGCTGCGGAAGTTTCCAGACGGATGAGGGACTGGCAGAGAAGGCCGCACCCAGGGGGCCTAGGTTAGAAATCCCACAGTGACAGTGCCGGGGGCCAAGGAACCCTGCAAGCAGGAGAGCTAGCCTGGGGGGGTGGGGGGACAGGCTGGGAGGCCCGGCCCTGCCACCGAGGTCCCCCCCCCAATCCCTAAAACAGCCTTTGTACCGCCAGGTCCCCAGGGACGTGCATATGGCCACACCCACTCTTAGAAGGGGGATGCTGAGGAACGGCTTAGCCAGGGCCCGTCCCCTGGACACAGCTGGCATTTGGGGGTGGGGGGCTCCTGGGCCCCACCCCTTGGTGCCAGGAGCTCCCCAGTGTGACAACCTCTGATGTCCCCCCCCCCACGAAAAAAACCACCACAGGACACAATTTCTGTTAAAAGTCAGAAGTGTTTTGTCTTGTTTTAATACCTCATCAGCTTTACAGGGTTACAATTGTCTTAAATATTTTTGAAGTTTAAATACAATCTGCATAATAATGTTATAAAATGTAAACTTTCAGTGTTCTTTTAAATTTCAAAATCACACACCTTTTTTTTCTTTCTTTCTTTTTTTTTTTTTTTTTTTGGTGTTTTATCTTTTTTTTTTTTTTTTTCCCTTTTAATACCTGAATGTTCTGCAAACACTGAAGTCTTACCAGGGCGCGACAGGCCGGGCCCGGCCAGAGGTAGAGTCGTTTGAAACCTTTTTTTTTTTTTTTTTTTTTGGAAGTTTTTTTCACTTTAACCTGAGCCCTGGCGCGGTACCCACGCCGTCTGACAAACCCCAGAGAAACTGAAATTTCTGTCAGGAATGAAAGGCTGAATTCATGTTTGCCAAGAAAAAACGCAGAAGCAAAGTTAAGGGGGAAAAAAGGAGACAGTGGGCAAAAGTGATACAGTGAAAATGGGTTTACAAATGCAGAGGAATGGAGACTACCGCGCCTGCCCGCCCCCAGACAGCCCAGCCCCCAGCTCGGGGGTGGGCGCACGGAAGATTCTAGAAGCAACACCTCCAGCAAGACAGCCCCAGGGAGCCCCTCTCCGCCCTGAGTCTGGGGTCCACCCGCTCTGGAGCGAACAGTGCACCAGCCAGGACACAGCCGCCCCCATCCCCACCCGCGTTTGCATAAGGGGGTGCCCATCCGCACCCCAGAAAGCCTCCCCTTCCCTAAGCCCAGAGACCGCAGTGGCAGGCGGCTGAACGCGGGCACCTAAGGCAGAGGCAGGGGAGGGCCCCACTGGCTCGCAGGTCCACAGCCGCCCCGGCTGTGGCCTGGAGGGTGGGACCCGGCCCCGAGCCCCGCCCAAGCCCCGCCCCCACCTGTCCCTACAGTCACCACTGGAACAGCGGGCCACACCCTGCGTTACATCCGGGAGGCCACACCACCCACAAGACACACGTGGACACACGGCACACGCACGAACAAAGCGGGCGCACAGGCTTTCCAGGGGGAGGGGCCCCACGGGCGGGGGTGGGGGGGGAGTGGAGGGGACAGGTGCACGTCCCTGCGGAGACCCTGGGCCAGCCGCAGAGGGCCAGGCCCGGGCATGGGTTTTGGCATCAAGAGTCAGACCTGAGGTAGGAAGAAGGCGCTGCAGACCACCCCACCCCCCCCTCCACGTGGGCCCAGGGCGCCCACGGGGCAGTTCGGGGCGGGAGGAGAGAAGGGGCAGGGGCTCCCAGGTTCTCGCGTGGAGCCCGACTGTGCCCGGGGACAAGGGGTCCCCCTCCCACAATGATTGTGCTGCTGCAGTGACAGACGGGAAGGGCAGAACCTTCTAGAAGGAAAAGCAGAGAGGAAACCCCACTCCTGCCACCCACTCCTGAAAGGGTGGGGTGTGGGGGTGTCAACGACCCTGAGATATCCCAAAGAAAGGGGTTGCCTTCCAAACACACACCAAAGCCCCACATAACAGAAAACCCAGACCTGGGGGGCTCGGGACCTCCCCCTGCCCCCAGGTCTCCAAGGCTACAGGGTGATGCCTGGGTGGGGGAAGCTGGGAGGCCGCCAGGCTGGCACTGCCCCTCAGCCTCCTGAAGCTGGGCTCCTGAGCCCAAGTAGAGAGTACAGCCTCGCCCCGGGAACAGCCCAGCCACCCCCTCCCCAAACGAAAATCCCGCACCATGTGAAAACACTACCCAACGCCACCTGGTCCACGGGGACACGGGACGGCAGGGCAGCCAAGAAAGTCCCCAGACCCGCCTGGGGCAGACACTGCCGCCTCCTGAGGCCCATCACCAGCCACTGCAATAACCCCCTCCCTCCAGCGGTGCCCCCCCCCCCCGACACCCACCTTCTAACCAGGAGGACGGGGCGTGTGGGGACCTGGTGTGGTCTCCATTCAGTTACTTTAGTTCCTGCAGGGAGGTGTGGCCCCAAGCAAAAGGGGCCAAGAGAGAAAAAGGCGACAGTTAAGGAGAAGAGAATTGTGGGGGGGGGGGGGGTTCAGGATGCCGTGGCCCCAAAAACCTCGCCCTGAGCTAAGCCCGGCTCACCCCGTCCCCAGTATGGATAATCTCCCGGAGTAGCCCTTTCACTCGGGAGCCCCCAGGCCACATTCATCCCTGAGACAGGAGCCCGGGGGCTGGACAGGTGGAGGGAGCCCCCTCCCACGCCGAGGTCCTTCACCCTGCGCTTTCTACTTAAGACTTCCGGCCTCTGCAGCACCAGCACGAAAAGCACAGCGAGCAGACAGGACCACGGATGTCACGGTCGCCTCGCCGGTCACCGGTCTGAATTCACGCCCGCCCCCACCCCCCCACCCCCCGTAGCACCTGAGTTCATCACCTCTCCTGGCTCTGGGCCTGCCAGCTGCCCACTGCGCTACAGGAAACGCACAAGGAACCCGAATCAGTTATGGGAAAATAAAAAGGGTATTACTTTTCTTTTTTTTTTTTTTTTTTTTGCATTTTCAAGTCCAGTTTCCCTGAATGAACACAAATATATAGATATATATATATATATATATATATATCCTTTTCCTAAGGTTTGATTCCTCCCCCAAGAATAAAATAGATTATTTACAAAACAAAACCCCGAAACCTCTTAAAAACCCTATAGAGTTTGAGTATCACTGTTTCTTAAAAAAAAAAAAAAAAAAGTTCCCAAAAAGCAACGAGAAAAAAAACTCTACTGATCGTGGCTCAGGGGTTTCATTCAACACAAGGAGCTGGGTGTGGTGTGTGATGAATGGGAAAAAAAAAAGGCAAAAAAAAAAAAAAAAAAACAGACAAAAATGAAAACACACAGTGCAGAGATGTATGAGGTAAACAGGATTGGCCTCCCATGGCAACTGGTCCAAACACACCCCAGACCCCAGACCCCAGTCGGTCGGTCGGTCCGGCAGGGCTGCAGGAAAGCCTAGGAGACATATGCCTCTCTCTTTTCCGATTTCCTTTGCTGTTCTCACAATTCATGTCTCTGAATGTCCGAAACCTGAGTAATTCAAGTGTTCCTTGGTTTTCCCCTGTTTTATTAAATTTTCTTTATATATATATATGTATATATTTTTTTCTTTTCTTTTTGGCGTTAGCTGTGGCTCCTTTGTGGATACCTCCCCTCCCCACCCGTATCTTCCGCCGTCCCGGCCCCTGCGTGGCCCACCTCAACCCCCCACCCAGGCAGGGGCGGGGGGTGGCAGGTGGGGAGTGGTGCGGTTAAGGCAATGAGTTATTTGAGGTAGAAGACGTGGCAGGTGTGGACAAGCCCGCCGGCCCGGCCTGGCTGCCCGTGCTGCTGCTGCTGCTGCTGCTGCTGGTCCCGCTGGTCCCTCCCCGGCTGCCACCACCACCGCCTTTGCTGGGAGCGGACGGTGGCTGAGCAAACAGCACTCCTAACGCGAGGACAGGAGGAGAAACACGTCACCGAGTCGAAAGGTCCTGAGCACTGACACCCCACAAAGTCACCCACGGGGGCTGTGGGGACAGGGAGGCCACAGGTCCCCCCCTTCTCCGTCCCTGGGAGTCGCCCTCCCTTAGCAGCGGAGCCCCTCTGTGTCCACGGCACCTCCTGGTGGCCCGTGGGAGCTCCCGGCTGACTACTCGGGTTGTTGAGAAGGAACTCGTCAATACCACCTGCCACAGGAAGAACGCGACAAGGGGTCTGCCTTCTGAGCAGCTGCCGTGTGCCCAGCATCGTGCTACGGATGCCGTGCGGACTACCTCGCTGCGGTCTCCTATGGGCTCCGGCCGGCCGGCCCGGGGGTAGGGGCGACCCGGGGCTCCCGAGTTAACGGGGAGACAAGCGCCCAAGGACGGCGTGGGGCCCGGCTGGTCCTACCTGTGTACATGATCCCGTTAATCTCCACCGACATGCTAATACTGTTGCTGCCATTGGGGCTGGTCAAGTTCGCAGCCGAGTCCTGGCGGCTCTCGCAGGCTGTGGGAAGAAGAAACACGGCCATCTGCAGTCACACATGCGTCTGTGCGAAGGCCTGCTTCCGTCACCCCCGCTGGACTTCACGAGTCACCAAGCGCGGACCGGATCTGTCACCGGCACACACGGTAGGTAGTCAATAAATATTTACCGAGGAAGAACGTATCTGCCTAAAACTGGCTTTTCTCACGATGACGGGTCTTAACGGCCACAGAGCCGTCTAGACTTGACTCGTTCCATCCCCTGCTGATGGACACACGAGTGGCTTCAAGGCTCCACTATCACAAGCAGCATCACGCCAATGACCGCAGGGAAGCGCCCTCGGCTACGTGTGCTTCCTGGAGCGTCTGCGGCAGATCCCAGGAGAACCACTGGGTCGCAGGGCAAGAATGTTTTCTATTTTGGGAAGAGGTTGCCCAACTGTCACCTCCTTAGACTCCCACCAGCGAGACCGGGTGGGCCCACGTTCCCGTATCCTGACCGACATTCGATACTATCAAACTCCGACGGGCGTCTCCTCGCTAACGCGCAGATCCCCGAGTCGGCTTTCCACATGAACTTACTACTCGTCACCGCTGCCCGGGTCTTTTATGGGGTTAGCTTTTTTTTTTTTTTTTTTCTTATTGATTTGCAGGCACTCTTTACATATGTCGACTACGAGACCCTTACTTTGTTACGGGAGCACGCAGCAGGGAGGGTTCGGGCGCCGGGTTGGTACCTTGGCTGTTGATGCGGATGCTCATGGGCAGCTGGGCCGTCATGGCCAAGAAGTTCTGCTGCAGGGCCCGCTGCACAAGCCGCTGCTGCTCCTCAGTCACGAGGGCCATCTTCTTCTCAGGCGGCTCCCCAGACTCCAGCTTCTCCCGAAGCTGCTCCAGGGCGGCCGCCTGGGCCGCCACGGCCGCCTGGGCCGCCGCCGCTTGCACCGCTGCCGCCTGGGCGGCCACCACAGGGTGACCCGCCAGGGAGACCGGCAGGCGGCCGGGCACCGTGATAGGGATGGCTGAGTCCTCCTCTAGACGGGAGAGAAGAAGAGTCGGTGGGCAGGAGGGACCCGCCGCGGCCCGGTGCGGCCCTCCGCCCGCGGCAGGACCGCGCATGCGCCTGGACACCTCCGCCCACGGGGTGCGCACGTCCTCTCCGCGGAAGCAGGCGAGCGCTGCCAGATCTAAGGTCAGCCTGACACCGGGTACCGCCGCGACGGGAACGACAGTGTCACAGTCGCATCCAGCACGGACGTCGCACAGAGACGCTGTCACAGCACTTGCTGCGGACGGCACTAGTTGGAGCAGCTGGGAAGCGCCACGTGTCTCGTCTGACGCGCTCGGCTCGAACCGCCTCGAGAGGCTATCTCGACACTCGCGCGCCTGCCTCCACCCTCTTATGCCGCTTCACGGGGGAGGCAGCTCGGAGGATGTGGAAATGTTGCCAAAGCCACAGGGGGTGGGGGTGGGGGGCGCGGAGCTGGGACTCGAACCCAGAACCAGCTGCCAACCATTCACCTCCTCTGTGGTCGAAGCAAATGTCCCCATCGCGGTTTCTACCCGCTGGTCCCACCGTGACCTGCTGTCTCTTCTTTTCCCGACTCTTCTGCCCATGCCTGTCCCGGCGCTGCCTGCATGCTGGGCGGTGGGCGGGGGGCGGAGGGCGCCCCCCCCCACCTCTGCCAGGGTCTTTGGCACTCTCTTCTTTGTCCCCGTCTTCTGGGCTCACTCCAACACCACCTCAGCCATCAGAAAACCCTCCTCCCTGCCGGCCAGCACCTCCCCAGCTCCCGCATGAGGCCTCACGCCCAGCGGACGTTTATACTGACTCGTGGGCATCACCGGAGCTCCCCAGGGGTGGGGGTAGGTAAACTGAGGTCCACAGAGGGCTGAGTGACGCTAGTGGGACCCCATTCGCCTAGGATCTGACCAGGCCTAAGTCGTGGGGATCACGCTGGATCCCCCGGCCACCCCAGGAGGCAGGGAGTCCCAGCCCAGGTGGCAGGTGAGAGACACGCAGGGGGCTTCGCCTGCTTGAGGCCACACCGCCACATGTGCCGTTGGTGTTTCTGTGCTAGGAAGGATTCAGTGGCTCGCTGGGTGAGAAGGCTGTGATCGGCTGGTGGTGCCTGCCACGAATGGGGGGCTCCCTACCAGGCATTCGAAAACTGGGCCCGCTGCCTGCTGGGGGCCGGACACACCAAAGGCTCTCCTTCCACAAACCCACAAAGAAGGGATCGCTTTCCCGTTTCCCCAGCAGGAAAGCCGGGCCCAGGAGGGGCCAGTGAGCTGCCCAGACACACCCAGCACTAGATTCGGGGAAGGTTGAAGGGCTAGTGGGGTGGGCCCACACCACACCCGTGACCGTCCCTGCTGGACAGTGTTGAGAAGGTCCTGAAGCTCAAAGGGAAAAGAATTCAGCAATCAGCTCGTAAGGTCTGCCGTGGGCAAGGGACCGGAAAAACTCCGGCCGTCAATACTGCCGCCCACAGGCAGAACTCGGGCGACGCTGCAGTAATTTGCTAGTAACACCGGCCAAGGGATTGGGAAGGAACCGGGCGCCCAGTCAGAAACGGGTGCAGCAGCTCGGACTGGGGAAGCGGTGCTCGATTAGTAATGTCTGCCGCGGACACGGGCTGGGAAACTGTGCCCGATCCTGAACGATTAGTGATGTCTGCTTGCTCTGGGGTTGAGAGAAGGGCCCGGCTTAGTCACGCCCACTGGGGGGCGCAGTACCCGGAGGGGGTCAGAAAGCCCGGGGCGGAAGCAGAATGGGGTCCGGGCCCCAGGGACGCGCGGCCCTTACCTTTCTTGATCTTGGGGGCCGGGGTGATGGAGCTGCCGTTGGTGCTGGCGGCCAGGCCCAGGGAGGGCACGGGCAGCTTGGGCGAGGACAGCATGCCGTGGGCCCCGCCCGGCGAGTAGGCGAACAGGGAGCCCCCGAAACTCTGGCGCCGGCCCTCCCGCCGGTTGCTGTCGATGGCCGCCTGCAGCTCGTTGGGGTTGCTGAGGCCGCGCTTCTCACACTCGTAGGGATACAAGTACTTCATGTACCTGCGGCAGGGGCAGGGGCAGGGACAGGATGGCGCCGGGCCCCCCCCAGGACCGCCCTCGCCAATCCCGCCACCCAGCCGAGTGAGCTCGGGGCGGACCGTCCTCAACCCGCACCCTGACGTCAGGACTGGCTCTCCGCGGCCGCCCCGGCCCCTCCCGCCCCTCCCGCCTCCCCTATGCGGGGCGCCGGCGGGCACTCACTGGGTCCGCAGGGTGAAGGCAGCGCTGGTGATGGACGTGGGCAGGTTGAGGCCTTTGGTGATCTCCCTCCACAGCTTCTTGTTGATGACCTCCACCAGGCCGCCCTTCTCCGTCACCAGCACGTACAGCATGAACAGGTCAAGCACCTGCTTGGCCATGATGGGGATGCGGTTCACGGGCGTCCCTGCAGGCGCGGGGCAGGGAGTGCAGGTTAGTGGGGGGGGGGGGGGGGGGGGGGGGAGGGCAGAGCCACAGGCGCAGCAGACGGCACATGTACAGCCAACGCGCCTGTCCAGAGAGGTCTCTCCTGTCGCGGGCACACGGGGGCAGGATATCCTCTGCGGGGCCTCAGCAGCTCCCCGGCCCCGCCCCCTCGAGGCCAGGAGCTCTCCAGTCATGACAACCACAGACATCCATGTGTCTCCTGGGGGTAGAATCGCCGGGGGAACCCCCCCTTGAGAGAGCACAAGGAGGCCCGTGTCTCCATCAGAGGCTCACCCGGGGGTACAGAGACCCGGGACAGGCTGCGGGGCCAACCTGGGGACGTGTGTGAGAAACATGGCCCTTGTGAGTGTGGCTCCATCAACAAGCACAGTGGCCAAAACAACCCGCCTGCGTCCCCGAGGCAGGTGCCCTCCGGGTCCCGGGCTTCCCAGGGGTTTGCAGCCGTGAGGAGGCAGCACTTGGCTAATCCACCCTGCAGCTGAGAGAGCGGGGTGGCGGGCTGGTCCCCTTTTCCACCCACACTGACCCTCATAACTGCTGCCGTCCCTGTCCTCCTCACGCGCCCCTGATGCAGAAGCCCGTGGCCCAGCCTGTCTGGCACCTTCTCGGCCGAGGGTGGAGAAGCCCCCCGTTTCGACTCTCCCTGCCGCGGAAACCCTGCTCTAACATCTGGCCCCTGGCTGCTGTCCTGGTCAGCTGGGGTCGCCCGGCTCAGATCCCCTGGAGCCCAGGCTGGCACACGGCGTGGGCTCAGGAAACAACAGTGAGATGTGACCGGCCCGCGTCACAGCCTACAGGGCACGTCGCCGCACCCCAGAGATGGGCAAACGGAGGCCCCGGGCTGTGGCTCCCGGAGAAGGGCCAGCCCAGCTTCACGTGAGGGGCCAGCCGGTCCACACTCCTGGGACCCTGGTTCCTGGGCCCCAGAGCCAGATGCTCTGGGGTCACCTCCTGCCGCTTCTGTCCTTTCCAGGGTTCAAAACCCCCACTGAGGACAACCCGGAGAGGGTGGAGAAAGCTGGATCTCAGACTACCCCCCCTCACCCCCCCCCCCAACCGACCCTACCCAATTCCATTTTTCAGCCCGAGAGGGAGAGAGGAAAAAGCGACAAGTGTCAGGGGCTCACCCAGCCCCGGCCCACCTGGGACATTGGTTCAGGTTCTGCACTGAGAAAGAACAGAAAGAATCACACAAAAGATCCTCTGGGGACCCCACGCCCTGGCTCTGCACGGGGCCTGGACGGATGTTTACAGAAGGAGCAGGGTGGAGAGCAGAGAGGCACCGGTGGAGGACAGGGGCAGTGGGGGCAGCAGGGAGATAAGGAGGGTGGGGAGGTCTTCAAGGAAACAGCAGGAGGGTGGGGCGCAGCCAGGACCCCTCTCGCATTCCCAGCCCCCAGAGAATTCTCAGAGCCTTCTCCTTTGTGACGTGAAAAAAAATTACTTTCTCTGTGTCTGGAGCGAAGGAGGGCTTGTGGGATGCAGGGCATGGTGTCCGGGGCCCAGTGGGGAGGGGTCTAACACACTCTCAGCCCCAAAGCCTGCCAGTTACAGAAGGGGAGGGTCCAAGAAGATGGCAAGGGAAAGGGGCACTTGGGGCTGGGTTCTGAGGGTTGCAGAGGAGTTTGTCGCTCCCTGCCCTCCAGGGGAGCCCGGCTCGGCGAGGATGGCAGAGCTGGACGCCGACCCTCACGGTCCCGTGTGGCCCCCGCCTCACCCATACCCAAGGGCGGCTCACGGTACTTCCCGACCTCCAGGACACCAGGCCCAGTCTCAGGCGGGATGAGTGGGCTCTGGGCCGGGGAGCTCGGGGCCCCACGGCAGGGTGGTGGGGGCGGGGGGGGCGGCGAGGGGAGGGGGGCTCCGGCAGGTGTGGACGGGTCGATAAAGCGAGTGGGGGAGGATCTCTCTGACCACACGGTGGGCAGCGGGCCCTGGATGTGACTGGTCCCAGTGATAACAAGGAGGGGGCCCCCACCCCAGGACCGGGTCTGGATTCCCCCAGCCCCGGCACGGGAGGGGTTAATGGAAGGCCGCAGCCCCCTGCCCTTCCCTTCTGCCCTTCCCTTCCGGCTGGGCGGCTGGGCCTGTGTTTACAGAGGCTGTTCGAGAGGGAGGGGCGCAAAGAGGCCCTGGACAAAGCCAGCGGCGGCCAGCCCCTGCGGCGGCCCCAGGTGGACCCTGCAGCACCCCAGCTGGGCCCGCCCCTTCCTGCCTCAGGGCTCGGAGGATGCATCCCCTCCCCGGCCTCAGTTTCCTTCCCTGAACGGCCCACGAGGCGGGCTGTCTAGCAGGCAGAGGAATGAGCTCCACTGTGCAGTGGGTGCCCTCAGGGCCCCCGGCCGGCCAGGCCTCTCGCCCCGTGGCAGCTCAGAGCCAAGGCTGAGGCCACGCATGGGGGTGCGGGGGACCCCCTGGGGTCTGGGGACGTCCACCCAGACCGGTCCCTGCCCCTTGGGCCTTTGCTCCCGGTCATCTTCCTGTTCTCCAGGCCTCGGTCACCAGGCATTTCCCGGCCGGGCCGTGTTCGGCATCCACTACACCCCAGACCCAGGGGGTGGGACGGGCTGCAGAGGCGGGGGCTTGGCCTGGTACGCTGTTGGCACTTCATAAATGCAGCCCTGTGCTCAGCATGTGTGGGGTGCCGCCACACAGTGGCAACTGTTCCTGGCCCGTCTTACAGACGGGGGAACTGAGCACCCCCCCCCGCCCCGCCCCCGTAGGCACAGGGGAGGGGCCGGGACTGGCCTTGCACCAGCAGCCACGAACACCAGTGTCAAGACCACGAAGGCCGGGAAGCCAACCCGAGGAACTTCTATCCTATTGTCCCGGGGCCCAGCTGCCCTCCTGGCCATCCACCTCTGCTCCCTGGAGGCCGGCTCTGCTGCAGGGGACCCTGGGGGCGGTGGCCGGGGGTCCCTGGGAGCCAGGACTCCATCACACCACGGGTCTCGGCAGCAAAAAAAGGCCTGACCTGACGGTTCTGGGTTGGGGACCAGACACCTCCTACCCAAGGACCTACCCCTTAGACGCTCCCACCTGTGCCTCCCCCATCAGACCCGACTGCCAAGCAGGCGCCAGTCCCCAGGACCCCCGTGGGCGAGCCTCACCTCGCTTCTGCATGAAGCTGAACAAGTCGTCCAGGAACTCCTTCCTCTTGGGGTCCCCGTCCAGTTCGTAGAGCTGTGGGGTCAGGGAGGGGAAGGGTCAGCCGGTGTCAGCGCTTGGGCACGGGCGCCACATCCCCACTGAGGGGCGGCCGGCAGAGGCAGGTCCGAGGTCCTGAGGCCCCACGGAGCCTAAAGAGCCCGGCCCCAGTTTCAGATGAAGACACAGGTACCTGCGTGTGTCTCCCATGGCGGTTGGCCGCCCCCAAGCCACATGCTGGGCCCCTTAGAATAAAGGTTGAGTCTCCTGCAGCCCTGAAGGGCAGCGCCCAGACCCAGGGGTCTCCTGAGGCGGGTCCCTCCTGCTGGCCCGCTCCTGGAGCCCCAGGTGTCCCTCCAGCACCTCCACGGGCTCCTCCGTGCACCTGTCGGAACCCTGCTTCTTTGAGGACACCCCCTACTGGATTGGGCCCCCTCGTCTCCCCCTTAACTAACGACACCTGCAAAGACCCTGCTCCCCACAGGAGCTCGTTCTCGGGCCGGGAGCTGGGTCTTGACATGTCATTTGGGAGACACCATTCATCCCAGACAGACAACGCCGGTGCAGACAGCCAGCACGCAGAGGCCACATCCTGGTGCTGCCCCGAGAGGCGGCTCTGTTTTGTAGATGAGGAAATTGAGGCCCAGAGGCAGGCGAGAACCCAGAGCCTGGGAATGTCAGGGGCCTTCGGCCCAGACTCTGCCCTGGGCTCTCCAGTCATTGGGTGAGGGGCTCGGGGGTCCCCGGCTGCATTGACCACCTGCTCCCAGGGGCCGGCAGCGGAGGTGACTGGAGAGTGGAGTTGGAGGGGGGCGGCGGCAAAGAGCAACCTTCAAGTTAAGCCCTGGGGAATGGACCCAGAGGGATCAGGCCCGTGGGGGGCCTTGAAACCACCAATCAGCCCCGGCTGGGACAGTCCATCATTAGGGCCCAAGAACACGCCAACGCCCAGCGCCTGCCGCCTGCCACATCCCCGGGGGCTTCGGAGGCAGGGTCTCCGGTGCTGGCCGCCCCTCAGCCTCCCTCCCCTCTCTGGGGTTTGGTTCCTCCATCGGTGGAACAGAGACAACAACGCGGGGCCTCCGGGCACAGGCCGGGGTGGTCCAGGCTGAGTCTTTGTCTCTGCCCTGCCCCAGCCAGGCTGGCCAGCTACATTCCTGTGCTGATTTATGGTGGCCAGGGAGGCCCCACGCCTCCCCCTGCCTGAGGGTGTGTGGCCTGCAGGTGGACCTCGGCCATCCTCCCCTGCCCCGTCCCCGCCTCTCCCGCCCACACACCCTGCCACGCACACCCCCCTCCTGGGACCTCACGCCCACTCTCCTCCCTGACCCTTCCTGCACCACGCCCCGTGCGACTACCCGCCGGTCGGGTTTCCTGTCAGCCTGCTCGCTCGTGTGGGATGTGGGGGCTTCGTGTGGTTTGTCACTAGTGTCCAGGTGGGGTCAAGCACACGGCAGTCGGTGAATAAATGGTCGTTCGGTGATCCCTAACTTGCCTCAGTGTGGGCCAGCCTGGGCAGAGGGGCATCACCACGTTTTTGGAGTCTCGCTGGAGACAGCAGGTGTCCCCAGGTTCACCTCCACCCGAACCCCCACCTGTGCAATCTTATCTGGGAACGGGGTCGTGGAGGATGTGGTCAGTTAAGCTGAGGTCGTACTCGGGAGAGGGTGGCCCTAATCCCACAACACGTGTCCTTCTAGGAGAAGAGACAGCCACAGAGAAGGCCGTGTGAGGACGAGGCCACAACTGAGGGCCGCCAGGGGCCGCCGGCCACACCAGAGGTGGCAAGAGGCAGGAAAGACCCTCCTTGGAGCCGCGGGGGAGCATGGCCCTGCCCCACCTGGATCTCGGACATCTGGCTCCAGAATTCAGGAAAACAAATTCCTGCTGTTTCAGTCTCACAGTCTGTGGTCATTGCTACGGCCGCACACACAGGCCCCTCCTGATAGGCGGCAACATCTGTGAGATCCTGACCTGGGGCGGGGGCGGGGGGGGGGGTGGTGTCCACCCTGCCTGAACCTCCCTGGACCCGGTTCCGAGAGACCTCAGTGCCCCTCCTGCCTCAGTCCTCCCATTCGCGAGGACAGCTCACCATAAACACGACAGCTTCACCTGGAGCTCCAGGAACCGTCGTGACCCCTGTATCCCAGGTGGGGAAACTGAGGCTCAGGATGGAGACCAGCTCCCCCGAGACCTGGCAGCTGGCTAGGTGGGGGAGCTGTTAGCCCCCAGGCCAAATGGTGGGTGGACAGGCCTGTGGCAGGGCCCAGTCAGACCCCCATGGGGCCAGGGTATTGTTCGAGGCCGTAAAGGGGGATGTGCAGGGCCCCCGGCTGCCGGGGGGAGGCCGCTTTAACGGCTGTTGCTGTGGGCAGCTGACAACAAAGGCAGGCAGTAAAGGCCACCCCAGCTTTATGGGGCTCAGGCCCCAAGTTCCGCTCCCCTGCTGCCCCGGCCAGGCCGGAGGGACGGGGGCATGGGGGGCGGTGTCCGGGCCCCACTGCAGGCCGGCACGCCCACCGCCTGTCCTCACGAGGCTCCAACTCACACCGCGGGGACACAACACACCCCGCGCTCAGCCCAGGCCTCTGCCCCGCTTGAGGTGGGCCGGGGGGCACTGAAACCAGTCGCCTGCCACGGCCGCAAACCCAGGCTGGACACCCGCGAAGCCGCCGGAGCCCCTCCCTCGGGCCGAGGCAGACGACCCGCGCCAGTCTCAGCTCTCGCCCTGGCCCCGCCTGACCTAGTGGCACCAGCCACCCCCCAACGGCCCTGCAGCCCACGAGGGCCCCGGAGACCCCCCCCGCCACCCCCCCCTTCCTCCAGCTTCCAAACCAGTCCCACGTCCACGCCTTTGCCCCAGCAGCGCCTCCCGCCTGGACCGCCCCCGCTGGCTTCTCGAGTCCCGCTCTCTCTCCTCAAACCCGCCCCCCCCCCACGGGGCCCCCGCCCCCCGGGGTCACGGCTGCTGCCCCGTCTCCGTGGCACATGCTCTGCTCCCACTGGAACATGTTTACTGACCGTGGGCGACTTTCTCGTTTACTGACGCTCTTCCCCTGCCCTCCCACTGCCCGAGCCACGTGGATTTACACGCGGGGCTGGCCACAGGCCCGTGTGCCCCAGCAGAAGGTCACATAGACCCTGTCTGCTTCTTCCCGAAAGTCTACAACCGGGTACCAGGCGGCTGCTTAACACACGGGCCTTGATTTCTCAGTGTGCCACGGGATGGGGCCGCTAACCCTTTTCCAGATCTGTTATGTGCCCCACAAGGCTCATGCTGTGGGCGAGTGACATCCTACGCTGGGCAGACGGGCACCTGGGGGCCCCAGCTTTCCGCCAGGGAAAGGGGCAGCCATGCCCCTCCCTGGGCCCCAGCCGGCCGCGTCAGGGGGGTACACCCAGCCCCCCACGGGCCCCCTGCCTGTCTCTCGGCTGTGGCGGAGGGTGACGGAGGCCGGGGGACCCCTTGTTGCCAAGTGGTCTTCCCCACCCCAGCCCCACCCACTTCACAGAAAAGGAAACTGAGGCACAGAGCGGGTAGGGCCAAGCCTCCCTGGTCACCCCATGCAGCAGCCAGAGCCCGGCAGTCTGAGCATGAGCTCCTGTCCCATCCCGTGTCCCCCACCCGAGACCTGGCTTCGCACACTGGCCGCCCCTCCTGCCCTCACCCCTTCCCAAGTGCTCTCACTGAGGGGCAGCCGTGTGGGAGGCCCAGGTAGTGGCAAAAACAAGGTAAGCGCTCCCCACCCCCAAGCGCAGGATGGGCAAACAGGAAATTCTTGTTTGTGGTTAAGGAGCATTGTCTGTGCTAGGAGACTCCTTGTTGGTGAGCGGGCCATACCGCTGACCAGGTCAAGTTGTGTATCTGGGAGCTGGGTGGGGGGGCCTTCAGCTGCCCTGCAGAGGCCAGGGAGCTCACCCTTGGCGGGGGACCCCTCCCCCCCCCCCCCCCCCGCCCTTGGCCACCAAGCCCGCAAAGCGAGGGGCCTGGCCTGGGGACGTGCTTGTGCGGGGAAGGCACCACCAGGACCCAGCACACAAGCGGCCCCCTCCCCAGGCATGACGCTCCGACAAGATCACATCCCCAGGGGGCCCCACCTGGGCAACCCCGAGCCGGTTCCCAGCCCACCACGGGGGCCCGGGGGGGGGGGGGGGGGCAGCGTCCAGCCCAAGGCCGAGGGGCCCAGGCTGTAAAGCAACCGCCTGCAGGGCCCCTGGGAGGACCTTTGCCCCTTTAACGGTGTCTGCTCAGGCCCCCTCCTGCCACCCAGGAGGCTCCAAAGTCCGCAGGGCTCCACCTGAGGAGGAGGCTGCTGGGCCCGCAGGGAGACAGGGGGGGGGGGGGGGGCCGCCGCTGTCCTTACAAGGCAGAGAGAGGAACCAAAATTAGGAAACATCAAGAAAGCCCAGTGCCTGGCGTTCCGGGGCCCGTGAGCCCCAAGCCACCAAGGAAGGGAAGGCAGAGCAATGCCAAGGACAAGAAGCCTGTTAGAAAGGCTTGCTGTTGCAGTGCCCAACACAGCTTACAGGACACCAGGAGTGTGTCCTCCTCCATGGCCCGGAACCAGGGTCGGTGGGTGGCAGCGTCACAGGCAGGGCCGGGGGGCCCAGAACGCTAAGTGTGTAACCTCACCTACTTGTCTCTAAACCTGGAAAAAAAGGATTCACGGGAATGAGATCCACATCACACAGAATTCACCATCTCAAAGTATTTCGGCGGCATCGAGTGTGTTCACGGAGTTACGCAACCACCATCTCTATGTAATTCCAGAACATTCCACCTTCCCAAACCCAACCCGGTCAGCCAGGCCCCGCCCCCACGAACCCCCTTCCCGCCTGTGGACGCGCCTGCTGGAGGCGAGCGGCATTCCCGCGTGTGTGGGTGGACGCGCTGCTCCTCCGTTACCCGCCGGTGGGCGCAGGGCTGTCCTTACGGGCCTGCTGCTGACACACATCGGTATACCCTCGCCTGTCTTTACGTCCTCAGGGTTTGGGAGAAGGATTTATTCACCGTAACTCCTGAAGGCAAAGTGAAACAGCAGAGAAGGTGGCAACACTGTTTTTTATCCCCCGCACCCCCCCACCCCGGAGACTGACCAGGACAGTAAACCAGATGCAAGCTCGCAAGGGCAGAGGGTCCAAGGACCTTTCATCTCTACAGACAGATGCCATCGGGTCTCCTCTGCTCTAAAGCCGACCATGGCTCCCTATCGCTGTCAGGATAAAGCCCAGGCTTCCTGCTTTCCAGGCCCAGCAGCTGCTCCCCGAGGCACCTCTGCCCCACCACACCGGCCCCTCTGAAGTATAACGCCAGGTCCAGATGGAGCCCTCCTCCCACCGAAGCCTCTGCTCCCGCGGCCGGGTCTGACCCCCAGGCCGGGGCAGCACGGCCAGTGAGGCTCCGCACCCCCACCGCCCCCAGCGTCTGTCACCGGGCATATGACTGTGCTCGTTCGGCGAAGGGCTCCCCCCACACCCAGACGAGAGCCCCCAAGGGCAGGTCTGGGGGCTGCGGGTGCTGGGCTCGGCGCCTGCTAATGAAGGAAGGAAGGAGGCTCACTGAGGCTCTCGGCCCTGGGCCCCCTCCCATCCCCCACACAAAGCCTCTCCCCACCGACCGAGATGACTCAGCATGTCCAGCCTTGTCGCCGGGGCCCCAGGTGGGCCGGGAACAGAGTCCCTGGGGGCCGCCCCAGCCTCCCCCATTCACAGAAACAGCCGCAGGTGCTGGGGCCGGGCAGGCAGGGCGGCAACCACTGGGCCTCCCCACCACTCCTCCAGGCCACTGTGCACCTGGGGAAACTGAGGTGGGCAGAGGGCAGGTCTCCTGGCAGCATCTGTGGACCGCCAACAGCTCGCCTCGTCCCAGGTGGCACGGCCCCGACGTGGCAAAGCTCGGGCCCCACCCCTCGCGACAGTGACCCCGGAGCAACGTGGTGAACGAAGAAAGGATGGAGCTCAGCGGGCACCTGGCGGGGAGGTGGGTCAGGGTGGAAGAACCCAGAGTGGGGAACCCTCCCTGTCTGTGCTCCGAGCCCCAGTCTACCCATCGCAGGGGGCAGGGATGACGTGACCAGGAAGCCGGTGCCCCGTCCCTGTGCTGCAAGCACGCAGGCCAGCGGACGGCCCAGCCAGGCTCCCGGGGAGTTTTGCACCTGAGGGAAAATTCTGCCGTGGAAACTCTCCCACGACACCTCTCAGAAGAGGTGGACGCCGAGCGGGAGCTGTGTCAGCCCACAGGCGTCGGCCGAGACAACCCGTTTTGCAGCCACGTTGAGCACCTTCTGTACGTCAAGGCTGCTGCTGGACGCTGCCCAAGAGAACCACAGGCCAGTGGGGGACACGGCAGGATCCAAGGGAGGCACAGCGGCCCGGGGGGCGGGGGTCACTGGCTGCCGCACGCAGCAGGGCCTCAGGCGACGTCTGGGCGACCTCGCGCCCTTCCCGTGAGCCGCCCTCCTGGTGCACCTGACCCCTGGGGCACCCGCCTGGGCGACCAGGCCGCCTTTCATTTCCCGTCAGCGCCGGCTCAGCCTCCTCCACACAGATGTGGTGAGCCCACGGGGCTCGCAGGAGATTGAGGAAGTGATTCTGGGCAGGGCACAAACATCTGTCCGCTCGGCCTCGCACCCCCGGCCGGCCATGTGCCCCTCTCTGAAAAGACGGCACCCCACCCATGACAGATATTAATAAAAAGCTCCAGAAACGAGTCATAAGGCTTAACGTGGAGCTGAAGCTTAGGGGCACTTCTTTCTGGATTTCCAGATTGTGCGGGCCGGGCATGTGCCCCGACACCACACTGCTGTCCTCTCCCGGTCGGCCTTCTGCACGGCCGGGGCCACCCCGGGGCCTCAGTGAAGTGGGCAGGGGCGCCTGCGGCATCGAGGTGGGGACCATGGGGACCAGGACGTAGCTGGGGGTGGGGGACGGGGGAGGAACCACCTTGATGGCCAGACAAGCTGATCGCCCGCCAGCACCATGCCAAAGCTGGGGAAACTGAGGCCCACGGGGGCACACCCACAGGTCCAGCCCTGAGAACGCACCCTGGATGGAGGGCGGCTGAGGAACGATTCTAGGAAGAGGTGGGGAAGCGGCAATTCCTCGCCCCACGCAGCATGCGAATGACAGGCAAATCCCGCCGGCCTCCAGTCCCTGTGGGGGCCCCTCACCCACTGGCCGAGGGGAGCCCACCTCGGACCAGGAAGCAGGGGGGCTGAGAGAAACCTGCAGGGCAGCACGGAACCCAGGACCCGGCCCTCGGGTGCCCCAGGCCGTGTGGAGCCTCGCAGGGCTGGGGCAAGACCCTGCCCTAAAGCACCTGGCACTCTGGGCAAACGCTTCAGGTCAGAAAGCCAAGAATCCTGAATCTTCTCCCCTCAACCCCAAGCAGTTAGATACCCAATGTCGCACTCGGCCTTGGGGCATTTCGTACGAGGGTCACCAAACAGCCTCGCAGCTCCCACCTGGCTCCCGGCTCCGAGCGGCCAGGGGTCCAGTGCTGTGGCCAGGGCCCGGCACCCAGGAACTAAAAGTCCCATCATGGGGTTTTCTCTGAAAGGGAATTTCCTGGTGGCTGGGAAGGCTCAGAAAGATGTCCCTGCCCTGGCTGTGCTGTCCCCGTCCTGCCATCGCCGGCCAGCCTGCGCCCAGTGCAGAGAGCCAGGGGGCTGCCCCCCGCCTCCCTCCCTCTGCCCAGGAGTCGAGAGGAAGGGGCCCCGGGGTCCCCGCTGGGTACACCCACAGGAGCCTCTGCCAGAACCCGAACGGAGGACACAAGGAAGGAATTGGGTCTGCCCCGGGGAGGCCAGTGGCTGAGCGGGACCACCAGAGCTTACCTCCTGGGCATCCCACCTCCGCGTGGGCCACCGTCCTAGGGACAAGAGGAGCCGGACACGGAGGGGCAGCCCCAGGCAGCCCGAGGCTGGCGCCCGTCCCGCCCCACCACTCCTCTGCCAGGACACCCGAGTGCTAATTAACTACAGCAACAACCAGCACTCACTCTAACGCTGCCCGGTTCACAGACAGGGAAACTGAGGCTTGCAGCGGGGGCACAGACAGCAATGGGCCGGTGGCTGGGCCCTCTGGCCCCTTGCGGGGGCCAGAGAGAGATGAGAGACCTCAAACCCCGCTGTCCTTCCCAGAATCCGGCACCTAGTCAGCGAGTGCGTGGACTGTCCCCAGGCCACCATGGGCAGGGGCCACCTGGGAAAGTGGCAGCTGAGGAGAAAGCATGGTGCGGGGGGGGGGGGGGAGGGGGGGGCGGGGGAGGCAGAGCAACCAGGGACTCTGCCTGGGCTCCAGGCCCAGCTCCCCCAGCAAGAAGCCAGGTGACCCTGGCAGGCCACACTGGTTCCAGCCAGCCCAAATCCTGGGGAAACAGCTGTGCATCTGGCCACAAAGTGGGGGCGATGAAAAACGCTAGGAAAGTTAGCAGCCCCCACCTGGCCTGCCACGGGGAGCCCCTGGGGCCGGGGGGCTGGGCAGGTGCCACTGGGGTGGGGGGGACCCTCAGAGACCCCTCACGAAGCAAACAGGGACACAGCTGGACCAGGAACTAGGGCCCAAGGCCACGCCCCACCACGCCAGCCTGGGCAGATGTGAGACCCACCCCCAGGGGCCACCGCACCTGGAGAGAAACCCCAAGACCCACCACCCTGCCCAGACACACCCACAGCCCCCGTACACAGCCAAGGGCGCACACAGACCCACGGCCCTGCCCGTGGATTGGCAGGCCACGCCACCCCAACGTGGTCCCTGGCACAGGCACAGACACTCCCTTCCAGCCAGACACACAAACAAGACACGCCCTCACTCTCTCGAAGATAATGGCCCCAGACAGCCCGCCCTTGCCACGGTGCCAGCCCAGCCCACTGGGCCCCACACCCCCACGCCGCGGGACGGCCTCCTCTGCCTGCGTTGTCCACGGATGCGTCCCCAGGGCCCAGGACGCAGGCTGGTTCACAGCAGACACCCCGCGCTCTCGTGCAAGGACCAGGCTCAGGCAGGCACACGCGCGGGGGCACAGCCTGGCACTTCCCGCCCAAATCCCGGCCGCGACCCCGCCCCCAATCCCCACGGAGGGTCCACAGAAGGCCAGGCCTCCCGCGGCTGCCTGAGGTCCGCCTGCAAGGCTCTCTTCTTACAGGGACACGGGTCATCGGACTCAGGTCCCACCCCACTCCAGCACAGGCTCATCTCAACTAACGACACCCGAGGAGACCGTTCCCAAACCCACGTCCTGGCGTCCCGGCAGACGTTGAGTCCGGGGGACTGACTACCATCAGCTCACGGCGCGTTTCTTCCTGGAATGTTTCTGTTTGTCCCCTTTGCTTGTCAGGGAGGACCAGAGTGTGGCCCTGAGGTGCCGGGCCTGGTCTGGAGGGCGTGGTGGGTGGTGCTGGCTCTGTGCCCCCCCCCCCACACCCCACAAGACCCCTGCCAGCAGGGCAAGGCCGCGTCCCGTGCTGGGGCCTTCAATAGGCAGACTGGTTACCGTTTAACCCCGTGACCCCCCCAATTGTCCTCAGCCGCGTGCAGCCTGGCCAGCGGAGAAGGGGCGGTCCGTGCCCCGCCCTCTGCGCGTGCCCACCCACCAGCCTGCACCCCCAGCCGCTCCCCTGACCCAGCAGGGCGACAGCGTCTGTAAATGGGCTCACAGGGCGGCTGCAAACAGCCAGGGAGACGCCCCTCCACGTCCCCGGGGCGATGCCGGCCCCGGGATCTGGAAACTTAGGGACAAGGGGTTTACGACGCAGACAGGGAAACTAAGGCACGGACAGGGCAGAGCCCCACCCAGCAGCCCCCCCCCCCCCCACCGACGACACCTCTGGGTCAGGGAGAGCTTGTCCCTGCCCAAGATCCCACAGAGCTGAGAAAGGAATTGAACTTGGCAGCACCCCCCCCTCGCCCCCGCAACCTGCCCCCAGGCCCTGTTCACACCTCAGGGCTCCCTGGGGAGCATCAGCAGGGGGCAGGCAGGTTCGGAGGTTGAGCTGACCCCAGGGCCAGTTGAAGCCGTCACTGACCTGGACAATGTGACTTTCTGGCTAATGGTTAATGGGTCGCACCTCGACCTCACGCTTCAGGGCCAAGGTGAGCTCGTCGCGGGGGGGGGGGGGGGGGGGGCGCGTGGACACACCAGGCTCACACGCACGCGGGCCTCCAGCTCCCTATATTTGCACACAGCCACGGGGGACGGTCAGCCCATCACACAGGGACCCAGGGGACATGCAATGCACTGGGCTCCCCACACTCTGAAACACATGGGCCCGGCCTTCCACAAGCACATCCAGACCGCAGGACACACACCAACACGTCCACGAAGGGGAGGGACCTGTCACGCGGTGCCCGTGCACGTGTGCACAATCACAGCAGGCGAGGGGATGCACAAACACACCTCCGAGGAGACAGATACGCATAAAAGACGCTGCAGGGGAGTTCACATGGCTCCAGGATGTTCAGATGAACACGCAGGAAAGCCTCAGCATCAGCACACGCGTGGGTTACAAACACCCGGAGGGCCCCAGGATGCCCCCAGACCCCCCCCTGCTCCGGTGAACACAGATGCCAGCAAACACAGGGCCCTTGGAGACTGCCCCCCCCCGCCCCCCAGGTCCCGGGGACCCCGCACCTGCCCCCCCCCACACCCCCACGTCTGAGGGCTGCACCCTGTGTGGCTCACCCGTGCCCATCCCCTAACCGGACACAGAACGTGGACACTGCCCGCTGGGCACCACTCCCTGCAGTGGCTGCGTATGTTATTAGAAAGCGTGGGGCGGGCCGGGAGCTTGGCAGCGGCCACTAGGGTGGGGAACGGGTGGTGGGCGTGGGGCCAGGCCCCGGCGGCCGTGACCCCACGGCAGTGACTGGGTGGCTGGCGGCGGCGCAGGGGCCAGATAAGGTTCTTCCGCTGAGTCAGTGCGGTTCCCAGGGCTGGCACGGGCAGGGGCACAGTGCCAGGGGCTGGCGGGCGGGCACCCTCCCCATGCCCGCCACGGCCCGCTGGCTCCGTGCCAGCAGCCACAGCGGCTTTGATGAGGCAGGCGCTGCCCCAGGCGGGGTGGGCCAAGTTCCCAGGGGCTTCTCAACACCCTCCCCGCCCCCAAGCACACGGCCCCGGGCTCCTGGCGCCACAGGAAGAGGCTGGGCATCAGAGACGGGCCCCAGGACACACAGGGCCTGGCCTGCTGCCCACTCTGTTCCAAGCACGGCAGACGGATGTCGCCAGGTTCAGGACCTACTGTCTGACCTCTAAACCTTTGCCCAGGCTGTGCCCTCTGTTCAGGACACCCTCTTCCACCAGAAACATTTTCATCCTGCGTCCCTGGCCCAGCAGACTGAGCCTCTTCCAGTCCTGTCCGGACCACAGGCCCAGAGGGGTCACCCATATCGCTCACTTGCCCCACTCCAGACCCTGCCAAGTCTCCCCTAGAGCCCACCTTTCGTCTGCCCTAATGTCTGCTCACCCCCACCCCTCCTACTGGATGTTCCAGCCACACGGTTCCCAGACGCACACTCTACCCTTCTCTCTCCATCTAGCAAACTCTTACGTATCCCGCAAAGCCCCAGCCCCAGACCGTCTGGGCAACCTTCTCCTCAACCTTCCCCCTGGCCCAGCCCCAATCCCTAAAGGCTCCCTGCAGCCTTGGGGGCTCCCAGGCAAGACAAAGAAAATCTGTCAGCTCCTCCCCAAATCCCCACCCCCACCCTATGTTGCCCAGGGCCAAAGATGTTCATGGCAGCATCATTTACAGCAGGCAAACAGGGAAACAGACACTGTTGTCGTCAGCCCCACGAGGAAACCACAGTAGCTAAGGAGAAGCCAGCGACGGGGAGCAGGAGCGCTCGGATCCACAGAGACACTGAGTGAGGACAGGAGCAGCGGCCAGCCTGGCAGCCCGAGACATGGCACTTTGACACCTTACAGGACATGTTTCTGGACATGAATGGCCAAAGGAAGGCCAGCAAATTCCCTTTCTCTTTCCACGAGAATGGTATCCAGTGTTACTTCTGGAATCGAAAATGGAGTTAAAAAAGCAGCCGTGTATCTTCTGTAACTAGGAAAAAACAAAAACCAAAAAAAAAACCTAAGTGAGATGAAAGGGCCAGAAAAAAAATGAAATGTGACCCCAGCCTCACTCTGCGTTGGGCCGGGCCTGCTATAGGGAAGTAGGACACCCACAGGCATAAAATGGATCCCAGGAGGCCTGGGCAGGGTCCCCAGCGAGGACACAGAGGCCCCTGGGGCCTGGAGCCTGAGGCAGCAGGTGGCCCTTCCCACCTAAGTGCCTGTGTGTGTCCAGGCCCCAGGTCCTGACACCTGATGTGAGGCCCTGGACCCATCGCCTCCACTGCAGACAAAGGGGACAGAGGCCCAGGGGTCCCCGGAGCCCCAAAGCCGAGGTAGGGCTCGCCCCCCGCCCGTGTGTCCACTTCTCCAGTGCATCCTGGAGTCCGGTCCCAGCGCGGACACCTCATCCGTGTCACTGAGCGGTCGACCCAGCCACCCCACGCCAATCTCCGTCAGAAAAACAGGTCCAGCACTCAAGTGCCCTCCCCGGCAGGATCCACGGTGTGTGCAGGGGACCCCGGTGAGAGGCCCATCAGCTTCCTACACGGTTAGGTGACGTGCCAGCCGGAGCTGTCACCCTACGTGTCCAGGGTACGCAGCGGAAGGACATCACCTTGAAAAGCGGGGGGAAGACACCCCTACGTTTAACACCAACCCAAACCACAGTGAGACCTCACCCCACCTTGACTTGGGCGCCAAAGTCGTAATCGCTGGTGACCACAAGTGCCGGTGAGGACGTGGGGAGGCCAGAGCCTCGTGCGGCCATGGGGAGGAAAACAGTGGTGCCGCTGTGGGGGAAGCGGTCAACGGGTCCTCGAAAGGTCAGACAGAGTTACCGCCTGACCCAGCGATCCCACTCCTGGGGTTGTGCCCACGAGGGCTGAAAACACACATCCACACAAAACGCGCACACGTGCTCACAGCAGCGCGACTCACAAAAGCCCAAGGTGTGAGCAACGCCATCCACAGGTGAGGGCAGACACACGGTGCACCCGCTGCGCACGCGCACACCCACAGACGACCGCGTCCACCGTGCACGCGCACATCTGCGGACGAACGCATCCACGGCGCACGCCACTCCGGTGTGTCCACTGCGCACTGCGCACGCCCCCAGGGGCCCATGTCTACCGCGCACGCGCACACCCACAGTTGACCCTGTCCGCCGTGCGCGTGCACGCCCCTCAGGTGCAGCCACCACGCACGCGCACGTCCCTCGGCCGCAGCAGAAGTGAGGCGCGCACACCCGCCGCCCCGCGGTCGGACCCTGAACACACGACGCTCAGAGGGGGAACCAGACGCGAGAGTCCACACGGGGTGTGGGCCCACGTGTGTGAAACGTCCAGAACAGGCTCATCCAGGCACAGGAAGGGGGCTGGTGGGGGAGGGGCTGGGAGAGGGGGTGGGGGCGTAAGAACTAAAAGATGCATTTACAAAAGTTCATTTTTGAGGTGACCAGAATGTTCTAAAATAGACGGGTGATGGACGCATAACTCCCTGAAGACGCTAGGAGCCACTGAGTCGCACACCTTGGGTGAATCACGTGCTATGAGACTTGCTATCAATAAAGCTGTTGAAAACAGTCCCCACGTTTGAGGAGCTGAGACCAGGGATCCCGATCCTTAAGCAGCCAAAGATCTGAGGTTAAAAGTCTGCTGGAGGGGGGGCAGGGTTAAAAAAAAAAAAAAAAAAAAGTCCGGTTTAAAATCCTGCAATGCCACTTTCTAGAGCCCAGGCACACTGTGTTGGGGACAGGAAGCCACCAGGATGCCACGTGTGATGCCAGGAGCCTAAGATCCTAGTGGCTGCTGCAGCTGCCCGATCCTGGCCGTGGACTCCAGGCGTGTGGGCCCCGTCCCCGCGTGTTCCCAGGGCCCTACAGCGGGGAGGCCCCAGTGATTCAAGGGAAGGCTCCGTGGCCACGAGCCTGCTGCTCCGGGTCCCTCCCTGCCCTGGCCGCCCCGGGACCTGCAGCCACCCGGAACTTCACGGCTATCGAGGGTTCGTAGGGGAAGTCGGCCCAGGCCCTGCCAAGACTGGGGAGGAAGAGGCAGAGACAGTGCCAAGTGGGCGGCCGGCCGGCCCGGCTGCCACGTGCCAGGAAGGCTGTGGGGCAGGCGCCAGAGTCAACATGGCCCAGGACAGTGCCGACACCGGCGACACAGGTGCTCGGCCAGCTGGACCTGCCGCGGCTGGGCGGGAACGAGTCCCCGTGCTGCAGAGAGGCCCTCCCCTCCCCCCGGCCCGCACCTCCCGCAGCCCCATTGCCCGGGGACCTGATTCCGTCTCCTGCGGGGCCCAGCCTGGCAGCATCTGGCCTCCACACATGAGCCAGTCTGGATCCTGCCTCAGAGCCTTTGCCCAAGCCGTCTTCCCCGCCAGGTGCACCATCCCTCGGTGTGCGTGCACCTGACCCTCACGGCACAGCCCGAGAGGCTTCTCCCACCTGGCCCCCCACGTGTCCCCCCCTGACCGCCTCAGCAGTTTCAGTGTTTCCTGGTATACGGACCTCCACACCACAGCACGGGGGCTCTGTCTGTAGGGGCTCAGTATGACCCTGACACTGACCACATGCACGTGTCTTGGGGTTCCCTGACCCCCTCTGGCTTCGGTTTCCCCACCCCTGGGCATCCCTGAAATATCACCATCGTGTTCCAGACAAGTGCGGGTGGCTACTGTGGCCCTTTGTTCCTGACACGCCCGGGGGCTTTGGGGTCTGAGCCTGTGACCTGCCTCCAGTCAGTGTTGAGCCCCAGGGGCTGAGGCCACTGAGCAGGGGTGGGAGGTTAGGGGTCCTGTCAAACTCTGACCTCACAAGGACTGTGTGGCCTTAAGTCTCCCTTTGGGCCTGGCCATGACCCTATAATGCTGGGTGCATCTATCCAGCTCTCCAGCCCCCGAGCCTGGAGCTCTCTGTAAATATTCCGTGAACAAATAAACATAACTTGCCCACACTGTGCCCATTTGTGTTATTTTGGACCCAGAGGACGTTAAGAGCAACACTGTGGCTCAGTTTTCCCATCTGCAAAATGGGACAGGCACGAACCCAGCCCGCTGGTGTCTCCTTCTGAAGGGGAGAGACACTGAGGCAGGGAGCAGGCTCGCGTCCACACGCAGGGGTGGAGCCTCCAGCAGGAAGGGGGTGTGGGGGGCACCGTTCCCCCTCTACACCCCTCCCCTCCTCATAGCTCCTGGCCTGTCCCCCTCAGCACGTGTCCGATCTCAAGTCCTCTACTTTACGGGTCCTGTCTCTGCCTGAGGCAGGTCTCGGAGGACCGTAGGATGCACACCGCTCTTCCCCAAGAGAGGCTGGAGCCCATGCCCTTGTCCCCGGAGGCCAGTTCCTGGTCCATTCCTCCAGAGCTCCGCCAAGAGGGGCCCACAGCCAATTCTGGGAGGCCACTCGTAGCCACCTCCCAGCTCTCACACGCTGGCCTGTCCAGTGGAGCCCTTCGAGGCTCAGGCCCTGGGCCGGGGAACGCCAGGTCCCCCGCCGGCCACTCCTGGAGGTCGGGGCAGGGCCCAGCTGGCCACGGACTGGAATGTGAGCCCGGCCGGACGCCATCTGGTTTCCATCTGCCCAGCCCAGCTCGGCCCAACTTCAAAGGGTCCCCCGCCCGGCCACTTCCTCTGCCCCGGCCGCCCGCAGGGAAGGCACCAGGACGGCCCTGCTTCCTCCCCGCCCCTCTGTAGCCCCAGGGAGCCGCTCTGCAGTCCACAGCGACGTGGCCACCCCCGGCTCAACCAACGGCTGTGGCCTCGACACGCCAGACTCCACGCTGACCGGCAAGGCCTCCGGCCCGTATGCCCCAGCCCCCACCTCTCTGCCCACACGTCCACCCGCTGGGCCTCACCCCGAAGGCACAACCCAGGCCGAGCCCGGTCGGGTCGCGTGGCCTCTGCCTGGGCCCCTTTCCTTGCTGTCTCTCTGCGGGTCCTCCTGGTACACACTCCGTGCCGAGCAGCCCCCACACTTCTCTCTCCTGGCTTTGCTCCCTCCCCCACATCCGCGCATTCCACGGCCGGCCGGTCCCACCCACGGGCCCCCATCTCGGCCGGGCGTTCTGCAGGGCTCCCAGCGTGCAGCTGGGTGCCGCCCGCCCCAAGGCCCCCGTCACGACGCGCAGCCCACCTGCTTGAACTGCTCCTCGTACGTCCAGTCCCCGTGGTCTGGCGGCTGCAGCTGGGGCGCCACGTGGGCGGCCCCTCCAGCGTGGGCCAGGCCGGCCCCTGGGCGCTCCTGGCTGCCCAGCACCCGGGGCCCGCCGTCACCCCGGAAAGCCTGGGACGGCGGGGCCCTGCGGGGGATGAGAGCCGCGGAACCCAGGCCGGAAGAGCCCGGGGGCCCCAGCCCCTCCTCGTCCTCGTACTCCGCCTCCTCGTCCTCGTCCTCCTCCTCGTCCTCCTCCTCCTCGTCCTCCTCCTCCTCGTCCAGCTCTTCCTCCAGCTCCTCCTCCTCCTCCTCCTCCTCCTCCTCCTCCCACTTTGGCTTCCTGGGGCAGGCAGAGGGCACAGGTCAGGGGAGATGGCGCCAGCTCACTGCAGCCCCAGGGCAGGGTCTGCTCCTCGCCGGAGCCTCGATTTCCCTCTCTCTGCACAGAAGAGCGGCCGCCACCCCATTGCAGGTGCTGGGAGGGGCGTGGGCCATAGTCTACGCTGTCTTGTTTCCCGTCGGCACAGAGCCCCACCTGCTAACCCCTCCTGCACTCGCTGCACAGGCTTCCTTGGCGGGCCTGGAGGATCGCCCAGCCAGTTCCTGCCGCAGGGCCTTTGCTCAGGCTGTTCCTTCTGCCAGGCATGCTGTTCCCAGCCCCAGACACCTCTCCCCACCCCCATCCTTCGTCTTCTCGGCACTCCTTATCACAACCCACAATCACCCTGTTTCTCTGCTCGCTCAATGTATTCCCAGAAGGGTCCCGCCGGGGCCCTGCCAGCACTCAGCTCGGGGCCTGCGCGCGATCCAGGCGGAACGCACCAGCGGGCCAGCCAGCACCCGTTCTGTGCAGGTTCCCCCCGGGGCCACTGAACCTGCTGTAGCCTCGCCGGGCACGGGGCTCCTGGCCACACGTGGTCAGTGCCCTTAGATCAAGATGGCATAAAGCTACAAACTCAGGGCCCCCGCCATTTGAACGGTGGCTCCTATCCTGGTTGGTACGTGTCCACCGTCCTCCAGAAGGTTCTAAGGGACAGCACGGATCTCAGCAGTCGGCAGGACAGCGTCTGGTCCTGCCCGCACAGCTGTGTCCCCAGGGCCCAGAGCTGCCTGGTACGCATCGAGCGCTCACCCACCGCTTGCTCGCGGCTAGCCCGCAGACCCCCGACTCACAGGTCGCCGTCGGAGCCCGCGTCCTCCAAGTGCTCATCACCTTCGGCACGTCCTGGTGCCTCCCGGCCTCGGCCCGGGGCTGCAGGTGAGCCTGGCGCCCCTTCCCGGGCCGTGTCCTCGTCCTCCAGGCCGGGGGGCCCGTCCTCAGAGCCGCCGGGGCTGGGCGGGTGTCCGAGGCCCGCAGCAGCGGCCCGCATGGCGGCCAGCGCGGCCATCTGGGCCCGCTGCATCCGGGCCTTCTCTGGCTCTCTGTCCTCGTCCGGGGCAGCCCTGGCCCGTGCCGGGGGGCCGGCAGGCAGCTCGGGCGGCAGGGGCGGTGGGGGCTGCCGGGCCTCCAGCTCCTGGCGTGCCCGCTGCTGCCGCTGCAGGAGTGTCTCCATCACCGCCTGCAGCTTCATGGCCCTGCGGGCCGGGCCGCCCCGGGCACCAGACGTGGGCGGCAGGGGCGGCCCCTGCGGGGAGGGGGCCTGGCCGCACTGCAGTGTGGGGGCCTCAGGGGAGCCGGGACAGTGCAGGGTGGCGGGGGGTGGGGGCGGGGGCCGCCGTGCTCAGGCTGAGGGCATGCCAGCGGTGCCTCCTTCTCACGCCAGGCACCGGGCAACGGCGGCTGGTGTCTGGCTCATTCACGGGTTTCCAGAGACCTGGGGGCAGCAGGAGAGACCGTCAGACCACGCTGCAGGGCTCCTCGGCCCCATCCTCCCGATTGAGGTCAGACCGCAAAGGCCTCTGGGAAAATCTCTCCCAACCATTCCCATCAGGGTGCAGACCTGGAAGCCTCCCTGGAGGTGGTAGATGGTGCTCTCCCCATCCGCCCCCCCTCTGTCTGCCCTCCGGGAGGCTGGGAAGCAGGGTCACCCTGCACTGAACTCCTGAGGGTCTGAAGGTGGCCCCCGCCAGTCTGGGCCACAAAGAAACATGCGGTTCCTGACCCCACCTCCTGGGGAAGACCTTGGATTATTGCTTCATAAACACAGCAGGGGGACGGGGCATTCCCGGCCTCCGATTGGCCACAGCCAGCTACCAGGCACCAGAGTCCAGATGGGTTCCGGGTTCTGGTTCCGAGCTCCAGGTGCTGCTTGGACCCCTGCTGGTACAGCCCCGTCCAGATGGCTCCAGGCGCCACCCCCCTCCACTCAGGCCAACCAAGACTGTGGCTGGCCCAGACCGAGGGCTTCCTGTATACAGGTCCTGCGATCACCCTCCTCACTCACGCTCCCATCCCATTCCTCAGCCTTGACCTCTCTAGGCCTCAGTTTCCCCATCTGCAAGATGGTGTCCTGACAGCGCCCACCTCTGTGCTCAAGCAGGGACGAAGCAAGTTTGTGACGGTAAAGGCAGGCACACGGCAGGCACCATGTCGTGTTAGGGAAGGAGGCGCTGGATGGTCCCCATGTTACGGATGAGAAAAACTGAGGCCAGGAGATGCCCTGTTGGAGGACACACAGCACGTTCCCGGCAAGGCTGGGATTTGAACCAGGATCTGAGTGACATCAGAGCCTCCCTCACCACCCCACGTGATCTCTGCAGGGGAGTCCTCCTGCCCTTTGGGACCCCAAATGGGGCCAACGCCCCCAGAAGGCAAGGAGCTGCGCCCCAGCCTGGGGTCTCCTCAAACCACCACCGACCCTAATTGCCAAGGTTTAGGCAGGGACACCGGGAACCTGGCATTGCTAGGCCTCACCAAACAGAAGGACGCAGGTCCCACCCCAGCTCCCCCCCCCCCCCAAGCCCCGGGCCACACCCCCACCCACCCAGACTGCCAGTAAAACAAACCGGGCAGAAGCCAACAGGCCCAGTAGTGACAACACAGATGGCACATCATGGGGAAGGGGGACGGGAGATGGGGGGAGGGGACAGGAGACTGCCCCTAACCCAGCAAATGAACCCCCAAGCCACTCCGGGGGCAGACAGGGACCCACACACAGCAGGGGCCGGAGGGCAGAGGCTCCTGGTCGCTAGCTAGCCCACACCCGTTCCCCAGGCTGGCCACCTTCCCAACTCCCATAGTGACCTGCTAATCCGAGCCTGAAGCCACTCAGGGGAGTCTTGCAGTATAGACCCCCCCTCAACACACCCAGTCAGGGGAGGGGCCCTGCAGAGCCACAGGGACCCAGTGGCCCTCTGCTTTCTCCCCAGACCCCCTGCTGCTTCCATCTGGATAGGTGAAAGGGCAGTGGGGGGGGGGGGGTCGGTGGGTGACCCCTGTGGGAAATGGGAGAGGGTCATGTCCCCAAAGGACCTTGGTAGCCAGTAGGGACGGGGTCTCAGGGCACAAAGACCCTCTCAGAGGCCACAGTGCCAGAGGGTGACCAGTACAGTGTCCTTAGGGGCGGCGAAGTAGCACCCAGCCCCCCACTCTCCACCCTCCCAGGACTGGTGGTCACCCCCCCACCAGCCCTAAGAAGTGCTGAGGGGACATTTCACGCCCAGTGTCTAGTCTGGTCCACTACCCCTCCCCCACATTTGACAACTTCAAGACAAGCCCCCCCCTCCCTACGGAAACGCTCCAGGCAACACCCCCCTCCTCTTTGGGGGGGCAGAAGGAAGAGGCCAGAGGAAGCCACTCCCCCCCCCCAGCCTCCCCCCCCCAGGCCTGCTGGGTTTAATGACCCTTCCGGGTCGCCCAGTGGGGGAGGGGAGCAGGGCAGGCCTCCACGTTGGGGTTGGTGGAGGGGGCAGGTGGGAACCCCAGAGCTCCCCTGGGCCTTGCCTGGGGCCCCCAAGGCCGCCATTAACCCTAAGCTGTCGACGCCCACCCCTTCCAGACCCCTCCCCCCAAGAGCCCTTTGTCCTCGGCCCCTACCCCCCACTTTATGACAACCCTAAGGGAGAGGCATTCCCAGGCAAGGACCAGGCAGGGGTGGGGGTGTGCTGGGTGGTCGCTGGAACCTGACTAGGGGGCCAGAGGGATCCTGGGCCACACCCTCCCCCCAATGCCTCCCGGAGAGAGAGGTCACCCGCTTGGGCCGGGGCCTTGCAAAACACGGTTATTTAAAGAGTTGTGCAAGGCTGGGGCCCGCGGGTGGCGAAAGGGGCCCCTCACTCCACGAAAGGAAGAGGGGGTGGGGTGGGGCAGAAAGCTGGGGAGGGGGCTAGGAGAGTCGGGAGTGGGGCGGCCCGGAGGAAGTGAGAAAAGAAAAACCGAAGAAAGAGAAGAAATAAGACGACAAAAACCCCAGTCCGGATTTCAAAGGCTTCTTGGAAAGCGACCGATTTGCATGGGGGGGGGGCAACCCCTCCGGCCCGGGCGACTAAAAACGGAAGATTATTGACAAATCCGCCGCCTGGGGTCGGACGCCGAACGTTGGAGTTGACAAACGCGCGCTCCCCGCGCTTCCTGCGCCCGCTTTTGTGTCTGGGGGGCACTGACCGAGGCGGGGGGGGCTTTTCCCGGGGATCCCCGCCAGAGCGCTGGCTGCCCGGCCGAACCCACGCCCGGGCGCGGGCATGGGAGGGGGGGGTCCTCCTCCAGGGGTCCCTTTCAGCTCCGGAGCCGACACTTTATAAGTAAGCCCTCCAAGCTGGCGAGGGTCGCTAGGGAACTGCCCTCCCCACCCGGCGTTCCCACTCCGCTCGGGGGTCGGGAATAAAGCACCCGATTCCGGGGAGAAAAAAAAAATGAGATAAGAACCGGGAGCGCAGCCCCCCGCGCGCGCCTAGAGACCATTTCCTTCCGCCGGGGGGTGGGGGGCGGCGCTCACTCGAGACCCCCGACGGCCCTAGCGCAATGTGGTAGGGGGTGAGGTCTCCGAGGGGGGTCGCGGAGAAAACCACCCCAACTCGGACCCACCGGAGTCGCCTTCCCGGTCCTGGGCCCCCACCCTTGTGCCTGCCCAACTTTGGAGACCCCCCTCACTGGCTTCCCGGGCGCACTGCGCCCACCCGGGACCGGAACCCGCAACTTAAAAGGCCAGCCTCCCCCCCGCCTCACCGCGCAGGGCCCGCTCGGGGGGCGCATGCCCTGCGCCTGGCGTCCGGCCCTGCCCCGGCCGCGCCTGGCCTCCGGCCCGGGCCGCGAGCTGCGCGCTGCTGGCTCCCAGCCGCCGCCGGGTTTGTGCCGCGCGCCGACTCACCGAGCCGCCCGCCGAGTCCGCGTCTACACCCCCATCCGACCCGATTGGTAAGAGTCTCCCCGCGCGCGGCCTCCCCCGCCCCTCCCCTCCCCCCGCCGGCGCGCTCACCGCCCCGCAGACAAATCACCGGGTGACAAATCGCTCTCAGATGCAAATACCTCGCCGGTGATTCAGCGCTGCGGCCCCGGACGCGGGGAGGGGTCTCGTGAGGCCCCCTCCCCCTTCCCGGACGCCCCCTCGACCCCCGCGCTCGGTCCGAGGACGCACCGCCAGCCCAGGAGTGTTGGGGAGGGGGAGAGAGTGGCCAGAAATTTTCAGGTCACGGCCCCTTTAAATGATAATAAATAATAAAAGGGAAGGGGAACAGCTTCGCGGGAGGCCCCGCCCCCTGCTTAGGGACGGTGGGCAAAGTGCGCGCCGCGGCTCCGAGCGCACAGGACGCCGAGGGCGCGGGAGGGACTGGGAGCATCCGAGGGGGAGGGGAGGGCATTAGACCTCCGTCAGGGCGGGCTGGAGGGACCCGAGCCGGGTCGGGGACCCCTTCACCAGCTCTCCCGGCACCTAGGACGGGCCTGCCCTTCCGGGTTCGGAGTTTCACTCCTGTCCCATAGCCCAGCGACCTGGCGCTAGAGACTTCGCCCCTCCCCCCCACCCCACCCCCAACAGAGCCTCTGTTGCCACATCTGTAAAATGGGGATTAAAGACCCGGTGATGACTGGAGCTACAAGAAGAGAAATGAGAGCAGGCCGGGGGCTAAGGGAGGAGGCCAGGACCCTCGTCGGGGGTGCTGCAGGGTGGGGAGAGGCCTAGGAGACGGAAAGCTGCCGCCGGGGGCGGGGGGGGGGGTAGGGGGGGCAGCGCTGCTTGGACACAAGCGTGGGGGTGGGGGAGTGCGTGCTGGTCCTCGGGAAGACTCCTTGTGAAATCGTGACGACCCCTGCCCCCGACTGTCAGTCACCCTCTAGGAGAGACAAGATAATCTCCTTGGTAATAATAACTTGATAATAATTTTCATATTCTGAGCCTCCCCTTGCCCGCCACGTGCCCTATGCATGTTCACATCTCTGTGTAGGAGAGACTCTTAATGTCCCCATTTCAAAGAGAGCGACGCCGAGGCACAGAGTAGGGCGCCTCGAAGGTGGGGATGTGGATGTGGGCTCTGCTGGGAGGTCTGAGGTCCAGGGGCCACCCTTGGGACTAATTGCAGGGGCCCGGCTGCAGCCCAGATGTGAACCAAGTGGGAGCACGGGTGGGCAGTTGTCCACGGTCCTACCGGGTGGAGCTTGGGCCCCTGGTTTTCAGTGTTGGTTTCATGTACCCTAAGGCTCACGATTCTGACATCTTTTCAGGACATCAAGCCTCCAGTGCAAAGTGCAGGTTTCCTGCTTCAGGTGGGGGTGGGGGGTGGGATTCCCAAGCCCAGGGGATGAGTGCCTGGAGGCTGCCCCCACCCCAGGGCTGGAGTCCTGCCCACCGCTTTCAGGAGCCCAGCCCTCGAGCCCCAGGGCCTCCTGTAGCCTAATGGCAGCAGGTGGTGAGAGGCCTCCACCTTTAGGCTATTAAACACCCCGTCCCAGCTGCCTGCTCATCCACACCCCCCTCCAGTGGGAGGGGCAGAGACATCTGCCCAAAGAGGGGAAGTTTGGAGAGACCCAGGTGAGCTGGGGAGGAAAGCCACCATAAGGGTCCAGGCACCCCCCCCCCCCCAGGAGCCACTTCTCCCAAGTGCAGGAAAGCCTCTTCCCCATCATAGAGCCAAGGACATCAGAAGGCACTCCCTGCCCCACCCAGGTTAGATTCGTGAGCCTCTCTGCCTCCGTCTTCCCCTGTAAAAGGAGCCCATGTTTTGTTTGTTTTTTATACTTTTTTTTTTTTTAGAGAGGGAGCGCACGTGTACACAGAGGGGCAGAGGGAGAGAAAGAGAATCTTAAGCAGGCTCTACGCTCAGTGGGGAGCCCAACGCAGGGCTGGATCCCATGGCCTCCGCATCATGTAGGACCACAACTTGAGCCAAAATCAAGAGTCCGGACGTTCAAAGGCTGAGCCACCCAGGCACCCCCAAATGAGTCCACGTTAATTCATTCCTTGTATACTCATTTTGAGGGTTCCATTTCCTTCTGCTCAAAAGGAGGGGCACGGCGGGGTACTCTCAAGGGCGGGGTGGGGGGGTGCTGCCCTTCCCCCATTTCCCTGGGGAAAGTTGTCCATACATAGCGACTTCCCCAGAGGTGCCCAGTCCTAGAGGGTGAGGGGCTGCAGGATTCCCAGCTGCCTCCAGTGAGGCCATCCTATTTTTAGCCCAGGGAGGGAGCTGGGAATTGATTCGCAGACTTGCTGGCTCCACTGGGAGTGGGCAGCAGGCCCTGGTTCCACCTCGGTCCTCCTGGTCCTGCTATGTGATTTCCAGTTGGTGCTGACCCTTCTTTGGTCTCTGTTTTGCAAGCTGGGAAATGGGTACAGAGACCCAAGTCCTATAAGGTTTCCTGTCCAGACCATGTTGCAAGGCCCCTGCGGGTTTGGGACACCCCCCTCCCCCCGGGGAAAAAGTAGCCAGCTCCCCACTCGGGTGGGGGAGGGTGGGGGAAGCACCCTCTTAAAAATTCACCCAGATCAAAAAAGAAAGGCGGGGGAGGGCGCCTGGGTGGCTCAGTTGGTGAAACGTCAACTTTGGCTCCGGTCATGGTCTCGCCTTTGTGGGTTCGAGCCCCACGTCGGGCTCTGTGCTGACAGCTTAGAGCCTGGAGCCTGCTTCGGATTCTGTGTCTCCCTCTCTCTCTGCCCCTGCCCTGCTCATGCTCTGTCTCTCTCTGTCTCTCAAAAATACATAAATGTACAAAAAACATTGAAAAAATAGTTTTAAAAAAAATTCACCCAGATCCCAAACAGTCCACCTCCCCATGTTTTTCCTCCTCAAACATGTTCCCACATCTGGGCCTTTGCACTGGCCAGTCCTTCTGTGTGGCGTCCCCTTTCCGGGTCACCCCATGGCCCGTGCCCTCTCCTGCTTCACACTGGAGCCTCTGCTCCTCAGAGGGTCCCTCCCTGACCTCTCAGGGTCAGGCATGACCCCATCATGTCACCCTGTTTTGTCTTCATCCAGGGTGCTTCTGTTTTTGAAACGTCCGGTATTCACTTCCGGTATTCATTTGACCCACTCTTCCTTGCTTGAAGCAGGGTTTCCAGGCCTGAGGCTGTGCCTGGCACATAGTAGTTGCTCAATAAATGTTGGTTGAATGAATGAATTCGTGTGTTCCCTCCCTCATCCCACAGGATTTTTGGCGTCTGTCTATACAGGGGTGGAGAGGAACAATTCACCGTCTTGATTTCCAAAACAAACAAGCCCGGACAGGGGTGCTGGGCCCCGTGGAAACGACTCAACCCTGTTTTCCGTCACTTGCACCTGGCTCCCGGGTTGCCCTGGCCCTGCAAGCCGGGGTCCACGAAAATGCGATTTTAACAACTTTTAAAATAAGAGAAAAGCAAATGTACCAATAACGGATGTATATTAATGAATCCAGCCTAAATTATATTAGGTTTTATAAAAACAGTAAAATATCACGTTTAATATTTTCTCATGGACAAGACCCAGGAGACGAAAGTGCCTGCGACCAAGGAAGTTCATGATGCGGCTCGCTTGACCCATTCCGCCTCGGGGAGACGCTGGGCCGGGGTCTGGTATGGGGTTCGCATGAGCGACCGCCCCTGAGCGCTGGCGGCTCCTTTGTGGGGGTCGAGCCGGGAACCTCGGTGGGGTGCGCGCCCCACCTGCCGGGCACCGACGGGACTGCAGCCAGGGGCGGGGCCGGCGCCTGAGGCCGCCAGGTGGCGCCGTGTCCCCTGAAAACGACTTTCCCGGGTCAGACGGGGAAACTGAGGCCCGCGGAGTTATTTTCTCCCCTGTGGCTCCTTCTGAATGTTCTACGGTAGAATTGCCAGATAAATACCGGATTCGCGGTTAAATTTTAAGTGTATCCTAAGTTTTGCACAGGACCTACTTATACTAAAAAGTGTTTCATTGTTTATCGGAAATTGAAATTAGCTCCTTTCCCTACCCCAGACCCCCAGGGTTTATCCCCATCAGGTGACCCTGGGGCCCATCCCACCCGCTCTCTCGGATGGGCTGTGCTGTCATATGCCTGGTCCTGGCAGCTCAAAAGGCAAGACCCGTGGTCTGGAAAAGTCTCCACCTACCTTGGACCGTGTCCCTCTCTGCTTAGGAGCCTCCATGGTTCCCATCACCCTCAGGAAAGATCTGGCTATTCCTGCAGCTGGCAATCTTCCCACTGCACTCTCCTCTGGCCCCGCAGGCCTTCTAGCTCTTTCTCACCAGATGTTTCCTGCCCCAGGGCCTTTACACTGTCTGTGCTCCCCATCTGTTGTGCTCTTCCCCCACCTCCGAGCTGCGTTCACATTTCCCAGACTTAACCTGCTCCAGGAAGCCTTCCCTGACTCACCCCCACCAAGGTCAGGCTCCCAGTGACCCACGAGGGGCACACATGTCTTTCTCATGACCCTTTCTGCTGCTCTAACTCTGCATCTCTCCAGGTAGTCTGCCCCTTCCGTCCAAGACCAAGCAGGGACTGTGTACAGGAAGCCCCTCCTCACTGCCGTGGCCCGACCCCCAGCGCAGAGCCTGGCACACGGGAGGGGCTCCGAAAACGAGGTCCAGCTAAATGGGCCCCCAAACGACTCCTCTTCCTAGACCTCCCTTTCAGCCCTTCAACTTTGTGTGTTTTCCTGAGATAATCGTGAATCCTGACGCAGAACTTGGCCAGGCTTCCCCCGACAGTGACATTTTGTAACACTGCACTACGGTATCACAACCAGGATTTTGACACTGATGCGATCCGCCCACCTTCTTTGGATTTCCCCGTTTTATGGGACAGGACTGTGCCATCACCAGGGTCCCTCCTGCTGCCCCCCCCCCCGCCCACCTCACTCACTGGCCCTACCGCCCTCACCCCGGCAACCACTGGTCTCTTCTCCATCCCCATAACGCTCTCTCCTCCAGGTGCTGTTAGAACCACACGTCGTGTAACCTTGGGGGTTGCCTGATTTTCCCTGCGTGATTCTGGGAGATGCGTCCGAGGGGCCGCGTGTCTGCCCCGCGCCCACAACTGTCTGCTGCTGAGTTGTGTCCCATGGTGTGGGTGGGCGAGTGTGCTCGCCCACACGCGTGTCGTGGACGCCCGAGTTACCGCGTGTCGGCTGCCGCAGGTGAGCTAAGTGTGCGGGTTTTCTGTCCCGGAGCTTTTATTTCTCTGACATGAATACCCCAGAGCCCCCTTCACCTTCTGTTTTAAAAAATACTGTTTTTCCTGCAGAAACTGTGCCACTCCCTCTGCACACACTTTCTCTCTTAACCCCCACAACACACTTGGTCATTCATCCCGCAGATACCTAATCAGCCCGACCATGCGCTGGGCGCTGGGGATACGTGGGGGACCACGTGAGACAGGCAGCCAGCAGGTACATCACAGGGACACGAACCGTGATGGGGGCAGCGCTGGGCGCAGAGAGCTCCAGGAAGGCTTCCCGGAGGAGGAGGAGGAGCCAGCTGAGCTGAGACTTGATGGATGAGTGAGGCACAGCTGGCACGACAGCCAGACCTGCATGTGCAAAGGCCCAGAGGCCAGAGGGATGGCAGCAGTTCAAGCAGCTGCAGAGAGAGGGTGAGTTTGGAGGGCAGGGAGTGGGCGGGGGCAGCAGGGCCTGTGGGCAAAGGGGAGAATTCCACCCTCTTGTCCTGCCCGGTCTGGAGGCTGGTGTTGAAGACCAAAACAAGCCAGCTTCAGGCCAATGTCGAAATGGCCCTGTGTTTTGGCCTCTTGGTCTCACATTAACATCGCTGCCAATTTGGATTACTTGCAGGGCCGTGCCGTTTCCAGATAAGTTGGGAGCCCTGGAGCCCTCCCAGAGATGGGCGGGGGTCCTGCGGGAGTGACTAAGCCTCAGCCGGCAAGGCTGTTGGGGGAAGGCTGAACTAATCCTGCGCAGGCCGCCCCACCCAAGCGACATCTGGGCGGGGCGAGGCTCTGACGGCTCGCAGCAATCCGGGTGCAAACAGCGGTGTGGGGCTTCTGAGCCGGGGCCTCCCGGCTCTTCCTGGAACCTGTGCCAAAGGATGAGCCTGACTTTCCGGGAGCACCATGCGGCCATGCGGGGAGGAAGCCCAACAGCCACACGGGTGGGGGGTGGGGGGGTGGGGAGAGGACTGCTCCGCCACTAGGCCTGCCAGGAAGGCCTTCTGGGGCCTTCCAGGTCCGGCGGCTAGGTGCGCCCGTCCAGCCCAGCCGAGCCGGGTTACCCCACAGACCCCGGAGTGAGAATCGGCCGCTCTTCTGCCTCCCTCCGCTGTGGGGCACTTTCTCAAGGAGCCGTCCCTCAGCCCGCCCGCCCAACCGTCCTGCGACCGGCTCTGTGCATGTGCTCCAGGGAGCACCTGTGCACTCCGTGACACCCGCCCTTTCCCCAGCCGGGACGCTGGACACTCACCGGGTAGCAGTGACACTACTTTATTTCAGCACTTTAAAAATCGCACGCTGTTCACATGTCCGTATTTCTGAAAATGGGACGAAGCTTATAACGTGACGATTGCAAGGCAGTGTGCGAAAGACGTCCGTCGGTGCTTTGGGGGAACGTTCCAGAGAGGGCCAGTATCAAAGTGTCTTCAATTTCAGGAAATACAGAAGTAATTAGGACATCAGTGGGAGCAGACATCACAGCAAATTCGTACGGAGGGGATATGGGTGGGGGGGCGTTTTCACTATGATTATCTTGCACAGAAACCGAGATATTAATAACCACAAAGGAGCGGCTGCTGTTCAAACGGCACCTGTCCCACAGGGGCCAGCTCGCTCCCCGCAGAATCCGCCCGGATTGGGGCAGGACGCTCCCTCAGGACACCCGCACTCTCCCGGGCTTCGGGGGGCCGGCCAGGCGGCGCAGCTCCGTCGGGGGGGCGGCGGGGGCGGGCAGCCCGGAGCCCCGGGGCTGGCGGGGCCGCCGCGGGGCGCAGGGGCAGACCCGGAGGAAGGCCTGCCGGAAGTGGGAGCCCAGGAACGCGTAGAGCAGCGGGTTCAGCGCCGAGTTGCCGTAGGACATGCAGTGCGCCCAGATCTTGAGCGCGTAGGCGGTGTAGCTGCGCGGGTGCCAGGCGCCCGCCGGGCCCAGCGCCTGCAGCACCAGGAACAGCTGGATGGGGCCCCAGCAGGCGGCGAAGAGCAGGACCACCGCGGCCACCAGCCGCGAGACCTTGGCCCGCACGGCGCCGGCCCGCTCTGCCAGCAGCCGGCCCTGCGGGGTGGAGGGGTGGTGAGGAAAGGCTGCGGGCTGGCCGGGGCCACCCCGCAGAGCCCCCCTCCGTGGTCGCTCACTCTTAAAGTAAGCTCCGGGGCCCAGCGTGGGGCCTGAACTCGCGACCCCGTGAGCAAAAGCGCCTGCTCTACTCGCTGAGCCGGCCGGGCGCCCCCAGAGCTCCCCTTCTTGAGCCTGGCACGTCCCCCCGCCCACTTCGCTGCCCCCTCTCCCCCCCCCCACCCCCGGTTCCTCCAGACGCGCGTCCCCCACACCGTGCCTCCACCCAGCCAGCCAGCCGGCGGCCGCTCACCTGCAGGGCGCCGTCGGCGGCCGCGGGGCTCACGGCGGTGCGGCCCAGGTGGCGCAGCATGGCCCCGTAGCAGGCGCAGGTGGCGACCAGCGGCAGCAGGTAGAGCGCCAACAGGTTGTAGAGCGCGAAGGCGCGCTCCAGGGCCCGGCTGGGGAAGACCTCGCTGCAGTAGGTGCGGGGCCCGGGCGAGAGGCGGTGCAGGGCGAGCACCGGCGCGGACACGGTGGCCGAGCCTGCGCCACACGACAGGGTGAAGACCCTGCCCCGGGGACGAGGGACGCCAGGAGGCCAGGACCCCTACCCTCAGGTGCCCCCTGGGGCAGCGTCACTGGGCGCGCCTCGTAGGCGCGCGTCGTCCGGGGTCCGCGCCTTCGGCGGCTCTTCGGAGGGAGCGCCCATTTCCCAGATGTACGCACGGCCGGAGCCCAGTGAGGGGCGGTTGGCGGGGCGGGGGGTGGGGGTGGGGGCGCCCAGGGCACGAAGGCTTGTCGTTCCCCCCCCCCCCCGCCCCCCGCCTCCCGCCTCGCCCCGTGCGGCGCTCGCGTGCACTCACCCACCCAGATGCCGAGGCTGACCGCCAGAGCCAGGCGGGGTGTGCGGCGGCGCAGGGCGCGCAGTGGGAACACGGTCACGTACCAGCGGTCCACGCTCATGGCCGTCAGGGTGGCGCACGTGGCCTGCACCGAGACCTGGGGGAGGGGGCGAGAGCGGGCGTTTCGTCCCGTGTGAGGTGTGGGGCCTGCCCCGTCTGCGCCCACCTCGCGGGTGCCCCCACAGGTCCAGACACCCGGGCACAAACGGGACATGTCGCGGGAGGGCCTCCAGGGGCAGAGAGGGGGATCCCAGTGCGGGTTTGACCGGGCCGCTGGGGGTCCGCTGAGATGGGCAGAAGCACAGCCATCCTAGGAAGGCGGGACAGGCGCGCGAGAAGGCGCCGGCCCACCTCCGCAACCCCGGTCCCTAACTGTATCTCTGCCTTTTACGCGGTCCCCTTTCCTGTCTCCAGGCCCAGGCTCCACCTCCTTCTCGGCCCCGCCCCTGGACTCCGCGGCCCCTTCCCCAGCCCGCGCACCTGCTGCATGTAGTTGACGAACTTGCACATGAAGTCGCCCAGCACCCAGGCGGGCAGCGGGTAGAGCAGGGCCGTGAAGGGCACGCAGCACAACAGGAAGGTCACGTCCGTGGCCGCCAAGTTGGCTGCAGGAGGGAACACGCGGGGGCCTCAGCCACCCAACAGCCCGGCCCAGCCCCCACCCTTTCCTTGCCTTTCTCCGAGTAACCCGCAAGACCGCCTGGAAGATCCCCCGGCGTCCTTCGGCAGAGAAATTGGGGCGCCCTCCAGTCCCCCATTCGTACACGTCAAACATCCCCTCAGTACGGGTTTCGTGGCCATTTGAGCGACAGTCATTGCGCCCTGCGCGTCCCCGTCCGGACTGGAGAGCCGGGGCGCGCCCCCGTCCGGTCTGGAGAGCCGGGGCGCGCCCCCGTCGAGGCTGGCAGAGCCAGGGGTTGCGCTCCCGTGGAGGCTGGCAGAGCCGGGGTTGCGCCCCCGTCGCTGCTGGGAGAGCCGGGGTTGTGTCCCCGTGGAAGCTGGCAGAGCCGGGGTTGCTCCTCCGTCGCTGCTGGGAGAGTCGGGGCGCGCCCCCGTCCGAGCCGGGAGAGCCGGGGTTGTGTCCCCGTGGAAGCTGGCAGAGCCGGGGTTGCTCCTCCGTCGGGGCTGGCAGAGCCGGGGTTGCGCCCCCGTCGCAGCTGGGAGAGCCGGGGCGCACCCCTGTGCGGGCCGGGAGAGCCGGGGTTGCGCCCCCCGTGGAGGCTGGGAGAGCCGGGCGCGCCCCCGTCGCCTCTGAACCTGCCTCCCGGTCTGCAAGCTGGAGACAGTGGCGCTGCCCAGCAGCCACCACAGAATAGAGGCAAACGAGCACTCACCTGAGCCAAGTCGGTCGGCCCATCGTACAAAGGTGTAAACCGAGCCTTTCATTGGCGCACGGGTCGCAAACCGGGATCCCCGCGGGGCTAGCAGCCCCTCTCCCTACTTCCATTCATAGGACACCGTGTCACAAGAACCACGTTTTAACCAGACACCTTCCTCAGGGCCAGGCCAAGCTCTCCACCGGCCACTGTCCAGACTCCAGAGTTCTCGAGCTCTAGCCCAAGAGTCAGGGACAGTAGGGACGGGACCTGCTCCCTGCACGGGGCCGGGGGGGGGGGGGGGGGCGGGGTGCCGTCTGGGAGAGCACAGCGCGCTAGGAGGCCCCCTGGGCCTCTCTGGGGACCCCCGGAGTGGCCGGCAGGTGCCCGGGCGCTCACCTATGTAAAAGTTGGTCACCGTCCGCATCTGCTTGTGGCGGCAGATGACGAAAATGACGAGCGAGTTCCCTGCCAGCCCGAGCAGCATCAGCGCCACGAAGGAAACCGGCACAAGCCAGGCGTCCACCGGCCGCGGCACAGGGGCCCGGCCGTCCGAGGCGTCGGCGCCACAGCCCGGGCAGACCGTCGCGTTGGCCGGCGCCCACCAGGACGCGTTGGGCGCGGACGTGGCCGCGGCGCTCATGGCTTCGCCGCCCTCTTCCCCCTGGCCGCCCGCCGGATTGCGCCCAGGCGGCGACCTTCCTCCTCGCTGCCTGCTGGGGACACGCCCGCGGAGCCTGGGAAGGGTCTCGGCTGCAGGCCACCAGACCCGGAGGGCGTCTCCGCCGGGCAGGGCGGCTTCTCTGCTGCCGACGCAGCCGCGGCCACTTTATACCCTGCGCCCCCCTGGTCCCCGCCTCCCCGCCTCTCCCGCAGCCGCTGGCCACTCCTTCACCTGCCCGTGCGCCCTCCACTCACGTGCACAGCCACCTTCTCCGCCTTTCGCTCTCCGTGCACAGTCTGGCCCCGGAGCCCTGGAGGGGACAGGCTGGAGGTGGGGCTCGCGGGACCAGGGGAGAGGGGAGGGGGGAGGCTGTGTGGAGGCTGCTGTGGACCCTAGAGGGCGGGCCTAACCAGGGGGTTGAGACTCAGAGGACAGGCAAGCGGCAGGGACAAAACAGAGACCAGAGACGGCGCCCTGTTAGCCTTCCGCATGGCTGGGGCTCCGGGTGGGTGGGTCCTGGCTGGCAGGGAGGCCAGCCCCCATCAGAGGCTGGGAGAAGGGGCACTGGAGAGCCATGGAAGGCTCAGAGCAGGGCAGGTCCGCCGGGGAACTGGCAGTTAGAAGACACCCGTTCTTTTTCATATATATATTTTTAACGTTAATTATTTTTGAGAGAGAGACAGAGGGACAGAGCACAAGCGGGGTTGGGGGGGGGGGTGGGACAGGCAGAGAGGGAGACAGAGAATCTGAAGCAGGCTCCAGGCTCTGAGCTGTCAGCGCAGAGCCCAAGGTGGGCACAAGATTATGGCCTGAGCCAGAACCAGACGCTAACCGACTGAGCCACCGGGCGCCCCTAGAAGATATCTGTTCTTGAAGTACACAGCCTGCGGGGACTCCTTGGCTGTGGATGGGGGTGTGGCCCCCTGCCTGACTGGCTGCCCCTATTGGACGCTCGCACTGGGGGCGTGGGCACCTGTGCCACTGGGGGTAGGAACCAGGTGGAGGGCAGTTTGCAAGGACACGTGTACCCCACGTACCCCAGATACTTTTTCTGTCCACCCGCTTTCCATCTTGAGGACGATTCGATTCTGGACAACGGCTTAAACACCTCTTTGAGGTGGGGGCTGTGGGGAGAGCAGCGGCAGCTCCTGGGGCGGCCGAGGGTCCAGGCGGGTGTCAGGAGGTTCCCCAGAAAGGAGACCCCAGAATGGGGGGGAGGCCCGGTCGCATGCTCTAGAATTAGCACATTTATTGGGCAGTTAGTTCTCGGGGGGCGGGAGCAGGAACCAGTCCCCGCCCCCCAGAACCAGCGGGAACCAACCCCCCCAGGACCCCCTGCTGGCCGCTCCCCCCCCCCCCAGGCGCCTTCTCTCTGGATTTATATCACCTTTGATTCATTTGGCTCTTTTCACATTTATCCGTATGATGCCACATAGTACGCGCTTTGGGGACTCTTTTAGCAGCCCCTCCTCCGTACCCTGTGTGTTTGTTAAAGGGATCCGGTCATTCTCCGGCACAATTTCCAACAGGCTGTCTGCGGCCGCTGTCTCCCTGTGGCGTCTCTTCACGTGGTCCTGGTTCCCACTTTTCTTGTAGACTGAAGGGTGTATTCCAGCCAGATTCCACAGGTTCGATTCTCTGCTCCCAACCCTCCCACAGCTCCCCGTTGCCAGACCCGCCATCACAGGACCGCAGGGCTCACGGGTCCACCCTCGGCCCTGTGCCTCCTTCCCCCTCATGCTCACTCATCACCCTGCTCTGGTCACTCTGGATACCTCAGGGCCTTTGCACTGGCTGTCCTCTCTGCCTGACACACTCTTCTCACTTTGCAGTCTGCCAGTCCCTCTCTCTCAGAGAACTCCTCTTTCCTGCCCCACTCCGAGGGGAAAGGGTCTGTCCTGGCCACTGCCACACCCCAGAGCCCATCACTGGGCCCTGCTGACAGTGGACATTGGTTAAATGAACAAATCCTCAGGGGTGAAAGGGGTGGGAACTGATGTTGCCCTATGTAAAAAAAAAAAAATTTGTTTTATTAAAAATTTTTTTTAATTATTATGCTTATTTATTTTGAGAGGGAGACAGAGTGTGAGTGGGGGAGGAGCAGAGAGAGAGGAAGACACGGAATCTGAAGCAGCTCCAGGCTCGGAGCGGTCAGCACAGAGTCCCAACAGGGCTCGAACCCACTGACCGCCCAAGCCCAAGTCAGAGCTTAATCGACTGAGCCACCTAGGCGCCCCCCCCCCCCCCCCCCCGCTTTTAACGTCTATTTTCAGAGTTGAGTAAAGGAGTCAGGGCTCCAGGGGCCGCACTGAGACAGGACTGGGAGAGTCTGGTGGACTCGGGGCTGGGGGCCGGGGTGGGGGCGCGGCTTGGGTCATTTCATCTGTCTCCTGCCTCTGAAATGGATGCCCCCCTCTTTCCTAGCTCCCCAGGCCTCGGTTTCCCCGACCATCCCCTGGAGGCTGGGTGCCCCGCCCACCGGCCTCCAGGCTTCGGGGGCGGGGATCTCGCTACCCGCCGCCTCGGTCTCCCCGTCTGTGCCCCGGGATCTGGCTGGCCCTGCGGCCTCGGTCCCCGCCCCGCGCGTCCAGCCTCCAGGCCCCGCCCCGGCCCGCCTCTGGGCGCCCGTCACTTCCTGCTCGGCCCGAGAAGGCCCTGCCGGGCGGCGGCGGCGGCAGCAGCGTCCGAGCCATGGTCGCGCTGGAGAACCCGGAGGGCGGCTCGGAGGCGGCGGCGGTGGGAAGCGCCCCCGGCGGGCGGCGGACGCTGTGAGCGCGGCGGGGCGGGCGGGGCACGCCCTCCAGGACTCCGGGGCCCCTCCCCTCTCCCCTCTCCCCTCTCCCTTCATCCCCTCTCCCCTCTCCCCTCTCCCCTCTCCCCTCGGGTCCGGCTGCAGCCCCAGGCCCGCCCCGCCCCTTTTCCTTGGGGGTGCCCCGGACGGTGGTGGGGGTGGGAGGAGGGGGCTTTGTCGTCCCCCGGGGGGATCCCACCCCCGACCGGCCCGCGCGTCTACTGGGCGGGGGGAGGCACCCGGTTCGTGCGTTGGCGTGCCCCCGGGGCCCAGAAGTGCCCCCTCAGCCCCGCGCCCGCGTATTGTCTCGCTTTGGGGGTGTCGTGCGCCTGGCCGCCCGCTCGGGTGAGGTGGCGAGGTGGTGTCGCTGCGCGCCGCGTCCCCCGAGTCCGTTTTGGTGTTGCGGGCGCTAACGCACGAGCCGCTGTCCCCCCACGCGGGGTCTGCACCCCACAGCCAGTCCTGTGCGCGCCCCATGGGGTTTTCCAGCCCCCACCCCCCGAGGACACAGGGCTCTTTGTTCGTGTCTGAGTACTTAACGGGGCGGGAGGGGGGGTGCTTCAACACCGGGTCAGCGGGAGCGGGAGGGGGCGGGGCCGCCGCTGCAGGTAGGACCCCAGAGGGGCCGGGCACACTTCTGCGGAAGCGGGGTGTTTATGCCGAAAACCGCGCTGTCGCCCCCTGGTCCTGGGGGGGGGGGGCGGGGAGCGAGGAATCGGCTGCCTCGTCGTCCGTCCGTGTGCCGGTCACTCCAGCTTCTGTGCCTCAGTGTCTCCATCTGTACAACGAGATAGACCAGCGGCCTCTTTTCGCAGTGCCTGGGACGAGGTGGGGGGGGGGGGTGTCAGGGACCCTGCGCTCAGAGGTGCCCCGCAAAAGGACGCGCGCATTCTGTGTTGTCCCAAGCGTCTCATTCTGTTTCGTTGCCGTTGTGCTGTTACGATTTCCGCCCGGTACCTGCCCGGAGGCCACGTGGGTCTCCACAGACGTGGGACTTCCCTTCTTTGAAGGGGCCTTAAGCACCCAGAGCGGGTATTAACTTGCCAGGTGGGTGCCACCGCGGCACCCCGTGTCCCCCGGGGTGTGGCCGCTGCTGGGGGCCGCGGGGCCCCGCCCCAGCCTGAGTCACCTCCGCTCGGAGCCCTCCCCCCTTGGTTTCCTGCTTCAGGAAGTAGGTTCCTCTCTTGCTTGTTCCTGGGGGAGGGAGACCGGTGCCAGAGAAGGTACCCTGGAGCCCAACAGAGCAGGTGGCAAGAGGCCGCCTTTCAGAACCCGCGGGGAACAGAACTGGGGGAGACAAAGGAGGCTGTTCTCCCCACACCCAAGCTGACTTAGCAGCTGTTTCTACCTGGGGCCTGTCCACCCTCACCGGACAGGCACCTTGAGGACACGGACATTTCCTGAGGCCTGTCAGGTCCAGGAAGCCTAAGGCACCCCGTCTGCGTTGCCGGTTTCCCCATCCGTGAAGCGGTCTCTGTGGGCAGGGGCGGGGCCGACCCCATCCCGTCTGCAAGCGTGTAGTTCGGGAAAGGAGGGTTAAGTAGTAAATAGATGAGTAGACCAGCTGGTTCTGGGCAGCAACAGGTGAGGCGGGGTAATGGGGCTGGTCGGGCTGTCCAGGAGCACGGCGGTTTCTCCCAGGAGGTGGCATTTGAGCCAAGGGCAGCCTGTGCCAAGAAAGGTACTTCCGGCAGAAGGCTCAGCAAAGGCCCTGAGGTAGACTGTTCCTGGGGGCTTTGGGGCCCGGTGAAGGGAGCAGAGGCTGGGGTGAGGCACTGATTCTTGATGTGTAGGTGTGTTTTGCACAACCTTTGTGCTGCCACACGTCCCTCTCCCATCAGCCTTCGTTACAGATCCGATTTGCTGGGCACTCGTGGGTTGCCATCTCTGTCCTGCCCGCTCCTGCTGTCCTCTCTTCCTCGAGTGGGGACCAGGCCCGGTCGTTGGCCCTGGAGACCACACGTTTCTTGCCTCCTGCTGGAATTTGGTTGAGGTCAGCAAGCTTGAGTTGGTGGTGGGACTCGATTTCCAGCGCTTGGCTCAGCGCAGGAGGCCCACGAGAGGGTGGCGAGCCCTCCAGAAGCCTATGGGGCCGGACACAGGCCCCTGTGGTCCCGGTGCAGGGCAGGGCAGGGCTTCTGATGCCAGGTCAAGATGGAGCTGGGCCTTGCGCTCAGGGTTCTGGGGAGCCATGCATGGTGGTGGAGCAAGGGAGGGCCCCGCTGAGTCTCAACCAGGTGTGGGGGGTGGGCTGAGGGGCCCAGAGGGAAGCAGGAGGCTGAATGGTTCAAGGGGGTGTTGCTGTTCCGACCGGGTTCAAATCCTGGCTCTGCCACTCTCAAGAGGTGATGGGGAAGCCCCATTTCTCCGAGCCCCAGGTCCTGAGGACTCAGCCCTGCTCTGACATCTCCTGATAACCACCCCCCGCGCCGGATGCGGACTCTGTTATCAGCCTCACCAGGCTGCCGTTCTGGACGCTGTCCAGCTGCCAAGGTGGAGACATAGGCATTGGAGCCCGGGGAGAGCTACGGTGAACTGGGGCTTGGGGTGGGCCTCAGGGAGGCAGCCCTCAGTTTGGATCCAGCCTCACAGTCACTGGCTCTGTGCTGACTTGATTTACCTCTCCCCGTGCCGGCCGGCCGCCTTCCTCGCGACTGTGGGATCTTAAGATAATGACTTTGTGTCTCAGTTGCTAATTTAATGGGCCTCAACATAGTATCACCAGCCTCCTGCATGATAGTGATGGTGAAAATGAGTATTGACAACAGCGTGGCAGAGGGGGTGAGCTCCCCATGACAGGAGGAAACCAAGCAAGTTGCAGCTGGGTTGATGTCTGCCCTGGCTCCTTGTGGCCCTGACTGTCCCCTTTCAGACTCACAGAGGCCGTTTGTTATTTTTTTTTAATGTAAGCCCCAACACAGGGCTTGAACTCATAACCCAGAGATCAGGGCCTGAGCTGAGATCAAGAGTCAGACGCTTAACCAACTGAGCCACCCAGGCGCCCCGCACAGAGGCCATTCTTGTCCTAACTTGGCAGAGAGTGAGCTGAGGCTCCCGGTTCCACCGTGAAGCATCCTAGCTAGGATTTGAACTCGGGGCTGAGATTCCAGGACCCGAACCGTACCTCTGCCGTGTGCTCCTGTTGATGGGTACTAGTGCGTGTGTGAGTTTATTCGTCAGACAGCAGCATGGATTTTGCCAGAAACTGTTACCCGGGGAGCCCGTGCTGCTTACCTGCTCCACTGTGACCTCATGCCGTGCTGAGTCTCATCAGCCTGTTTGCTTTTTGATCAAGATGTAATGGCCATTCTACAGAGGACAGATGCTTAAGGCTGGGGATGCTTTACATATGTATAGACCCCACGGAGCACTCGCTTCATTCCTAACCCCTACAAGGTCTCTGCCACAGTCCTGGAGTTTCACGGCTTTCTAGAGCCTACTGGTGGCTTGGAAGGAAGAGGCCACACTTCTGTTTTTAATTTGTGTCCTGGGAACTTTGGGTACCAGAAAGTTTGGGGGGCATTTTGGACTCGGAGTCCTACTCAGTCTTGGAATTGTGGGATTTTTTTGAGAACCGATGAGGCAGTCGGTTTTCGGACCACCTGCTGGGTGCCAGGCTTGGTGGGTGAGTGTCTGCATGGGGACTTCGGTGGACGAGGCTGGCAGTCTACGGTGGTCAGGAAAACAAAGCAGTGACATATTACATAAAGGGGCCGGGGTCTCCCTGACAGGTTAGAACAGAGCCAAAGGAGATGTTCAAAGGAGTGAGCCATTCAGACGCAGGGGGAGCGTGCACCGGGCAGGGGGTACAGACCGGCGGGTGGGACGGCGTGTGGCATTGCTGGAGGGGCGGTGAGGAGACCCTGTGGCTGGAGCAGACAGAGGGAGAGGGAGTTAGGACACAGGAGGGGCCATCCTGGCGCCCAGATCCTCTGAGGGTCAGGATCCACCACTGCCCCTGCAGTGTGAGGGTTTTGTGGCCCAGTGGGGACCATCCCCCCTGTGGTCTGGGGGTCGTCAGGGGCTGACCTGGAAGCCCGGAACTTGCCAGGATGTTTCCATCCAGCGCTCCGTCCCGGCCCCGTGTCGTGTCTGCAGCTGGCCCGTGGGTCCCCAGTGGGATGCCTGGCCATGCTGCTAATTCATCTACACATTAATGCATTTGCTTGGAGGACAGCAGATTAGTTCCAAGGGGGGCACATTTCGGGGGGACTCCAGGGACAGAAGGCAGATAGACTTGGCCGTCACCTTCAGCTTCCGGGGGATGTTTCTCGGTGTCTCTGCTGCTGGCATGGGGGTTGCTCCATTAAATCAAGTCTTTTGATGGGGTGCCCGGCTGGGAGCCCCACATTGGGTACAGAGATTGCTTAAATAAATAAACTTTTAAAAAGTCTCAAAAAAAAAATAATAATAAGGCCTCTTGAAAAACTCCAAGAGGAGGGCAGTGTTCAAACCTGGAGACTCTGGGTCCCACTAGCTTGCGGTAAGATCCGGAAGCCTGGGAACTTTTCTTGGCCACCCACCCAAGGTGTGAATGCAGGCCAGTGTCTGCTCCTCTCCGAGCCCCAGTTTACCAATCTGTCATCACGACTGTACGGGCCTCCTGGGGGATGTGACCATGAAACAAACGGCAATTTTAAGGGTCTAGGGCTCCCGTTGCTGAGGGAAACCAAGCGGCAGTGGCCATGGTGGGGGTCCTGGCCTGTGTTGGCCCTGAGGCCTGCCTCCCCACCCCAACCCCGGCCCACAGGCCCCTTCCGGGCTGCCTGCCCGCTCTAGCTGGCTCCCAGGTGAAGAGGCTGTCAGCATCCAAGCGGAAGCAACACTTCATCAACCAGGCCGTGCGGAACTCAGACCTCGTGCCCAAGGCCAAGGGGCGGAAGAGCCTTCAGCGTCTAGAGAACAGTGAGCGGGGGGCTGGGGGCACCTCCGGGGGGTTCCTGGGGCCCAGATGAGAACTGCGTGTCTGTTGGTATCACCTGGTGCTTTTACCCTGAGTCTGACCCTGAGCTGGCAATGCTGGCAGTGGGCTATACGGAGCTCTGGGCGTTGGAGCTCAGGTTTTGAAAGATGTAGAGGAGTTCAACGAGCCCGGGAGAAGGAGGAGTTCTGGAGGTGGAGGCTAGATGGTTTCTGCGCCTTCTGGGAAAGACAGGTGGAGCACGGGGGTGGGGAGACCAGTGTGAGCCAGAGCGTAAAGGCCCTACATACATACAGAGGCCAGGGGAGGAAACATGGTCCTTGGGTTTCTAAGGAGACTGGGGGGCCCCAAATGCCACCCCCCAGCCCAGAGACCATCTGTTTCCATCCAGCCCAGTACCTCCTAACGCTGCTGGAGACAGACGGGGGCACAGCTGGTCTGGACGATGGGGACCTGGCCCCCCCCGCAGCACCCGGCATCTTCGCAGAGGCCTGCAGCAATGAGACCTACGTGGAGGTGGGGCCCCCGTGCCCTGGTCACTGCCTCCCTCTGCTCCGGCCACGCGGGCCTCCTCTCTGTTCTCGCTTCCGCTGCCGCACGCGGCCTATGCTGGTCCCTCGGTCAGGAGCACCCATCTGCACCCATGCCCCTCTGGTTCCTCTATGCCCACCCTCTCTGTTTCCCTGGGGATCCCCAGACAAAGCCAGAACTCCCACGTACCCCAGAAGTTTCCGGCACTCCCGATTCATCTGCCCCTCATTGGGAATGAAGGACTCCACCGAGGGCACATTTGGTCCATACCAATCCCTGCCGGAGGAGCGGTCTGCGGGTACCCTGTAGCGGGCAAACGTGTCTACAAGGGGTATTTCCGCACACTTTGTGGCCCTCTGTGTGCATTGGCCATATGGAGAACCCGGGGCTGAGGACGCCTGGGTCCAGCGCGCCTCTCTTCTAGGTCTGGAATGACTTCATGAACCGCTCTGGGGAGGAGCAGGAACGGGTTCTCCGCTACCTGGAGGATGAGGGCAAGAGCAAGGCACGGAGGAGGGGGCCCGGCCGCGGGGAGGATCGAAGGAGAGGTGCGGGCCTGGACGGGAGGTTGGGGGGACCAGAGGTACGGAGGGTGTACGCCTAGCTGATCCTGTGTGGGCGGGCCAGGGACGGGGAGGAGCCAGGTGTGTGGGCGGTGCTCGGGGCAGAGGAGGGGAGGAGCCAGTGTGTGTGTGGTGCCCGGGCAGAGGTGGGGAGGGGCCTGGTGTGTGGGCGGGCCAGGGACAGGGAGGAGCCAATGTGTGGGCGGTGCTCGGGGGAAGAGGAGGGGAGGAGCCAGGTGTGGGGGCGGGGCCCGGGGGGAAGGAGGGGAGGAGCCAGTGTGGGGGCGGTGCTCGGGGGAAGAGGAGGGGAGGAGCCAGTGTGTGGGCGGTGCTCGGGGGGAGAGGAAGGGAGGAGCCAGGTGTGGGGGCGGGGCCCGGGGGAGAGGAGGGGAGGAGCCAGTGTGTGGGTGGTGCCCGGGCAGAGGTGGGGAGGGGCCTGGCGTGTGGGCGAGGCCCAGGGACAAGGGGAGGGATGCCACGTATGGGCGGTGCCTGGGAGGGGGAGTGGGGAGGGACCCAGCGAGTGGGCAGTGCTTGGGGGAGACGTGGGGAGGAGCCCTGTGGGGGGGCGTTGCCCGGGGAGGGGAGGAGCCTAGCGTGTGGGCGGTGCCCAGGGACAGGTGTGGAGGAGCCGGTGTGTGGGGCGGGCCAGGGGCTTGCTCTAGACGCTGCCCCAAGTCCAGAACTCTTGCAGAGGACCCAGCCTACACACCCCGTGAGTGCTTCCAGCGCATCAGCCGGCGTCTGAGAACTGTCCTCAAGCGGAGCCGCATCCCCATGGTGAATATCAGGCCAGGCCTCCTCTTTTTCCACCTGCCTGTTTTTTTTAATTACCTTTTTTTCCTCACTTTCTCAATTGGTGGTGGTGTCAGGGGTAGTCCGTTACCCAGTGCAGGTGGTATTGGAGACAAGGCAGTACACAGGCCAGTGTGATCAGAGTGCAGGAACTGGGCCGGGAATGGGCTTTCCATGAGGGTGGGAGGGGCAGGGGCAATGACAGTGGGTACTGCGGGATGTGTAGGAGTTCACCAGGAGGAGGGCACAGGGGTTCAGAAGCATGGGGATATCTCAGTGCCTGGTATCTTCGGAAAGGGTTATGTAGCTTCATATAGCAGGTCAGAAGCCACGTTTGAACCCAGGGCTTTGGGCTCCAGAGGCTCCCCTGGGCATGGGGCGTAGACAGCTTGGCCCCAGCCTCACAGTTGGCCTCACCCCTAGACCTGTTTCCCCTGCAGGAAACTCTGGAGACCTGGGAGGAGAGGCTGCTGAGGTTTTTCTCTGTGTCTCCCCAGGCCGTGTACACGGCCATGCTGGACAACAGGTGACAGGGTGGGGATGAGCCCAATGTGCCCCTCCAGGGACTGGCTCTGGCTCGCCACCGCTTACCTTCCGTTCCTCTCCAGTTTCGAGAGACTCCTGCTTCACGCCATCTGTCAGTACATGGACCTCATCTCAGCCAGTAAGTGCTGCCGACCCACGGGGCCCCACCTGGCTGATGCACCCTGGGGACACCAAGGCCCGAGTCACAGAGGGTCTGGGTACTGGGGGAGCGGTGCTTCTGGAGGAGGAGGGGCAGCATGAGCAAAGGCTCTTGTGCGAGTTCGAGTTCTTTGGAAGCTCCCTGTGCGTCTGGCTCCATGCTGGGTGCAAGGTTGTTTAGCTGCAGCTTCCCCTGCAGCCCCCCTCCACCATGCCACCCAGTTGACTTCGGCGAGTCCCCCTCCTGGGGCCTGTGTCTCCGCTTTTACCACGGGGGTGTTCTCAGGACACAGTGCCCCAGGGAGAGTCCTCACTGCCTCTGGGTGCGCCGCCTCCTTGCTCCTCTGCTCCGCCTCCTGCCCGGAGTTGCTGAGGTGACGGTTTCCATGGCAACTCAGGGACGGCCCCTCCCACGCTCCCTTCCCTTTGTTCCCACAGACTCGGGACCGAGGGGCTGGGCTGGGGGTGCTACCCCGTCCTGGGGTGCTTCCCCGCAGGAGTTGGGCCACGGCCCGGACACGGAGGAGCAGGGGCCCTGGCAAAATGGGAGGAGGGGAGATGGAATGAGCTCGGGTGTGCATGGCTGGTTCAGGTTCGGGAGTGAAGGGAGGTGGGGCGGGTGGGGGTTGGGCCACTCGAGCCCTGATGCGGAAGCAGCCCCCCCCCACCCCGCCACCCCCCGTGAGGGCAGGGGTGGAGGCGGTGACCTCGTGTGCCCTTCCCCCATGCTGCCCTCATCGTAGCGCCCCCTGCCCCTTACAGGTGCCGACCTGGAGGGCAAGAGGCAGATGAAAGTCAGCAACCGCCACCTGGACTTCCTGCCACCGGGGCTGCTCCTGTCCGCGTATCTGGAGCAGCGCAGCTGATGGCCGCCCCCCCCTCCCCCGCCCCCGGCCTCCCCTCCCCCAGGCCTCCCGTGCCATTCGCTAAAGTATCTTTATTATTTGGAGGATTTGTCCCTGCAGACGTGCTCTACCCCTGGGGGGGGCTATCACTCTGACTCCTTCCCAGCCCGCCTCTCCCAGATAAACGCGGGGCCCTGGCCCCCCACACCGGACTGTCCTGGCCTTGCAGCTCCCCGTTCCGGGACTTGAGTTTGAGCGAGGAGACCCGGCCTGGTCACTTCCGTGTTCCTTCTTCGTTCAGCTTTTTCGGCCCCGTCTGAAACTTAAGTAAGGAGCGACAGGCTGGGTTTTTATCACTTTTAATGAATTTGGCATGATTTGTTGTAGATTTTTAAATTTCCCTTTTGGGAAGAAAAACCAAAAACTTGCCCCAACTGATAAATCGGGGGACTTTGTTCCAGTCCCTGTTTGATCCTCCCCCATCCCCCAGCTTTTGGCTTGGATGTGGGGGAGGGGGGGCCTGGGGCTCCGCCCCTTTTTCCAGGTGTGTTCTGTCGTGTGCGCCTGCGCGTGTGCCCCATGCCCTAGGACAGGGGCTGCATCTTAAAGGCTGGTCTTGCCACCCTTTTGGAACATGTTTGTCCTCCACGGGTGGCTTTTGGTGGCTCTTGGGGCCCCATTTGCTCTACACACCTCCTCCCTTCATCCTGCGGGATCAGGACTTCCAGCCAGAAGCCTCTGCCCTAGGACTGCCCCATTCCCCTGTCCGTGTCCCTTTGCCCTTCCCCTAGCCTAGCTCTGGCCTGTTGCCTTGGGCTGACCTCTCACTGGCCACCCTGGCATGTCCCACAAGAGCAGGGCTGGGGGACCCTCCCGTGTGTGTGTGTGTGTGTGTGTGTGTGTGTGTGTGTGTCTAGTCGTGCTTTGGGAAAAGTGGAGAGTTCAATAAATTTCTGGTGCTCTGGTCTCTGGTCTCCAGCTGTGGGGCTTTCCTTGGGGGTATGGCTGGGGGGGGGGGGGCAGGTGCACAGAGGTGCTCAGGATGTGTGGAGTCTCAGTCGCTGAGGGCCGAAGGCCTGGGGATGAAGCCTTACACTGAGGAGGCGTGTAGGGAGAGGCCGCTGGTTCTGCCGCCTGGCTCGTGCCCTTCCCAGGTGCCCACGTTCCAACCCCAGCTCCACCATTTCCCAGCTGCCCACCGTCCAAAAAGTCACTTGTGTGATCGTCCTGGGGTGGCCAGGACAAAGTACCCCAGCTGTGGCTTAAAACCACAGGAATTTCTTGTCTCCCAGTCCTGGAAGCCGGAGTCGAAACCCAACCTGTGGCAGGGCTGTGAAGCTCCAGGGGAGGGGCCTTCTTGCCTCTTCGAGCTTCTGGGGGTCCCTGGCATTCCTTGGCCTGTGGCCACCTCATTCCAGCCCCTGCCTGCGTCTTCACGTGGCCTCCCTGTGTGTGTCCGGGATTGGCCCAGTGTCCTGCAGGATGAACCCAGCAGGGGGTTCAGACGCTGAGGGAAGTGTCTCGCTGGTGCCATCACATTGGGGGCCCCGCTGCCCACGAGGCTCCTCACTGCTGACATTGAGCCTGGTCTCCCAGTCGGGGGTGCTGGTGGGGCTCCACACTGGGAAGCTCCTTCCCCGCCACACTATCCTGGCCGGAAGGCGTTACTGCGTGCCCCCCACACAGAGGACTGGGGGCTGGGAACCACCTCCCTGAGGACAGAAGATCTATATTAATTATTGAGAATGCTGCAGGGACATTTGTCTCTTCTCCCCCAGGCGTTCACTTATGCAACCATTTGGGACACATGAAGATTTACTTTCTAGTTCGATGGGCCATCCGGTATTATTTATCCTGGTCACGGCCCAGGTTTGGCCCTCGCAGCCTTGGGTCTCTCTGAGGCACCCCCATCGTTGTGGGGTTTTTATACATGAGCCCCGGGATGCTCCAGCTAGGCCTGTGTGTTTCTGCACGGAGCCTGGTTCCTTCTCTCGGGTCAGGTCTGGGCGCTTGGGTGTGCGGGGGCCCGTTTAACAGGCATCCTAAGAGTTTTAAGGGCAGACACTAAATCGCGGGTGTCCACGTGGCTGGCACGGACGCCGGAGGCCCGGGGTCCCAGAGGGTGCAGCCACTTGCAGGAGGACCCTTTCCCCCTGCCCGCGGGGTGCCGCGGCCCTAAGCCTCCTGCCCTCCCCTGCAGCCGGCGGGAGGACCTGAAAATCGGGGAAGGGCCTCCAAAGGGAGAGTCGCTTCACTTGTGGAGCCTCAGTTTCCCTGCTCGGGAGAGTCCAGAGTAGAGCAGCAAAATATGGAACGCTTCACGAATTTGCGTGTCATCCTTGCGCAGGGGCCATGCTAATCTTCTCTGTATCGTTCCAATTTTAGTATATGTGCTGCCGAAGCGAGCACGAAGCTACGGCCCAGCCGAAGGATATTTATAGTGCCCCAAAAAAATGTCTTTACACAAAGGGTGAATTCTTTTAAAAGGAGTCAGCGACCCATCTTTCTCCTAGATTCCTACAACATATAGTGCGATCAAATGCGATCATTCACTGAAACTGAGGAAGTGTTCATTGTTCCACCAAATATAACTCAGGTGGCTGCTGGGACGCTGTAAAGTCCCATATGCAAATATCCCGGAAGAGGGGCGGAGTCGCCGCCGTCCCAGAAGCCTCTGGGAAGCGGCCGCGCTGCGCGGGCGACTCGTTGGTCCCGGGGAAGATGGCGGCGCCGGAACCGGGGAGCTAGAGAGACTCGGGGCCGCGGCCGCCTGCTCAGCTTGGCGCCTGGGCCGGCCTGGTGAGCGCGGGGCTGCGGGGCCCGCAGGGGACAGCCAGCGTCCGCTCGGCGCCCGCGGCCGGGGAGGGTGGGAACGCAGCCCGGAGGAGGCGGGGACCCGCGGGCCCGGGGCGGGGCCTGCGGGGTCAGAGGGTGCGCGGCTGGCGGGGGTCGCTGGGCGGGGTCTGGGGGTTGTGGCAGAAACTTGCGTGGAGCCGGGGACTAACTGGGGGTCTGGCCCGGGCTGGGGGTGAGGCTCGAGGATAATGGGGGATTTGGCGGTGGGACCAGGAGGGCCCCGTGAACACCTGGCAGGTGAAGGGTTTGGGGTCCCTGGGGTGGAGTCTGAGAGCTTAGGCCGGGCTCGGGGGCTCAAGGAGTAAACTGGGAGGGGATTCTGGAAAGGAAAGATTGTAGGGGATGGGGACCGGGGCTTTGAGGGCAGAACTTAAAAGACTTGCGGGGGGCTTGTGGGAGGGGCCTTGGTGTCCCTGGTCTGGGCTCGAGGACGTAGCGGGACCTGGGGGTCATGACTCAGAGAAAGGGAGCTGATGGCACTTCTGTGGAAGAAGGAGTAACCTGTAATCGGTGCCTGCGCGTAGAGCGTTGGCATTGCGGGGCTCAGCAAGTCCCGCCCGGGGCACGACTTTCTGCCTCCGCTGGGTGGGGTTTCCTACCTCTTCCCCCAGGATGGACCCGGGCCCGACCTCTGCATGCGCTTCCCACTGCCTTTATTGCTGCCTACAGGGACCAGTGCACTCCCCTCCGCCCCACCCCTGGTGGTGCACTCCAGCCCGCCCGAGGGGTCCTGCGCAAATGTAAATAGTTCATCGCTCTCCCCGGGCTCCACGGCACCCCACTAGGGTGAAGGCCTCCAGCGTCCCCACCACCCACCCTCATCACCTCTGGCCCCCTTCCCTTTCACTCATCTGCTCTAGCTGCCTGGGCTGCTTGGCCACTCCTTGAACACCCCAGGCTCCGTCCAGCCTCTGGGCCTTTGCGTTTGCTGTCCCCTCCACCTTCCCCCAGACATCGTGTGTCTTGCTCCCTCACACCTCTGCTTTGATGTTGTCTCCCTGATGAGACCTCCCCGTCCCCGTTTAAAATTCAGCTTCAGTCACACAGCACGTGAGACCCAAGGGCAGGGAATCGTAGAGAATCGGTTGGGTTCCTTTCATTCCCTGTGGGAACCGGGTGTCCAGTGTGGAGCTCGGCATCCTGCAGGCACTCAGTGAATGTCACTGATGAGCCAGTCTCCCCCCCCCCCCCCCCAGCCCCAGGAGCTGGTGACTGTCCTCAGGGTGTGACCTGTGGCCTGTGGGCACAATGGATCTGGCTTACGTCTGCGAGTGGGAGAGATGGCCCAAGAGTACCCACTGTCCGTCGGTGCCCCTGGCCTGTGCCTGGTCCTGCCGTAACCTCATTGCCTTCACCACCGACCTTCGAAATGATGACCAAGGTGTGTGCCTCCTTGACCCCAGCCCCGCTCCTGTGTGTCCCTGTGGGGGAACTTTGGGTCTCCAGGCCTGCCTGGGAGCTGCCCCTCACCCATGTGGGCCCTCTCAGGGTTTTCTCATCCATAACGGGGTAGTGAGGACGCCAGGCTCGCAGGTGTGCAGAGGCCAGATGCTGTGCTCCCCATACCTGGTGCTGGAATCACCCCCGAGGGATGCAATGGGGCAAGGGGAGCGGGGTCCACTAAGGCTTCCAGACCGTCCATGTTACTATCTTGCATTTGAAAACGTCTAAGGTACTTAGTTGGGGGCTGTTTTCCCTTTACCGTCTGGGTAATATGTATTAGGAAAAAAATAGAAAAGCAGAGAAATTTAAAGGGGAAGAGACCATGGAGAGATGCCCATCATTAGCCTTTGGGGATCATTTTCTCCCTGTTCTATTTTCTGTGTCTCTTGTAAAAACACCGTGGCCAGGTTCAGGCCTGCTTTGGTTTCCAAGGGAACACAGAAGCCTCTTCCTCCATAGCACCTGTGTGGAGGCTGTCTGTGTGGTCAGCAGCAGACGCCCCTGACTCCCCCGTGGGTGGCATGGTCGCTGGATTCATCCCTGACCCCTCCCGGGGTTGTCGTAGCTTCCTGGTTGTTACCGCTGCTGTGCTGTGTGCTGTCCCCGCAGACCTCACCCGCATGATCCACATCCTGGATACGGAACACCCCTGGGATGTGCACTCCGTCAACTCAGAGCACAGCGAGGCCATCACCTGCCTGGAGTGGGACCAGTCAGGTGAGGCCCGGCCTGGACATGGGTGGTTCTACATGACTGAGGGGGATAGCGATGCTCTCCCTCGATCCTGAATCTCAGGGTAACACACTCTCTCTTCCTGGTCACGTCCCCAGAGTTCACAGCTGGGACTCGAACCCTCAATGTGTTACAATTGTCACGTCCCCGCGAACACACCTTATGCCACTCCCCTGCTCAGCCTCCACCAGCTTGCTCCTCCCAGGCCCTGAACGCACTGGAATCGCTGCCCCTGTGCACCCTGAGGGTTTGCAGTGTGGGTTTGTGGTCCACAGGCTCCCGGCTCCTGTCGGCTGATGCTGACGGGCAGATCAAGTGCTGGAGCATGGCTGACCACCTGGCCAACAGCTGGGAGAGCTCTGTGGGCAGCTTGGTGGAGGGGGACCCCATCGTGGCGCTGTCCTGGCTGCACAATGGGGTGAAGCTGGCATTGCACGTGGAAAAGGTGGGTGTTCACCCGAGCAAGCCGGTGCCATTGCAGTAGGTGAGACCGTGCACCCTGCCTGTCCCCCCGCCATCTGGCTCCTCCTCTCCCGCCACCAGCACTCTTTGGTTTTTCTAGTCCAGGCCCAACTCGCCCGATTCATGCCTTCAATCAGGCTGTCAGCACCTGTGTTTTCTGTGAGCCCCCATTTAACTGATGGCTGCTGTCCTTAATGAACCTTCCATTCAGCTGGTGGCTGGTATCCTCAGTGAACCGTTCATTTAACTGACAGCTGTTCTCAGAATCCAGTGCACCCCAGAATTCCTCTTTCTGCACCCCAAGGGGGGGTTGTCAGGTCACAAAGGGCAGACCCCTAAAGTCTGGGCGGGCCATCTGTAGCTGACGTCCTCAGCTGGGTCCAGCATCGGCAGTAAGCAGACCCCGTGCTCCCTTCTCCCCCCACAGTCGGGCGCCTCCAGCTTCGGCGAGAAGTTCTCCCGCGTCAAATTCTCGCCATCCCTCACGCTGTTCGGCGGCAAGCCAATGGAGGGCTGGATCGCGGTGACAGTCAGCGGCCTGGTCACCGTGTCCCTGCTCAAGCCCAGCGGGCAGGTGCTGACGTCAACGGAGAGTCTGTGCCGGCTGCGCGGCCGCGTGGCCCTGGCGGACATCGCCTTCACGGGCGGCGGCAACATCGTGGTGGCCACCGCGGACGGCAGCAGCGCCTCCCCCGTGCAGTTCTACAAGGTGTGCGTGAGCGTGGTCAGCGACAAGTGCCGCATCGACACCGAGATCCTGCCCTCGCTGTTCATGCGCTGCACCACCGACCTCAACCGCAAGGACAAGTTCCCTGCCATCACCCACCTCAAGTTCCTGGCCCGTGACATGTCGGAGCAGGTGAGTCCTGCCCCGGGCCCGCTCCCCTGGCCGCACGCTCCTCCCCGCGAGTTCTGGGGTCCGGGGTCGGACGTGGGGCTAACACCCCCCCCCCCGGGGCCCCAGGGAGCCCTGTGTCCCCCTCTTCCGGCTTCCCGAGGCGCCCCATCCTGGGCTCGCGGCCCCTCCTCATCCTCACGGCCAGCAGCGTGGGGTCCGCCCGGCTCTCTGCCTCTGACCCTTTGCCCCACCCTCGTGGGGACCTCGTGAGGACGCCGGGCCCCACAGCCTGCGGGTCCCGGGACCAGGACAGGGACGTCTCTGGGGTAGTTGTCCAGCGGTCACCCCGGGTTCCAGTGTAAGGCCCCGGCTTCGTGAAGCTTCCCCCTTGCTCTCCCCTGGGGGAAATCCGCCATTCCGGCTCCACACTGCTGACCAGCGGCCACCTCCGCAGGTGCTCCTGTGTGCGTCCAGCCAGACGAGCAGCATCGTGGAATGTTGGTCTCTGCGGAAGGAGGGGCTTCCCGTGAACAACGTCTTCCAGCAGATCTCGCCTGTGGGTGAGTCTCCCCGTTCCCGGGGCAGCGTGAGGGAGCTGCTCCGAGCAGCCAGGCCGTGTCAGCCTGCCCCACCCTCTTCACCCCTGCCGATGCAGCCTCTTCGCTCCTGTCCCAGACAGCCACCTGACCCGGGGCTCAGAGAGGCGAGGTCCTACCCGGTCATCCCACAGGCGGGTCGCCTGACTGCCTCACTCTCACACCTCCTGCGGGGAGCATGTGCCTGCTTGAGGGAGCTGTGGTGCAAAGGTCCTGGGGCATGAGGCAGGAGCTAGAGCGGGCTGAGCAAAGGGGAGCAAGCAGGCGGTGCGGCAGGGCTGGGGGTACACACAGTCCCCTGGGCCACAGAGGGCACTTAATCCTAAAAACAGAACCCTCCAGAAACCCTGGTTTACGGTGAGGAAACAGACCCAGAGGGGTGACGGAGTTTCCCCAGGACGTACCCAATGGCTCACCTCCCCCTCCCCTGTCCCTGCACTCAATGTGGAGCCCCCGGTGGCTCCAGATGGTGCCAGCCTCCCTGAAGACCGTGCCCGCTCCCCGACAGAGCTCGGGACGTGCTGGCCCAGCCTTTAATGACTGCAAAGTCGGAAAAGCCACTTGATTTTCACCGCCGGAGCTCAGAGGGGACCAAGGCCCCCCGGGGTCCACAAATAGCATTTGCAGCTGATGAGAGCCGGGCTCTCTGCTGATTAGCGCTAATGGACCCTGGAGCGGTTGGCTGCTCGGGAGGGTGCCAAGCGGGAACTACGAATGAAGCCATGTCAAGAGGCCCCACAGCTCCTGCCCCCCCTCGGGGGCCACGGGATGGTTACAGAAGCTGCCCGCTGCGGGGGCCCAGTGGTTAGCACGAAGCACCTTCCCCGGACCCCGCGTCCTGAGTGAGCTCGTAGCTGGCGGCCGGCATGACCGTGTGTGGCGGGCAGGGCCACACAGGTCTGCACGGTCCCTATGCCCCAGTGCAGTGGGTGACCAGCCCCAGGGCCAGCCTGGCCACAGCCATCGTGTAGCATTTGTGCAGTGCTCGGTGTGACCACTGGCCCGCGGGTGCTGTCTGGACGTCATCCTTGTTAGATGCGAAATTACACTCTGGCCTCAGGCCGTCTCAGTGCTCCCTGGGCCTCAGTTTCCCCTGGGGGGCTCGGGTCTGCGGCAGGTTTATGAGCTGTGGCAAGCCGATCAGAGCCGAGCTCTCGAGACAGGTGGGCGGCTGGGAGACGCTGTTTGACGGTTGGTTGTGCCGTGTAACAACCAGCTCAACTTGGCTCACGGCCGTGGCCCCGCGCGGCTCTGGGGGGGGCGCCGTCTCCGCCGCTCCTACCTGGTTTGTGTGCCTGCCGTCACCTCCCGGCAGCGTGGGCCGTGCTGATCGCCCCCCATGGCCGCGTGTCCCTGCAGGCTTGCCCAGACACGTCCCGGCAAATGCACCCTGTGTCTCCTCTCGCGTCATGTTGGCCCGCGCCCTCTAGCCACGCCGGGACTCCCGGAAACCACTCTGCCTGTTGCTGGGGGGTGTGGGTGCAGGGGGCACGGATCTGTGGCCCCTTGACCGTCCGGCTCAAGCCTTAGCAGGCGGGCCGAGCTGGGCTCCGCTCAGGACCTGTCCTGTCACCAGAAAACGCACCGTGAGCTGGCTGTGTCGCCAGGGCTTGTGGTGGCCGGGAGTGGGGTGCACCGTGCTTCTCTGCTCCAGCTTCAGCTAGGGTCACGGCGGCCTCCCTCCCACTGCCTGTGGCCTCCTGGTCGGGCGAGGTCCCAGGGCAGGACTGGTGGTCCACGTGTGTCACGTGCCTGCCGTGGACCGTTCCGCTGCCTGGGCTATGGAGTGCTTTGAGGGACGGAGCGGGGCCGGGTCCCCAGCGCAGGGCCGGAGACGGGGGTGCTGGGGCGGCCGTGCCTGGCGTCCCCGGCGGGGGTCCGCCGTATGGCATTTCTCATTCTGTTGTTGTTTTCCCGTTCCCCCGGCCCCCTTTTCAGTTGGTGACAAACAGCCCATGATTCTCAAGTGGCGGATCTTGTCGGCCACCAACGACCTGGACCGCGTGTCTGCCGTGGCGCTGCCTAAGCTGCCCATCTCGCTCACCAACACTGACCTGAAGGTGGCCAGCGACACCCAGTTCTACCCCGGCCTCGGTACAGCTGGCGCGAGCCCCTGGGGGCGGTGGGCTCTGAGCCCGGGGCTCAAGTCTGAGGGCCGTGGGGCCCGCCCCTGTCCGCCAGGCGGCCCCGCTTCCGGGATCCCACACGCTCCCAGGCCGTGAGACTGGCTAACGGAACACTGCGTGCATAAAGGGCTGTTAGCGACCAGTAAGGACAAGGTTGGGAACTTGGGGCAGACTTTTTAGGTAGGCAGCGCTCTGTTATGGCGCCTCAGGTGTCGGTCCTGGGCTCAGTGGCAGGTGTCCCTGACCTCAAGTGAGTCAGGACTCAACGTGAGCCCTAACCCTGCCGCCCACTGGGCCCACTGGTCGTGGGGGTTAGGCCTCCCCACCCCCCATCCTCCCCTCGAGGCCCCTGTCTGCTCCTGGGCCCCGGGGCCTTTGCATTCACCGTCCCCTCCCACCGTCTCCCTGGAAGGGACCCATTTGCTCCCGTCAGCCACACCTTGGGGAGGAGGTGGGGCGTAGCCCGAACCTGGGGCTGTTGGCAAAGGATGCGGGGAAAGCGGCTGGCTGTGGGGGACGGCTGGTGGGCTGTGGGTGGCCTGGGGCCACGCCTCTCCCCTGGGCGGCCCCTTCCCACCGTGGGGAGCTGGGCGGGCCCCCAGGCGGCTGAGCGGCCTGTGCTCTGGCCTGTAGGGCTGGCCCTGGCCTTTCACGACGGCAGCGTCCACATCGTGCACCGGCTGTCGCTGCAGAGCATGGCCGTCTTCTACAGTTCTGCGGCCCCGCGCTCCGCGGACGAGCCGGCCATCAAGCGCCCGCGAACCACCGGCCCCGCCGTCCACTTCAAGGCCATGCAGCTCTCCTGGACGTCTCTGGCCCTGGTCGGCATTGACAACCACGGGAAGGTAAGCTTCAGAGCCGCCTCCCTGCTGCTCCCCGGCCCGAGGCCGTGGCCTCTGAGGTCTAATCAAAGCTCCTGCGGCGTTGTCTGTGGCGCCTAGTAGGTGCTCAGCAGGAGCCGTTGGGGTGGTTGCTGTTCGTGTAGGATTTCTGGAATCAAGTGCGGTGAAGCATGTAAGCGTAAGGGTAGCGGGTGCTCAGCGGGTGTCCTTGTTCCCGGAGGGACTTGGCCTCGGCCTGGAGGAAGGGGGCCTGGAGGAAGGGGCGAGCTGTGTGCGCTCACCCTGTGGCCGTGCCCGCCCATCGCCCCGCCTCCCGTGCTGACTAGGAAACCGGCTTCTGCATTCACTTTGCGACTCCTGACTCGTGAGCGAATCCCTTGCTCGTTTGCTCCGCCCTTGGGGTCTCCAGGAGACGGGCCTGGCCTGGCGTGAGGCGTTCCGCTTCTGGAGAACAGGGTCTGTGTCTCTGCGGAGACCCCCGCGGCCCTCGAGTGGATCCGCGCCGGCCACGCAGCCTGGTGACAGGCCGGTCCCCCAGAAGCCCCGAGCGGGTGTGGCGGGGCCTCGGAGGTGCCGCCGCCGCAGCGCAGACACAGCGCCTGCGGCCCGGGGAGGGGGTGCGGGGTCCCGCAGCGCTCCCCGCCCCGTCCTTCCCTGCAGCTGAGCATGCTCCGCATCTCGCCCTCCATGGGCCACGCGCTGGACGTGAGCCTGGCCCTGCGGCACTTGCTCTTCCTGCTGGAGTACTGCATGGTGACCGGCTACGACTGGTGGGACACCCTCCTGCACGTGCAGCCCGCCATGGTGCAGAGCCTGGTGGAGAGGCTGCATGAGGAGTACACGCGCCAGAACGCCGCCCTGCAGCAGGTGGAGGGCCTCTTTGGGGGGGGGGGGGTGCCCCTCGCCCCGCCCCTCGCACTTGCGGCCCCGCCCCGCGGGGGGGGGAGGGGGAGGGCGCCGCTTCCGGGCCCCTCGGGGGCCGCCGGCTCACGCCACCTGCCCGCCCAGGTCCTGTCCACCCGGATCCTGGCCATGAAGGCCTCGCTGTGCAAGCTGTCGCCCTGCACGGTGGCCCGCGTGTGCGACTACCACGCCAAGCTCTTCCTCGTGGCCGTCAGCTCCACGCTCAAGTCCCTCCTGCGCCCACACTTCCTCAACACGCCCGACAAGAGCCCCGGCGACCGGCTGACCGAGGTCTGCGCCAAGATCACGGACGCCGGTGGGTGCCGCCCCGGCCCCCACCGGGCTCGCCCCAGGGGAGCATCGGCCGGGCCAGGCCTGGAGGGGGGGGGGGGGGGCGGGGCTGGAAAGGAGCCGCTCTGACCCAGGGCCCGGCTCTCGCAGTGGGTGCTGCCGGGCTCGGCGCGGCCCCCAGGTGCGTGAACCGTGAGGCCGGGGGGCGCCTGACCTCCCGTCTCCTCCCAGACATCGACAAGGTCATGATCAACCTCAAGACGGAAGAGTTCGTCCTGGACATGAACACACTGCAGGCGCTCCAGCAGCTGCTGCAGTGGGTGGGCGACTTCGTGCTCTACTTGCTGGCCAGTCTGCCCAACCAGGTGCGCGGCCCCTCCCCGCGGGCCGCGTCCCCGCCCCCGCACGCATTACCTGCGGGGGGGGGGGGGGGGAGGGGGGGCGCTTCCCCTCCCTTGCTGGCACTGCATGGCGTCCAGGAGCCGGAGCCGTCCGTTGCACGTCAGAAAAGCCGGGGGCCGGTGCCCGGGGCTCCCCCGGCCTGTGCGAGGGAAGCCGGCCCATCTCCCCGCACACCGGGGTCCTGGGATGCCGCACGCGCTTAGGCCTGTGGCCCGGGTGCCTCCCCCACAGGGCTCCCCGCTGCGGCCGGGACACAGCTTCCTGCGGGACGGCACCTCGCTGGGCATGCTGCGGGAGCTGATGGTCGTCATCCGGATCTGGGGCCTGCTAAAGCCCAGCTGCTTGCCCGTGTACACGGCCACCTCAGACACCCAAGACAGCATGTCCCTGCTCTTCCGCCTGCTCACCAAGCTCTGGATCTGCTGTAAGACGCCAGCCCTCGGCTTTCGTCCCCCCATCAAAATACGAGTCCTGGCTGAGACGCCCCACTCCCCAAATGCGGGCTCCCCCAGCTTAAACGGTCGTGGTCCCCAGCGCCCAGCACAGGTGCTCGCTAAACGTCTGCGCCCGTTTGCTTGTCTTGTGTCACCGGGTCGCGTGTTTGCGGCAGGCCCTGTTCTCGGAAGGACACCCAGCGCTCCCTGTGTACTTGTTAAACGAATAAGTGGGTTCTGACGCTCGGGAGGTCAGGGTAGAGCTGGGGCCTGAGCCCTGGACCGCTGCTCCGAGCTCCAAGGAGGCCTCGGTGCCCCGCCCCCAGCAGGCAGCGCTCCGGGCAGGGCCGCCCAGCGCAACATCCCCACGGTCCCCTCCCCGCAGGCCGTGACGAGGGCCCCACGAGTGAGCCGGACGAGGCGCTCGTCGACGAGTGCTGCCTGCTGCCCAGCCAGCTGCTCATTCCCAGCCTGGACTGGCTGCCCGTCAGCGACGGCCTTGTCAGCCGCCTGCAGCCCAAGCAGCCTCTGCGCCTGCAGTTCGGCAAGGCCCCCGCCCTGCCTACCTGCGCCGCCGCACAGCCCGACGGCCTCAGCAGGTGTGTGCCCGGCTCCGCCTCGCCGCCTGCGCGTGCGCCGTGCTGGTGCCGCCTTCGGGGCTCCGCCTGAACGCCGTCCCCGAGAGACGCCCCGCTCGGTCCCCGACTCCCCCGCCGCCTTTCTCCATCTTTGCGCTCGGCCGTGTCCTGCCCTCCGTCTGGCGCGTCACCCCTGCGTGGAGTGCCGTGTGCTTGACCTTGAGGACTCGGGCTGCGGCCTCTGCCCCCGTAAGGGGGCAGTCACCCTAGCGTAGACTCCCGTGTGAGGCCTCGCTGTGCAGCAGCACCACGGGGCAGGGGTTTGTCCCCACTTTTCAGGCGAGAAAGGTGCGGTCACTGACCCCAGGTCGCACAAGGTGCTTCCCCGTTTTGGACGCTCACGTGGTGAAGAGAGACCCGCGAATCCTCCGCGAGGTCCATTACTTTGGGTGGAAATTTCAGAAATCGCAGATGAGCCAAAGGAGGAAAGTCAGCACCCGGGGGCCCCCTTTGGGTGTAATGCTTCGGGCATTCCTTCTTGTGTTGCCGTGGGAGGGGCCGCCTGACTCATTTGGGTTTGGGTTTCGGGAAAAACTTTAATAAGAGAAGAGGAGGTCGATCACAACGAGATTTAGAATGTGTTGTTTTGGAAACATTCAGATGCAGTTCTCGGCCCCTCCCCGCGGGTTCTCGGTGGCTTCCAGAGCTTTCTGGCGCCGTTGAGTGTGCGGGCAGAGGGCACGCGTCAGAGATGACCCGTGTCTGGTGTGTGCGCGCCTCACGTGTCCCCTCTCGTCCGCCAGGGCGCCGGGCCAGCCCAAGATCGACCACCTGCGAAGGCTGCACCTGGGAGCCTACCCCACGGAGGAGTGCAAGGCCTGTACCCGGTGAGCGCCCGCCCTCAGCCCTGCCCCGGGGCCGGTGGCTTCCTGCCACGAGCCTGTTTCCCTGCCTGTGAACATGGGTCGTGGGCGCGCCTCCCAGCGAGGGCCGCGGCCGCCTTGAGGGGTCCTGAGCACCCTCTCCTGGGGCATCGGTGGCGAGCTGTGCCCGCAGCCCGAGCTTGCCCCGGGGGAGCTCTCTGTCACCCGGCGGGTGCGGAAACGAAGGCCGGGCGCTTTGCAGACGCGGCCCCACTTGCCGCCACACAACCCCGGGACCGGGAGCAGGTTCTGGCGCTCAGGGTCACGCTGCCGGGGAGCGGCCGGGCCGGGACTCGAAAACCCCACACCTGTGGCCACTCACGGGGCTGAGCCGGGACGCAGAGGTGTGGCGGAGCCAGCTCGGTGTCGGCCGGCTCCGGGAATGGCGCTCTGGCGGTGGGGGTGCAGCACGTGCAGAGGCCCAGCGGCAGGGCGGAGGGCAGGCCCCACCCCACCCCCCGCGCCTCACCCTGCCGGCTCTGCCCCCAGGTGTGGCTGCGTCACCATGCTCAGGTCACCCAATAAGACTACGGCCGTCAAGCAGTGGGAACAGCGCTGGATCAAGAACTGCCTGTGCGGGGGGCTCTGGCGGCGGGTGCCCCTCAGCTACCCCTGACCGGGGGGCCCTAGGCCCTCTCGGCGACAGAACATTCCACACACCCCCGACCTTCATCGGGTACATCAAGAAACGGGCATCCTTGAAGCATGGGCTTCCGGGCCTTATCGGCCAAGGTCGTGTCCCGTCAACGGATGGGGCAGGGGTGGACGCTGCCTGAAGCCACGAGTTGGTGCCTATCGGCCCAGCCGGGACTGCTTTCTGTCCCTCGGAGCCTAGCGGTGGTTCCAGGAGGAGGGCCGGCTCCCTGTCCACGTGCCTCAGGCGGCCACCGAGACAGACCTGTGGGTCTCACGGCCTCACGTGCTGCCCTCCCTGGACCTCCAGCGGCCCCAGGTCCTGGATCGGAGGGTCCAGGGTGGCCTGGGGTCTCTGTTCTTTAGAACGTGCCCCGTGAACTTGTCCAGTGTCTGGGTGGGTACTGCCCATGACACCTGCCTCAGTGTCCTCCCTGTTCCTGCCCGTGCGTCCGCGTGGTTCTGACGTCAGCAGGCCCAATAAATGTCCTGCCAGGTCGCAGGTGTCCTGTCCCTGCTAAGGGTGCTCTCCTCCCCTGGGCTCCCGTGCCCGGTGACTCTCTTGCTTTGTCAGCATTTATCGAGCACCTAGTGTATGCCAGTCACCGAGGCCCCTGCACGGGGCAGCAGGCCCGGCACCAGTGGGCGATGGGCAGGTCTCTCTCTCTCCTTTTTCCCTGCCTCCCTCTAGCCTCCCCGCTGCAGGCCCTGAGCTGCTCCCGCCCCTGGGCTTCTGGGAGCTCAGGTCTGGTCCCCAGGGGGTCCCGCCTCCTGCCAACGAGCACTTTCCCAATCACGTCCGGCTTATGTCCTGCTCCCCAGGCCTCCGGACGCGGCGCCCTGCCTGTGGAGTGCTAATGGTTTCTCTGGTTTTCTTGCTGGAAGGTGCAGGGAGGGTGGGGCGGGTGGATGCTCTGCGGGGGTCAGACCCTGCACCTGTGCTTGTGGGGCTCGCTGGGCAGTGGGGGCTCGGAGCCCCTTACCGAGGCCCGGGCCGCGTTGCCCCGGAGGGCCTGTTGTCTGAGCCGTGGGCATTGATGGTGGGCACGTGGTGGGGGCGGACAAGGGCAGGGAGCTGGCGCTTGGCTGGGCCTCTGCCAGCCGCCTCGCCTCCCACCCTGCTGGTCACCACTGCCTGGTGCCCCTTTAGTGACACGGGGACCCTGAAGGCAGCCCCCCCCGGTTGAGTGGTCACTGCTGACAGAGCCGTCCGTGAGCCGGTGGAGGGGAGGCTCTGTGTAAATTGCTCATCTAACTGAGGTGTAGGCGGAGAGCAGGGGAGAGGCCTCTCCTCCGTGGGGATCCGCTTCGGGGGCCCTTTCCCCCTGACCGTGCCCACACCGCCGCTGTGCCGTCTGCGCGGCTGAGGTGGGGGTCGCCTGTCGTGGCGTCCCTGCACCCCTCTCGGGCCCCCACGCCGTGCTGCCCACGTCCCTCACGAGGCCTCCAGCCACCCCGCCAGTGCTGTCAGCCGTCTGCGTTGGGACAAAGGGCCCGTTGTCCTGCACCCGTTTCACCTGCTCCAGGTTAACTTGTGGTTTTAGGACACGGACACGACTCACCCCCACGGGTGACACGTGGGGTCCGCGCCCCCCCCCCCCCCCGGGTCTGGGTGGGCTCACGCCTGCGTCCAGCCCTGCGCAGAAGTGGTGCGTGTGACCCCCGAGCGGTTGGAAGTGGCCTTGCTCCCGGCCCCCCACCCCCACCCGGAGCCTGTGCCTCCCTGCCGTGAGCACACCGCCCCGCTGTGCCGTCCGCTTCCGGACCCGCAGAAGCTGAGCACGGTGACCCCGGGGGTGGCTCTCTGTCCCCAGGTTTGGGGTGGACGAGAACAGCCCGCGAACCGGGATGAGCACGGTCGCGTGGGTGCGCCCGGCCGTCCCGGTGGCCAGTCCCCCGTGGGCCCTGCCGAGCCCCGGATGAGCTCGCCAGGCGGGTTAGGTCAGCAAGGTCCCGCGTTCCCGTCCCCGTCCTGTGCCCGCCAGGGGTTACCATGACACCCGTGTGTCCCCACAGCGCCTGCCTCTGGGGTCAACAGCAAGGCCCTGTTCTAGTTAGTACGTGAAGACGGCTCAGTCCGGCCGGCTGGGTGTGCGGCCAGCCTCGTCAGAGCGGAGGCCCTGTGTCACAGAGGCGGCCACCGGGACCACGTTCAGAAGATGTGTGTGCTGCTGTGGGCTTAGTGCCCACCGAGCTCATGGCCCGCCTCCCCACACTGTTCACCGGAACCTTCTGTGGTTCCCACACTGACCACGGGAGGGGGGTGAAGATGCCCCGGGAGATGTCACACCGGCCAGCCCCTAGTCAGACGTGAACCACCACTCCTACCCCCTGCCCTGGGCCCACCGGGGCCCTGACCTCCAGAAACAAGCGGGAAAGCAGGACCGGGCGGTCTTTGGCTTCTTATTCTCGGGCCGTGCCCCCTGGACACCCAGGTCGTTCCTGCGCCTGCCCGGGGCTCGGGGTCATCCCGCTGCCCCTGACGGGCCGACCACACTCACTGGCACCTGAGAACCCTCCCGTCTAGGGAAGCTGCTGGAAGGTACCCTCCAGGGTGAGCGGGCTGCGGTTTCCCTCGTGGCTGCAGAAGCCACAATGTCTCCCGCCAGGCCCTCGCCCGAACTGTGCCTCCAGCCCGGAAACCCGCCCCCTTCCTGTGGGGCAGGCCCGCCGGCCCCCAGCCCTTCCCCAGGCCCCGCTCTGACCCTCCAGGTACCAGGTCGTCAGCGGGGCAGCTGCATTTGAGTTTCAAACGAACAACAAATACTGTTTCAGTACAAGGCCGTCCCACATACCACGGGACACTCTCATCATGCAAAAGTAGTTGTTGTTTTTCTGAAATTCCCGTTTAACCGGACGTGTTTTTATTTGCTGAATCTAGTCATCGTAGCCACACCCACACTTTCCCCCCAAACTGGATCATCTCAAAGCCACTCCCTGACATCACTTCATCCAGGAAATACCTATTGAATGAATGAGTCTCCCGGGTCTGGATGGCCAGCAATTGTCTCTCCCCCGCCCCCCCTTATTTAAATGTGTCCAGTTTCTTAAATTACACACGAGATTCCTGAGCCTCGTGTCCATCATCAGAAGGGCTGAGTGAGTTACATCCTGTGTAGTGGGATATTTGAGTTACTATGAGCAGGTCTTAGTGACCATGGTGCCCAGCCCAGGACCGTGCACACAGCAGGTGCTCCATAAATGCTTTTGTAGGCATGAGCATATGACTCCAAGGTAAACACTCCGTGGTGGAAAAGTAAAACTTGGCTACCGGTTCCAAACCCCCCGATTCACAATCCCCAGGGGTGGGCACATGACTTCACCTCTCAGATCCTCAGTCTTCTTTTCAACAAAAGGGAAGTCGTGAGCTCCCTTTGTGGGCCACGCTTACCACCTGGGCCCCAGCAGGTGTGGGTCTCGATGGCCCCTCATCCAGGTGGGAGAAAGCACAGGGCCTCGGGGCCTGGGGAAACTGGACCCTTTCCCGGAAAGGGTAAACTGAGACCCAGGAGGGCAGGGAGTCCCTCAGACCCCCAGTGTGACTGCTCTAGGACAGGCATCAGCCTTCCTCATTCTGGGAGCCCCCAAGCCCCCGGAAGTGACTATGAACGCCGGGGCTGTGATCCTGGGTTCGAATCCAGGCTTTGTCCAGGAGCTTCCTCCGACCTGAGCCTGCGTTTCCCGATGCGGGACGGGGGTCACAGAACAGAGTGACTCGAGAGGGTCTGTGAAGCTGAAGCTCCCCCCAGAGCAGGGTCTCGCCCGCAGGGCGGCTTCCCCGCCACCTCCCGGGACCGCGGGTGGAGGAGCACGGGCGCCCCCGCGCGGCCGCGCGTGCTCAGGACGGGCAGGAAGCGTGCAGGAAAGGATGCTTTATTGCGCGACCCCGGTCGGCCGCCCCTCGGGGCCTCGTCAAGCGGCCGCGCCCTCGGCCATCACGCCGTCGATCCAGGCCACGTAGCTCGCCAGGCGCGTGTAGATGCCGGGCTTCTTGCGGTTGCCGCACACGCGCGAGCCCGACGTGACCACGGCCTCGGCCACGCCCCCGCACACCAGCGGGCCCCCGGAGTCGCCCTGCGGGGACAGGACGGCGGGCCGGGCCGTGAGCGCTGCAGCCGCGCCTGCAGGGACCCCCGCCCGCGCACCTTGCAGGTGTCCCAGCGGTTACTCCCCCCGCCCCCCCCGCCCGCCCCCCCCCACCTTGCAGGTGTCCCAGTGGTTACTCCCCTCGCACCCCCCGCCCGCCCCGCCCCCCCACCTTGCAGGTGTCCCGGCGGTTGCTCTCCCCGCACATCATGCTCTGGGTGATGGTGCCGTCGTGGTACGTGCGCTGGTTGCAGGTGGCGCGGTCGAGCACCCGCAGTTGCAATTGCTGCAGACGGTCCGGCCGGCGGCCCGCGTGGGTGACCACGCCCCAGCCGGCCACGTCGCAGAGCGTGCCGGCCGCCACGTCGCGGTCCAAGCGCTGCCAGGCCAGGGGCTGCACGGCGGGGCCCAGCTCGGCCTTCTCTGACAGCTACGGGAAGGGGCAGGAGCGGGGGGTCAGGGCGGGGGGTGGGGGGGCAGCGGGGGTCGCATGCAGCAGGTGGGACTGAGGCTGGGCTCGGCAGACCTGCAGCAGGAGGAGGTCGTGGTCAATTGTGTCGGGCCGGCTGTCTGGGTGGGGCACTGCGCGGAGCACGTCGTACAGGCGCTTGGAGGGCTCGGGCTGCGACAGGGAGTGTGCGCCCAGGAGCACCTGCAGCTTCCCGTCGGCCCTGGGGGGGGGGTCCACATGAGAGCCGCGTCCCCCCCTCCGCAGCCCCCCCCCAGCCCCCCGCTGGCTCCGGACACTCACAAGTCCTCCACGCAGTGCGCCGCGCTCAGCACCCACCGCTCGGACACCAGGAAGCCGCCGCACACGTGCTTGCCGTTGACCTGCACTGATGCCATGTAGGGCCGCGCGTGGGACTCGGCCTCGCGGCCGCCCAGGATTCGCCCACGGGGCTGCGCCGCTGGGGGAGGGAGGGCAGGTGTGTGCTTCAGGGGGCGGGCCTCCCTGCCCCACCCGGCTCTCAGGCAGCCCAGGCCTGGAGTCCAGTCCGGTGGGGGGGGGGGGGGGGCAGGCCTGGAGTCCAGTCCGGTGGGGGGAGGCAGGCCTGGAGTCCAGTCAGGTCGGAGGGGAGGGGGGCCCAGGCCTGGATTCTGGTTGGAGGTGGGGGGCAGGCCTGGAGTCCAGTCAGAGGTGGGGGGGCAGGCCTGGAGTCCGGTTGGGGGGGGGGGGCCTGGAGTCCAGTCCGGTGGGGGGAGGCAGGCCTGGAGTCCAGTCCGGTCGGAGTCGGGGGGGGGGGCCCAGGCCTGGATTCTGGTTGGAGGTGGGGGGCAGGCCTGGAGTCCGGTTGGAGGGGGGGCAGGCCTGGAGTCTGGTTGGGGGGGGCAGGCCTGGAGTCCAGTCCGGTGGGGGGAGGCAGGCCTGGAGTCCAGTCCGGTTGGAGTTGGGGGGGGGGTTCAGGCCTGGAGTCCGGTTGGAGGGGGGGCAGGCCTGGAGTCCAGTCCGGTGGGGGGAGGCAGGCCTGGAGTCCAGTCAGGTCAGAGGGGAGGGGGCCCAGGCCTGGAGTCCGGTCAGAGGTGGGGGGGCAGGCCTGGAGTCCAGTCCGGTGGGGGGAGGCAGGCCTGGAGTCCAGTCAGGTCGGGGGTGGGGCCCAGGCCTGGATTCTGGTTGGAGGTGGGGGGCAGGCCTGGAGTCCGGTCAGAGGTGGGGGGGCAGGCCTGGAGTCCGGTTGGGGGGGGGCAGGCCTGGAGTCCAGTCAGGTCGGAGGGGGGGGGGCCCAGGCCTGGAGTCCGGTCGGAGGGGGGGGGCAGGCCTGGAGTCCAGTCCGGTGGGGGGGGTTCCCAGACTGGAGTCCAGTCGGAGGGTGGGGGGGGCAGGCCTGGAGTCCAGTCCGGGCCCACTGGGAGCAGGGGACTCTAGGGCAAATTCGCTAAATGTGGCTGACCAGACCCAGCAGTCCCGGCCGTTTGCACTGACAACTTGACCCTCGCTGGAGGCTGAGCTTGGACTCTGAGAGCTCAGGCTTCATATTCGAAGTTTGGGGAAAATCCTTCCTTTTCAGAGTTTTCCATTCACCTGCTGGAGCCGGGGACACTCCTGCTTGATGGCGCGGGGCGGGGGGGGGGGGGGCGGCTGACCACCCTCCAGACGGGTGGCTCCCAGCTGTCCCCGGTAGGCCCAGGCCCTGTCACTCACCACACGCGGCTGCGCCCAGGAGGACCAGCGTCACCAGGTGCACCAGGCAGGCGGTCATGCTGCTGCTGTGGCCTGAGTGGGGACTCAGGCTGGGGCCCCCAGGCACTGACACTTGTAGGAGCGGGCAAGGGGGCGGGGCTCCCAAGGCTCGCTCTGCTGCGTGGCCACCGTCCAGCAGGGCAAAGGGGAGCCTGCCTGTTCCATGCCCACCCTCCACGGGAGCCCCGCACCGAGAGGACAGGCGGCTGGAGGGGACTCCTGCCTCTGTGTCAGGTCCAGGGCTGGTCCCCGTGCGGGCCGCAGACCCTCAGGTGGACCCACTCTCAGCCCCCCAGCCCAGGCTCCCCAGAGTGCCCTTCCGCCCCCAACGTTTTGCAACAGCAGCTGGAGGCCACAGTTTGTAAACAACCAACTTCCTCCGTTTTTCTGCCCCTCCCTTCTTTCTCTTCCTCCTCCAACTAAGAGAGGAGGTCGGTGGGGGTGGGAAGGTCACCTGACAGCCTTGTCCCTGTTGGCTCTGGGGCCCAACACCCCAACAAATGGAATGTTAGAAAGGGGGTGTGTCAGATACAAATGACAGAAAAAACAAGTTGAACCGGGTGGGGTCTTCAACACGGAAATTTAAATGGAAAGTTCAGGGACTACTCTCAGGTGTAGCCTGATCCAGGTGCCTGCCTGCTATCAGGTGTCTCTGTCTCTCGTTCGTCCTTTCCTCCTTGGTGATTTTTCTCCTCACCGGGCTCCCCTGTTGTGGGCCCAGGGGCCCCAGACTCAGCCCAGCGGCCCAGTGGGCCCCTCCCCCAATTCCCCATCACTCCAGCCAGCTTCTCAAGGCTGCCTCTGGTTAGCTGAGCTTTGATCACATGGCCCTTCCCAAGCCAATCACTGCGAGCAAGGGTTGGCAGGTTCTGATGAGCAGAATGGGTTGCGTGACCCTTTATAAGGTCAGGATGATGGATCAATGTCTCATGAACCCATGGAGGGGGGCAGTGCTGGGAACACAAGGGCGGGAAGGGCCTTGGACATCCCCAGTGGGCACATTGCACAGTATCTTCCCTCTACGCTTTCCTCTTTGCTGTGGACTGTTTCAGGCACAGAGAATAGAAAAAATGTAGCCAGTGTGATTTGTTAGATCCTAACATGTTTCCTTATTGAAATCAGAAACTCGAAACAAAAGCCCATTAGGCTATGGAGTCCAGGTTATGTAAGAGTTGGAAACTGCAACAAAATTTGGAACGTCTTCAATAAATAACCCTGAACACTCCCCCCCCCCCCCCCCCCCGGGCGCCGAACGAACCAACGACCGCCAGTGTGCAGGGCTAGGTTGGAAGAGTGACTGACCGACTGACCCCCGGCCAGTCTTGGGCGGAGCTGTGGGAGGGGAGCACCCCAAGGCAGAGGGAGCCCCAGAGGCCAGAACCGTGCGGCAGGGCCCAGGCCGTTGACCTCCAGTGGGGGGGCGGGCAGGGTTCGTGAGGCCGAGGCCGGTGTGGGACCCGAACCCCTCCCCTCACTCCTTCCTGCAGGGAAGCCGAGGCTCAGGGAAAGACAGTCAGGTGCCCAACGTAGCTGGGACTCAAACCTAGGCTGCCTGCCGAGCACAGCTTCACGCCTGTCTGTACCTCGACTTCTTTGCCTGTAAAATGGGGCAGGGCTAGGACTCGCCTCAAGGGCCGGAGAGAGGGCCAGATGAGTGAACGGTGGCAGAGACTTGGACCTGTCCCTGTGCCGCGTGAGCAGTGACTCAATCCGGTGACGCTGGGAACCCGGGTGGCAGCTGGCATCCTTTGTGGAGGGTGGGGAAGGTCTTCTTACCCCAGGGCCCCGAACTTGCTGCCGTTTGGAGGTGACACGCCCACGAGACACACTCTCCGGGCCACTGTGGGGCCCCCGTTGTACAACCAAGAAACACACGCATTCTTACGAAAACCAAGAGGCTTTTATTGTCACCGTGGGCAGGGCCCAGCCAGCGGCGCCCTTTCTAGAGGGTCCTGCTCGCAGGGTCCCTGGGATGCACCGAGGGGCGGTCGTCCTGGCGACGGATGATGGAGTCAATCCAGTTGGCGAACTGTGCCACCGGAGCGAAGGCGTCTGGGTAGAAGCCGGAGCCACAACTTCCACGGATGAAGGAGTCGATGCCCTGAATCAGCCCGTTGCAGACCAGGGGCCCCCCCGAGTCCCCCTGCGGACACAGACAGGGTCAGAAGGCTGGCCTTCCAGGGCTCTGGCCGCGGCCCAGGCGGGAGCGGGGTGGGGGGGCCCAGGGGGGGACCGGGGTGGGGACCGGGGGACCCGGGTACGTACAAAGCAGATGCCGGCCTGCCGGCGTGGCACCAGCGTGCACACGTTGGAACGGGGGCACAGGGTGGTCACCACGGTCACGTTGAGCTCCTGCAGGATGTTGGGCGGTGGCTGGGTTGTGCCCAGCTGGCCCCAGCCCATGGCCAGGCACTGCACCCCACTGCCCACACCTTGATTCTGGGCAGGCAGTCTGGCCACCCGCACGTTGCTGTTGATGGTGGCTGACCCATTGAGCTGTGGCGGGTGGAACAGAGAGCGTCACAGGGGGTGGTGGTCCATGACCTTCCCCTCCCCGGGCCTCAGTTTCCCCATCTGTCTAGTGGGAGCAGCCGCAGTGGTTCAGAGCATCTCTGGACATGTCTTTGTTTAAATATTTAAAAAAAATAATAATGTTTATTTATTTTTGAGAGCGGGAGGCAGAGCATGAGCATGAGCATGAGCAGGGGAGGGGCAGAGAGAGACAGACAGAGACACAGAGTCCGAAGCAGGCTCCAGGCTCCGAGCTGTCAGCACAGAGCTGACGCGGGGCTCGAACCCACGAACGGCGAGATCACGACCTGAGCTGAAGTCGGACGCTCAACTGACTGAGCCCCTCAGGCGCCCCCGGCCATGTCTGTATGCAGTGGGTAACCAATAAAACACTGGGCAACAGCGGCGACATTTCCCTTGTTCTAGAACATTCCCAGAGAATAACCCTTAAGTTTGCAAGCAGTGGGGAAGGGAGTCTCCCGCCGGCTGAATGTGGGGAATGTCACCCCATGTCACAAAGACAGGAGCAGTCCCCGTGCCCGGCCACACGGATAATAAGTCTGCCCACGGACAGCGGCTCACAGCCTTCTGCACCCTGGCCCTCAGCAGCCCGCCAGGTGGGATTGGTTTCTCCACGTCACGGGGTGGGGGCTGAGGCACAGAGAGGCGACCTACCCAGCTAGAGCGGGGGTTTGATGCAGGCCTCCTGTTCTGGGCCCCCCAGTCTTCCCGCCTCTGCACCCTCCCCAAGCCTCCTGCCCCCTGGGTGTCCCCTCCCTCCCCGCCCAGCCGGCCTTGCACCTGGAGAATCACGATGTCGTTCAGCAGCCTCTGGGGGTCGAAGCCGTTTTCAAAGACCCGCTGGATGGTGAACATTTGCCTGGTGGGCTCTCGCCGCCGCAGGTCATGTGCCCCCAGCACCGCCACCACCGACCGGAAGTTCCTGCAGCAAGGAAGAGGCAGGAGGCGATTCGAGGTGGCCCTGGTGGTTGGGAGCGCGGAGAGACCCCGAGCTCAGCTGTGACCCCCACCCAGGAGGGCCTGGCCTGCCCCCCCCCCAGCCCAGGAGGGCCCGGCCTGTCCCCCCCAGCCCAGGAGGGCCCGGCCTGCCCCCTACCCAGCTCAGGAGGGCCCAGCCTGACCACTTACCCCCAGCCCAGGAGGGCCCGGCCTGCCCCCCGCCAGCCCAGGAGGGCCCAGCCTGACCCCCCCCAGCCCAGGAGGGCCCGGCCTGAACCCCCCCCAGCCCAGGAGGGCCCAGCCTGTCCCCCCCAGCCCAGGAGGGCCCGGCCTGACCCCACCCAGCCCAAGAGGGCCCGGCTTGCGCCCCCCTGCCCAGGAGGGCCCGGCCTGACCCCCCCCAGCCCAGGAGGGCCCAGCCTGTCCCCCCCAGCCCAGGAGGGCCTGGCCTGACCCCCCCCCCAGCCCAGGAGGGCCCAGCCTGCCCCCCACCCAGCTCAGGAGGCCCCAGCCTGACCACTTACCCCCAGCCCAGGAGGGCCCAGCCTGTCCCCCCCAGCCCAGGAGGGCCTGGCCTGACCACTTCCCCCCGCCAGCCCAGGAGGGCCCGGCCTGTCCCCCCCCAGCCCAGGAGGGCCCGGCCTGAACCCCCCCGCCCAGCCCAGGAGGGCCCGGCCTGCCCTCCCCCCCCCAGCCCAGGAGGGCCTGGCCTGACCCCACCCAGCCCAGGAGGGCCCGGCCTGATCACCCCCCCCCCCAGCCCAGGAGGGCCCGGCCTGGCCCCCACCCAGCTCAGGAGGGCCCAGCCTGACCCCCCCCAGCCCAGGAGGGCCCGGCCTGCCCCCCGCCAGCCCAGGAGGGCCCAGCCTGACCCTCCCCAGCCCAGGAGGGCCCAGCCTGACCCCCCCCAGCCCAGGAGGGCCCAGCCTGACCCCCCCCAGCCCAGGAGGGCCCGGCCTGCCCCCCACCCAGCTTAGGAGGGCCCAGCCTGACTACTTCCCTCCCCAGCCCAGGAGGGCCCGGCCTGTCCCCCCCAGCCCAGGAGGGCCTGGCCTGGCAGGTGCGCTAATGCGGCCCCGCCCCTGGGAGGTCTCACTTCCTTCCCGTTAGATACATGCGGCAACGGGGCTGTGAGAAAGGGAGGCATGAGCTGGGGTGACTCACAGGCCGTCCACGCAGTGGGCAGCCGACATGACGAAGTTCGGGGCGATGAGTGTGCCACCACAGAAGTGGCCTCCACGCAGCTGCAGAGACACCATGAAGGGCCACGCGTGGGGCCGGGCCGGGCGGCCGCCCACAATCTCCGAGGCCAGTGCAGGGCCTGAGGACACACAGGGGGAGGGTGGTGAGTACCATGCAGGAGCCCCGGCCCGTGGCCGATGCATCCAGATGAAGAAACTGAGGCACGGGGAGGGGGGGGGTGCCTGCCACCACCCTACCACCCCGCCAGAGCACAGCTCTTTAGACATAGTGGCTTCGGGGTCCCCAGAGGGTTCGCACCCCAGCTCTGGGCTCCCGTGCCGGCCTCGCCACCCACAGCCTCACTGTCCTGCTCTGGAAACAGGCCTGCTCGTCACGGCGGTCCCCTTCCCACGAGGATGAGGGGCCACGAGGGCCCAGGACAAGCGGAGAGGCCAAGATGCCTGGGGACAGACAGACGGACAGACACGTGGCCGCACTCACCACCCAGCAGCATGGCCAGCAGCACGGGGGCGAGGGCAGGGCCGGCGGATCTGCGGCTTGGGGTCATGGTCGGGCTGGGGCTCTGGTGTCTCTGACCCCTGTGCCCACCTGCCCCTCTTATAGCCCCCATCCCCGGAGGCCGTTGCCCTTGCCCCACGGTGGGGCCAGGTGTCCCCACTTCCTCTCCCCCGCCCAGGGTTGGAGGGGGTGCAAGGGGCCAGGGTTGGCTCCGGCAGGGTCACTGGATGAGTCCCACGGCCAGGACCACACAATTAAATGGGAAGGTCAGATACGCAATGTCTTTCAGTAGAAGTGTATCCCCAGTTCCGCACAGGACACCCCCCCCACCACGAAGTTAGTCCTCGCTTCCCCGACACTCACATTGACCTGGGCGTCCTGTGTTTTTACTGAATCTGGCACCCTAGGCCCAGAGGACGCTGGCTGGGGCCCCCGCGTGCCTCAGTTAACCCCGGGCACTATCATAGTGTCAACAATGCTCCACGGTCTGTCCTGACGTTCCGCAGGGACGGAAGACTGAGGCAGGGCGGGGGCTTCCCCCACGGGCTCCTGCCCACACGGGGGATCCGGGGTCCACACCCAGCCCCCAGGGCTCACAGCAGGACGGCCGTGTGCGGCCCGTCCCCTCTGGCTGTCGCTCACAGGAACTCACTGTCACAGGGTCAGCATCTGGAGTCCGCCACAAGTCCTGGGAAGGGGCTCCCACCCCCAGGCACCCTGAGCTTCCCTGAGCCCCCCCCCCCCCCCCCCGCCGAGCCTGGCCCGGCCAGTGCCCTGGCCCCAGCTGGGCCTGACCTCCAGTTAGCCGGAGTGCTCTGCCCGGGGGCAGCCGAGGGTCCCCAGGGCCCAGCCCCCTCCCCCGTGACCCCTGTTTCACTTCCCGCCTCCCCCAGGATGCTCCAACGGCCGCTGTCGCAATAGGCAACGTCCTCGGGGCTCAGGGCTCGGGCAGGGTGCGGGGAGGGAGCCAACGGATCCGCTGTGGGAATGGGCGGGCCGGGGCCCCAGGGGCGCCCAGAGCCAGCGCCTCGGCCGGGGCCCAGTTGGTCCCCGGGCTCCCTCAGCCTGTGGCCACAGGCGAGCCAACCCCACGGCCCCCAGCGATGAGGGTGACGGCCCTGCCCTCCGGAGCCCTGCACACAGCGGGTGCTTGGCACCTGTCCTTTCTCCCTGCCTTGGCCTGAGGCACATCAACCCTCCTGTCCCCGTGGCAGGGTCCCCCCCACCCACAGAGCACTTAGTAAGCCCGCGCTTGCAGTCTGGGGATGGGGGAGGAGGACGTGGCTCTGGCAGGGAGAGCAGATTTAACCAAAGCTGCCTCTATTGAGCACCACCTGTATACTAGGTTCATCCGTGTCGTGGTGGTTACGTGTTGACTCTGGGCTCGTTCCCTAGTGTGGCCACTTGCCCACTGCACCAGCCCCGGCCACCGACTCGACCCCTCCCCGCCTCCGTGTCCTCGCCCATCGGATGGAGGTCTGAACACTAGGCTCCATCTGAGGCCAGACGCAGGGATTAAATGAAGTTGCAGAGTCCGCAGCTGAGAAAGTGCCGTCCTTGAGGGCCTGTTAGCCATCAACCGCCATCAGGAGGGCCAGGTGCTGCTGGCCTGGAGGGCTGCAGGCTGGGAAGCTTCTAATTCGAGATCACAGGGGTGGTGACCGGGTGCGGTGCCCGCACGACAGGCACTGGGTTCACGAGGCGGCCCCTGTATTGTTCCTGTGGTTTTGTGGCTGCCTGAATCTGCACCACCCCAGCCAAGCTCTGGCAAATCCACCCGAATCCCCGGTCCTCGCCTCCCCGCCGGGCTCTCGTCTTTGCCTTGTGCAGACCGATCCTGGCCAGCTTCACACGCCTGAGCCCATGGGAAACACCGGGGGCCGCATTTTCTGGGTCTTTCTGTTCCCAGCAATGAGCTCAGTCGACATCCCCTCCAACAAGCCTCGTTCACCCCCATCTCTGGGCACCAAAGGCCCCTCTGGGCTTTTTATAGGAACCGCTTCCCCGCCTTGGGCTCCTGGGAAATTCGGGAAATTCCTGGCCTCCTCCGACGCTCACCAGCATCCATTTCCTGGGGTTTGGCAACGATTTGTTCCTGGCACCGCGGCCGTGAACCGTAGCAGCTCCTCCCCTGGGGTGGTTGGAGAGAGGGCCGGCCCAGAGCTCCCGCTCTTGCTTGAATTTGCATGCTGCCACCAGGTGGCAGCAGAGTAAATCAATAAGGAAAGGACTGCCTTCCAACTCTGTGTCCCCTCAGCGGGTCGGCCCTCTCTGAGCCCTAATGGCCTCATCGCTACGACCAGTCTCCTGCTCCACAGCTGGCCGATGGCCTTCACCTCTTCCTGCCTCAGACCTCGCCTCCAGGCCCACCCTACTTCCTTTCCGCGGCCCCGCATGCCGCCCCCTCCCCGACCCGCTCTCCTCCTCTGCCCCCCTGCCTTGCTGCCTTCCAGCCGCACCGAACAGCCTGGCAACCCTCCCGAGAGTCCTGTTCGTGCGGGGCACTCAGCCCAGGCATCACCACCTCCTCCAGGAAGCTTCCCTAATAACCCCTGTGCCGTCCCCGCTTGGATCAAGAGCCCCCCAGGCCCCGGGCACTCCATGTTATCACGGCCTGGTCCTCAAGCAGTCCCCGAGCTGGGAGACGGATGCAGGGGTGGGCACAGTGTCACCGTCCCTGAGGGCCAGGGTGGGGCTCCTTGGACAGTTCTGGGAAATGCCTGGGGTGACTCCAGACAAGGAAACTGAGGCACAGAGATGGGCATCGACTTAACCAGGGTCGCCCGGGCAGGGCTGGATTAAAACCCCCATCTGTGTGCGTCCAGGCAGTGAGACCACTGTGACCTGGGCCCTCTACTGATCTCCAGGCCTCTCCCCAGCCCGAGTTTGGGGCTCAGACGAGCAGCCCTCGGCCCTCTCCCCACGTGGGAAGGACAGACAGGAACCCGGGGCTCCTGAGAGCCCCGTAGGGGTGGGCGGTGCAAAGGGCCGTCTGTGGGCTCAGGCGTGGAAGAAGTCCCTTTCTGAGGCCACCCTGTGTCCAAGCTCCCACCTCAGGGCTCGCTGGCCTCATGCTTGGGGCCCCCATGGGAGGGGGCGGCCCTCCCCCCTGCACTGCTTGGCACAGCCCCAGTTTAGCCCCTGTACGTATGGGAGGCGGGAGCAAAGAAGTTGGAGCGCTCCTGGGAAGTTCATTCCTGGACCACGGAGGGTAGCGGCTGCTGAGTCCCCCAGGCGGGGAGGGAACCGGTCGGTCAGTCACCCAGGCTGGGCGAGGTGGCCAGGATGTGACTACATCAGGGAAAGGGGGCCGGGGTGGTCTTGCGCCACTTAGGGGTGAAATGTGTTGAGTCTGGAATTTTCTTTAGGACACGTGGACAAGGAAAGAGATAGGGCCACGCCAGAGGGGAGCAGGTGTTTACTGGCCTCCTACTGTATACCTGGACCCCTGGATTCTGGGTGTGGCTGCCAGAAAACACTGGACTGGTCACCCACACCTGCCCCCGAGGTGGGAGAGCCCCCAGATCCACGAAGGCTGTGGGGGTGAGGCCGCTCCACACGTCAGCCCGCTGAAGCCCCCCGCCCCCCGCCCTTCCCCTGGGCCTCTCGTGAGTTCCTCCAGCCATGGGACCGAGGCCCCAGGTGCTGAGAGCCAGGTGGGCATGGCCACAGCAGATGCCGGAGCTGTGACACGCACCCGTTCCGTGGCCACAGTGCCTTTGGGCTCCTGTACAACCTGAGCAAGGTGCCAGAATCCCCCACCACGGCCAGGCGCCGGGTGCCATGGGCCCCCACGACCTGGGCATTGAGGGTGGCTGGAGGTCCAGCTGGGGCCGAGTGCTGGCAGGAAGTACCTCCTCCAGGGACCCTGCCACGTGGAGCCCCTCTTTGTAACATTTGTCACTGGCACACTAATTCACTTACAAAACCAACCGTATTCTTGGTCCTGTGCTGGCCCTGGGGTCCTGCCTCTACCCAGGCGCCTGATTTTCAGGGTGGCATGGCCGGGAGGAGGTGGAGGGAAGGTATAGTTGAAGGAAGTATGGCCTGATGGTCAACGTAACTCAGAGGAGGGCGGAGTCGCACCAAATAGAGTGAGGGTGACACCAAGACTTGGGTGAGGTCTCCGGGGGCGGCCTGGGCAGGGCTGGGAGGTGGGGCGGGGGGCGGGGTCCCATGTGCCCAAAGGGCAATTCTGGGCTCCCCTGGGTGGCTCTCTCCCCACCAAGTCTGCTGTATGCCAGGCTGTGTCCCCGCATCTGCACAGGGCTTTGTATACAGTAGGCGCTCCATAAATGTTTACTGCAGGATGAATGACAGATCCCACGGGCCTGCTGGCTCTGCCCACCCGCCTATAGGAGGGGAATGTCTTTGAGCTTCTGTTCTGGGTCCTGGACTGTAGTTGATTTCAAACAGGTGAGTGATGCTGACCTTGGCCGGATGGGCTGGGGGTCTGTAGGTGGAGGGCCCGGGCACCACACTCACCAGGATAGAGTTTCTGAGGGACCGGGTGCCCATCCCTTGCCCCCCCCCACTCACTGGCGCCCCCTGCCCTGTGAGACCCAAAGCACAGCCCCCTCGGTGACCCCCCACAGCCTCCGCAGGACGTCCTGACAGCCTGCTCTGCACCCTTGGCCCTGAGTTGCCAACAAGAGGGACGCTGGGGCCTGAGGTCAGGACACCTGTGAGCCCAGCCCTCCCGGGGCCTTGTCCCGATACCAGGGGGAGGAGCGGCTCGGGCTGCAGAGCAGGGGAAGTGCATCGCCCAGTTTGGAATGGGGTGACCCAGGGCAGGGCCGCCTGCACGCACTCATGGGTTCCCAGGCAGTGGGCAGTGGGCAGCACGGAGCTTGGGTGGATGCCTGCCAAGGAGGGCCGTGAGTGGGGCTCAGCTTTGTGCCCACCCATGGTCTCTGGGGGGTGGGGCGGGCAGAGCCACGGTGCGACCTTGACCCTGGCGCGTGGCCTCTCCGAGTCTGTGTCCCCATCTGCAAAATGGGTGTCCTGTGGCTTACAGCACAGGGGGCTGCGGTCTGCTGGTGGAAGGGGGCCGGGCCTGGCAGGCAGCCACTGCTGGGGCCAGAGAGCCCGGCAGCTGGGATCCTTGCTGTTTCAGAAGGTTCCCTGGGGACAGTGGCACCCGGTCTGGAAGGCCAGGGAGGTTTCTAAGAAGGATGGGGTTGAGGGGAAGCCGGTGAGGCGACCCATTTTGCAGATGAACAAACTGAGTCATGGAACATCTTCATCAGGATGAGGGCTCTGGAGGGCCTCCAGCTCCTGCCCCTCCTCTGGCACTTACATCACTCACCTGCCCCCGCGCGTCCCCCCCCCCCCCAGACCCACACACACTCACTGAGCACTTGCTGTGCCGGCCAAGGCTCAGGAGCTCATGGCTTGCATGTAACTTGCCCGTTTTACAGGTGGGGAAACAGTCGAATGGCCCAGAGACCCCCCATTCTCTCTTCTTCCCCTCCCCCTGGGGCACGCATCCCAAGGGGCAGACAGAGTCCTGGCTTGGTCCCGCCTCAGTGTCCCCATTTCACTGGCTGGCTTCAGTGGACACTCCCCCAGAATCAGCAGCGTCCAGACAGACAGATGGACGTGTGGCCCGACACACTGCCAGTGAGACGGGTGCGAGGGCAGAGCCGCCGAGTAGGTGGCTGTGGGCCGTGGTTGGGCAGGGGCTCCAGGGTCACCCCGCCTGCCACCCTTTCTGCCCCCTCCCCAGCTGGGGAGGCCGTTGGGGCGGTCCCACACCTGGGCTGCTGTCCTCACATCCTCCTTGCATCTTTGGGGCCACAGGGAGCCTGGGGTCAGAAGCACAGTCCGCGGAGCATGCAGGGGCTGGGCCCAGGGGTCCTGACTCCAAGAGGCATCTCTCAGACGCCCTGCACCCCTTCCCTCTCAGGGTCCCTGCGGCCCCAGCAAGGCAGAATGTGGCCTGCATGTCTAGGGACTGGGGTGGGCCCCACTCGGGTGGGTGCTGGGGGCCACAGAGCCCTGTGCCCTCCTGAGACCCACAGAAACATCTCTGCCACCTTACCCATTACAGATTCACTTTGCCTTCTCAGGCAGGGGCTCTTTCCTGGGGTGATTCTGCCCCAGGGGACCCCTGGGTAATGTCTGTGGTTATCACGGGGGTCGGGGGGACTCCTGGCATCGAGGGGGTGGGGTTCAGGGATTCTGTTCCACCCCCACAGCGTCCAGGACGCCCCCACAGAGAACACTCCAGGGGCTGCAGGGCCCAGAGGGAGAAGCCAGGAAAGAAGGAGATATTAGGGCTTATTTATAAATATTCATTATTATGAAAAGCACAAACGTACAGAAACAGAGAGAGAAGAGCTCACCAAACTTGGGGACCAAAAAAATGCTTTTTAACGTTTCATTCTGAAATGGTTTCAAGCTCACAGAAGTCCCCAGAATTCCCAGGTTTGCCACCCCCAGCTTCCCTGGAAACGCGGCCGGAGTGAAGGCTGGTTCCGATCGGCTCCTCGTGGATCTCCTGCAGCTCGGGCACCGTTCCCCGTCGGGTCCTGGTGTCTCCTCCGCGTGGGACGGCCCACAGCCTTTCCTGTCCCTTGTGATGCGTCAGGAGTCCCATGGGCGGGTGGCCGCGTCCTCCCGGGCACCACCTCCCCGCCCCGGGCGACCATCAACTTACTGCTGACGGTACTGACCTGGGGGCTTTCCCCTCGGAACGCATGCAGCCTGTTTCTGGAATGTTCGCCCCCGGGTCTGCTGCCCACAGCAAGCAGGGCTGGTTCCCCTCCTCCTGTCCTCCTGCAGATATTGGCTGAACCCTTACATCAGTCCAGCCACCTCGGGGCGCCCCCGTCACCAGTACGCGCCCCGTGTGCCCCCGGGGCCCGCCGGTGCCGGCTGCGGCGAGTGGCCTGGGTCCTCCACCCCCACCCGTGAAGTGGGCAGGGATGGGCTGGTTGTTTGGAAAGTGCTCCGCCCACGGGGAGGGTGAGGGAAGCGGGGGCGCTGCCTGTCACCGTCACCACCACCGACACCTGTCGCCATCACTGTCACCACCTGTCACCGTCACCACCACCCGTCACTGCCACTTATCACTATCATCACCACCCCCACCGTCCCCTCCCTTCCCGGCAGGTCACACGGCCCCTCCTCGTTCCCAGGCTCTTCTGGGAGTAGACTTGCACCTGCTGCCTGGGTTCAAATTCTGCTGGGCTTTGTGATTCTGGGCTGGAAATACCGCCTCTTGAGCCTCAGTTTCCCCACCTGCTAAGTGGGAACGATGAGAACAGCCCTCCCCCACAGGGCTTCAATTACCCAATACAAACAGGAGTGTAACAGGGATGAGGGACAAACACAACGTGTCCGCCGCGCACGCGCACGTCCCTCAGGTGCATCCACCGTGCACGCGCACGCGCACTGATGACCGCGTCCCCAAACACGCGCACGTCCCTCGGCTGCGAGCAGGAGCGAGGCGCCCACCCCCGCCGCCCCGCGGACGGACCCCGGACACGCGACGACGCTCAGGTAGGGAACCCGACACGAGAGGCCCCGCGGGGTGTGAGTCCGCGTGCGCGAAACGTCCAGAACGGGCTCACCCACGGACGGGAAGGGGGCTCGCGGGGGCAGGGGGCTGCGGGGGGTTTGCTGGGGGAGGTGATGGCTGATGGGGCTGGCGGAGGGGGCTGCTGGTGGAGATGGGGCTTCCTTTTGGCGGGGGTGGTGGAATGTTCTGGAATCAGAGGTGGTGGTTGCACAACTTTGTGAATGTACCATATGCCACGGAATCGTTAAATGGATCAGCTCTACGGAACGTGAAGTGCAATTAAATAAAACAAGAAAAGAAAAAAAAAAGAGACCTGCCGGAAAGCGGGCGGGCCCTGGCCCTCATGACCCCCTGCAAGTGCTCTGCTCTGGGTGTGCAGCACACGGAGACCTGGGGGGGCAGGCAGGCGACCGCAGGGCCAGGGGCTGCCTGGAGGCGGAGGCGTGGTGTGAGGCGGTGTGGAGCCCTGGGGGCTCCTCCAAGGGGTTGGGCTGGGCTGGGCGGGCGGAGGGGAAGTGGGGCCTGGAAGCTGCGGCCTCGGCCCCTCCGGCTCCAGCTGTGGGTGACGCAACAGGCAACGGCCGAGGGCTGGGCCGGGTGGCCGGTGGGGGCCGGCGGGACCCGAGAGAAAGCCCCGGCGTCCAGGGAAAGTGCGGGAGGCTCAGCCTGTAGTGTCTCTGTGTCCCTCTGTCTTCCCTCCTGAGTGTGTCCGTGTGGGGCCCCACCCCCTCAGCCTCAGTTCCCCTTCTGAACAATGAGCGGGCAGCGAATGACCTCTTTTGGGTCCAGGCGGGGCCCCTGAACCAATCTAGGTTCATGCACCCTGACATTCCTCTCTGGGCCTCAGCCTCTCCATCTGCCAAGTGGGTTAATGGCAACTCGACTAACCTTGGTGGCCAGTCTGGGTGAGCACTGGGGGCTTCTGGGGGTGCTGGGCGGCATTGGCACACCCGGGGTCAGGGCTGGGGGCCGGGAGACCGCTCCGGGCAGAGGGCTGGCCCCCGCGGGCCCCTCTCCTCACGATCAAGTGGGAGAATAAGCACGGAGTCCCCACGCAGCTGCTGGGAGAGGGCAGAGCCCCGGGGTTTGAGGCCCGTGTTTGCCTCGGACCCCAGGTGATCTCTGGTGACCTCAGGTCGGCAGCGCTGACAGTTGTCTGGACACAGCATCACCCAAATCCTGGCCCTGCCGGGTGCACGCCGGTGCGTTGCTGCTCTTTACTCTTCATTTTTAAATTTTACTTCCACCCTTGTAAGGTTCAACGGTCTAAAAAATGTGTAAACAGTCCCTGCTGGAAAGATGGGGGTCACTGTGCAATCCGCGCCCCTCTGCCCACCTCACCCCGCATGTTCGCGGGCTTCCTGGTTGGTGCTTCGAGCAGCCGGCGACGGGTGCGCCCCCGCCACACACACTGCTCTCCGCTGTCCCATGAAGACCCCTCAGGGCAGTGACCCGAGGACTCTGTACCTTCCACACGGCTGTGACTCCCCTGGTGGCCTCCTGCTGGGAAAATGGATTGTTTGCAGCGGGAAGATGCCTCGTCGCCCACCGAGGGGGACGCCCGCACTGTTCTCAGCAGCTTTGTGTCTGTGTTGTCCTCGTCAAAAGACAGGGTCTCCGGGGAGGTTGCTCAGTCTCTCGTGCAAACCAGTGAGGGTGAGGGTGTCCCCACATCGTCAAGAGACTTTTGTGTTTCTCTGCTCTGAACGGTCTGCTTACAGCCTCTACCTGTACGATCGGGCTGTTGTTATTGGCTTTAGGCACTCTTTATATATGAGCTTCACTGTCATATTTTATTATAGGTTATGAAGTATACATGTAGACATATAGCGATTTATAATAAATATGTATGATCTATTTCAGTAGAATTTTATTTAGCTTAAGAAACTATAATACATAGTATATAATTATTTTCACATTAGTATATTATTTTAATATGAGTAATATTTATACTTTAGGTCTTTCTACGTGGCGCACATTAGCCTTCTGTGACTCAAGTGGCAAAGAGTCTATCACCAGTTTCTCGTGTGTCTTTTGACCTTGCTGTACAATATATTCTGCGCACAAACGAGAGATGGTCCAGGGGAATCTGACTTGGGATCAAAGCTCACACTGGCTGTGTGTCTGCAGGCGAGTTACCCAACCTCTCTGAGCCGTGGTGGCCCCTCCCTCCGTCTGCTGGAGAGAACAGCCCCCGCCTCTCAGGACTGCGAGAGAATTCAGTGAACACAGGCCCCTCGGGGTGGAGACCGCACTGCCAGTTAGCACCCATGAACTCCTGCTGCCAGCCCCGCCTGCCCAGCAAAGCAGAAATCGGTGTCGAGAAGAGGATGGGCATCGCTTCTTAATGTTCATTAGTTATTTTTTGAGAGAGAGCGAGAGAGAGCATGAGCAGGGGAGGGACAGAGAGAGGGACACAGAGTCGGAAGCAGGCTCCAGGCTCCGAGCTGTCGGCACAGACCCCGACGCGGGGCTCAAACCCACAGACTGTGAGATCCTGACCTGAGCCGCGACGCTTAACTGACCGAGCCCCCAGGCGCCTCGGGAATCACTTATTAGGGTCACAGCCACGGGGTCAAGGGCAGGGAGGCCCAGTGGTGTGCTGGGCACACGAAGGGCCAAGGATATAGGCACAGTGTGGGAGGTGGGGCCAGTGATGGTCAGCTGGGCCCCAGAGGCGGTCACAGCACCCCCAGGCTTGTCGGCTGTGATGGGGGCTGAGAACAGAATCTAGCCTGGGAAGAGACCACTCCATCGAAGACATCAGGGCTCCTGCCACGAGGCCCCAGGGAGAAAGAGGCCGTGCCATGTGCCAGGCCGTTCCAGACAAGATCCCCACGCCCCATCTCCCTGGACGGGTAGCAGGAGACTCAGGCCAGCCCCCTGGCTCCACCTCAGAACTACCCACCTGGCAGCTGCTCTGACAACCTGAGCCTTTCTCCTGCAACCCACCAATCTTGTTCCAACCCCAGGGCCTTTGCACATGCTGTTCCAGCTCCGCCTGCTTCTCCCCACTCTTTTCCTAATGAACTCCTCCTACTTGACGTTCGGGTCCCAGATGCCTCCAGGAATTTCCTGATGCTCGTGGGCCGGGTCAGGAGGCATGCCCCCAAAGAGAATCACGACGTCCTGTGCACATCTCTATGTTTTTTTATTACTTTTTGTTTGGCACCCAGGTGGGCACAAACCCACAACCCCTGGCACACCCCTATCTTCACACACGTCTGGCCCCCCAGCCCACAGGGTCTGGGAGCACCACAGGGCAGGTCCTTCTCTGTCTTGTCCCTCATCGTCTCATCTCCAGCCCCACCCATGGGGCTTGGCCCGTGGTGTTTAATAAATGCTGTTTCCCACACTGTTAAGATGCTCAAATATTTGAGACATCCAATTCCAGTTCCGCACTCGGTCCTGGGGCCTCATCCTGGATGTACCCCGCCCTGCTGCCGGCTTCCCCCCAGGCGGTCTGCGGGGGCCTTCGTGAGGCCGACTGGACGCGAAGTCAGGAGAGTGGAGCTGCGGACCAGGGCCCGAAGGGGCCCAGCCGGGGCCAGTGCGGCCCCACAGCACACGTTTTGGTCTGTACAGTGATTCGGGTTCACATCCCCGCTCGCAGTAGTAGTAACCTGCCGCGAGATCCTGGCCAAGTCACTTCAGCTCTGCACCTCGGTCCCTCTGCCACAGAAAACGAAGAGTCAGTCGGTTCCAAACCCAGTGGGTCTGTGATGGTGGGAGAAAGCAGGGTGCTTTCTCCAGGAAGCGGGTGACCCGGGAAGAGGGTGGACGGACGTCCCAGAGACCACTTCCCCATCTGGGCGAAGGGGGCGCTGCGAGCGAGGGGAGCCGGTGCCCCGCGGGGTCAGCAGACCCTGAACAGGCTTGCTGGCATCTGAGTGAGACGGGTGTCTCCAAGGGCCATCAGGTCTTATCTTCTGGGCAAGCCCGGCCTTCAGTCCTCGAGGCCGGTCGTCTGCGAATCTCAAGGGAAAGGGGTTAGTTCTGCCACAGACCTAGGGCTTCGGGCGGCAAGCGGGATGCACACGCTGGGAGCAAGTCCACCCGTGGGGCGCTGACGGATCCACGAGGGTGGTCCTGAGGGTAAACCAAGGCACGGAAGGCACCGGGCTTGCCCGGGAAACACAGATAAAAGTGGAATACCCTTCCTGCATAACAAGTGGCAGAAAATGCCAGTGTCAGGAAAGATGTGGGGACATGGGCAATGCTCAGTTCTGCGGGAGGGGAGGGCAGGTTGGCCCGGCTGCTGTGACCGCCCCGGAGAGGCTTCTGCAGAGAAACACGCACAAGACAGCTCGTCGTGTCAAAACGTCTGGAAACGTGTCTGCCGGCAGAAGGGCTGGATAACTGGGCCGTGTGACCAGGCCCCGGACCGTGGGCCCCACACAGGGGCGCCTGTCCCTCTTAGCCCTGTCCCCCAGGCCCCTCCCCCAGGCACTGATCCCCCCTCCCCCTGCACCTCCCCATGGCGCCCCCAGCATGGGTCCCTGGCCCCCCCCCCACTGACCCCTCTCCCCCCTCCACCCCCCTCCCCCGCCCTGCCCTGCCTCCCCTCTTCACTGCCCTTCCCACCTCTGCCTGGGGACCACCGCCACACCTCGTGGCCCCCCCAGCAGCAGGGCCAGGACCTGAAGGCTTCGGGGCAAAGTGGAGACACCAGGCTGGGGGCCTCGACCTCAGCCCCCACCCTGGGAAGGGGCTTGCAGGGCAGGCAGGAAAACCGGCCCCAGGGGGACACCCGCTTGCCCTCCAGGTCGCAGGCAGCACAGGGTGGGCTGGGGGTGGCTGGGGAGGGCAGCGGGACCCAGGCACCCCCCCCCCCCTGCAGGGGGCCAGCCCCTCCCAGCAGGAAACAGGAAGTTGCCCAAGGCCTCCACCACCAACCGCTCCCAGGGCCTGCCTGGACTCTGGCAACGGCCCCGTTCTGTGCCTCAGTTTCCCCCTCCGTAAAGCGAGCCACAGCTCCAGGTTTGGGTGAGGGTGATGTTAACTAACCGTTGCTGAGACCCAGCGCGTGGCACGCCTGAAGCAGACACCCAGCATGGTAACAAAATGGCGAACGCCACTCGCGACGCGGGCTTGGGCCTCAGTTTCCCCAGCCTGAGTGCTGGAGAACCCAACGGGCCCGCTGGGCCTGTGCAGGCAGCAGACCGGGGACTGGGTCCTGCTGGCTTCGGGGAGTATGTTTCAATACTTCTGCTTTCCCAAGAGTCCCACTGGGATCTCATTCATACGTCATTCAGCTCCCCCATTTAAAGCACACACTTCAACGGCTTTTAGGGTCTTCACAGAGGCGTGCACCCCCGCCCCCCACGATTAAGGGTGAAACAACCCATCATCCCAAAAAGAACACCCCCCACCCCTGCCGACCACTAGTGATCACTCCCCAGCCCCCAGCCCCACGAGCCTCTTCCCGTCTGTGGATGAGCCCCTTCCGGATGTTTCACACACGGGGGATCACACGCTGTGTGATCAGCTTTTCGTGACCAGCTTTTCACTTTTTAACCTGTGAGAACTTGGGTGGGTCGCTCACCTGCCCGCAGTCCGGGCATCTGTCAAGTGTGTGGGAGTGGCCGTGGGGCCGCCGAGCTGGGTGGTGCTGGAGAAGTGGCCTCGCCGTCCCATCTTTGGAGCAGGGCCTTCCGAGCTGTGACACCCCGGACGGGGGCAAGAGAGAGGGACCACGGACAGGGAAGGACGAGGCTGGGTTGCAGAATGCACACAGAAGTCTTACGAGTCAACAGAAAAACAGCCCAGTTTGGAAACAGGCAAAGAAGCTGAACAGATACTTCCCCTAGAAAGTAACCAAAGGCCAAGAAGCCATGAAAAGACGCACAAAGTTATCAGTCATTAGGGAAACGCAAACCAAAGCCACAATGAGACACCACTGCATACCCACCAGGACAGCTCGACTGAAGGACAGAAAATACCAAGTGTCATCCAGGATGTGGGCAAATCGGGACCACTGAGATGGGGCAGCCGCTGCGGACAACAGTCTGGTGGTGGTTCCTCAGAAAGTTCCACGCAGCAACCATTTCTAGGCGCGTGTCCGAAAGAGCCGGGTGGGGGGGGCAACGGGGGGCCCCCGATAAGCACGCACGACGTTCACAGCAGCCTGATGCACAGCAACCGAGACGCAAACGTCCATCGACGTGTGAACGTATACCCAGCACACGTCTTCTGCGTACGCGCGCACGTCCACAGAAGACCGGGTCCACCGCGCACGCGCACGCCCCTCAGGTGCGTCCACCACGCAGGCGCACGTCCACGGACGACCGTGTCCCCCGCACACGCGCACATCCCTCGGCCGCGAGCAGGAGCGAGGCGCCCACACCTGCTGCCCCGCGGACGGACCCTGAACACGTGACGCTCAGGGAGGGAACCAGACACGAGAGGCCACGCGGGGTGTGAGTCCACGTGTGTGAACGTCCAGAATAGGCCCATCCACGGACGGGGAGGGGGCTTGCGGGGGCTGGGGGGCGGGGGTGATGGCTGATGAGGCCGGGGTTACTTTCTGGTGTGATGGAATGTTCTGGAATGAGACAAGGGTGGTGGTTGCACATCTCCGTGAAGATGCTAACAATACCGTTGCATGCTACAGTGTAAGGCAGCTAACTTTGTTAATCAAATGCCAGCCCAACTTTTTAAAAGTGGCATTTGTTTCCAAGGTGAGACTCGGAGTTTGACAAGGGTGGTGGCCACCCGCGCCTCGGTGTTGCCACTTTGTGTCTGGGGCTGTGGAAGGCTCTTCCAGGCTGGTTTTGCTCCCAAAGGCAGATGTGGGGTGGTTTGGGGCTTGGGAGTCAGGGTAGGATGTTGGGGTCCTGGGGGCTTAGGCCCCGCCTTGGTCCTCACCAAGCGACACGGCGCAGCTGCCTAAGTGTCCCCTGCACGTCCCTCAGGCCTGCTTCCCGCTCCCCCGCTCCCGCCTGCCCACCTGGGTGGCCAGAGCACAGCGGGAGACAGGACTGGCTCCGGAGACCACACCATCCCTTCCCTTGGGTGACCTCAGTGTTCCCTCTCAGCAGACCTGCTGCCTCATCTATGCAACAGGGACATGAACAGGCAGCCCCCCGCCGCCCAAGAGCTTAACGTGGGCAAGTTTCTGAGCAGCATCTGGTGCGCTCAGCCCCTCTTTCTCCCTCTAAACTCTCCCATGGCTCCCTCGTGTCCCAGACTCAAGTCCAGACTCTGCAGCTGGGCAGTGTGCCACCACAGCCGAGCCTTGCCCCATCACCACCGGGGGCTCCGATGGGACAAGGACCCCCCACCCCTGATCCTTAGATTCCCTGACACCCTCTCCCAGACCCCCGAGACATCAGGAGGGTCCCCCGAGACAACGCTTCCCGCTTCTGCCCCCAGAAAGCACCCAGGAGCGATTGCCCCATTTTCTCCTTCTCTTGCTGTTTGTGGACAACCGTCAACACCAGGACTCCCAACCGCTGCCCTGGCCCCGCCCCTGGAGAGCAAACTGAGGCCCACCTCGAGGTCCTGGGAAGGGGGAACAGCCAGCGGGCTCAGGTCAGAGGAAGCGGAGGCCCCAGTGGGGTCCGAACCTTCTGGGTCCCACTCTTCACCACACATAGAATCGTCTTTCAAAACCCATGGAGCTCTTTCTTTCTCAATGTACGTATTGTAAGTAATCTCTACACCCAACATGGGGCACGAGGGGCACGAACTCACGACCCCCCCCCCCCCCCCGCGTCAAGTGGGATACATGCTCTTCTGAGCCAGCCTGGCGCCCTGGAACTGTCGCTTGCAAAACAAGAAGGGTCAAGGCGACAAACTGTAGGTGCTCAATTAATGCAGCCTCACCCCTACTCTAATGAGACGCTTACTTCAGGATTGACAGGGTCTGCCCCGCTTCCCAGTGGCTCCCCGCTGACTGTTCAGGGTCAAGTACACAGTGGGTGCTCAGGAGATGGTGAATACACCAGCCAAATACAATCCTGTCGTTTGGGGCTGGCGACCTTGGACGGTGAACGAAGTTCCCAGGGCCTCAGTTTCCCCATTCATAACACCAAGGCTCAGCCAGTCCCTAGCCTACGTGGTTGTGTGTGTTACGGAGGAAACACCTGTCTACGGCGTCGTCGATGCGCGGCCGGCCGTACCCGCCACCCCCGCGCCCCGGGGCATCCCGCCGCGCGCCCTGGGAGCCTGGCGAGGGGCCTGGAGGCCCGCAGAGCGGACCCGGCGGGGGCGCCCGGGCCGAGGGTGAGGGGGCCGAGGGCGGAGGGGAGGGGGGCGGGGACGGTAGGGAAAGCACCCCACCCCCCACCCCGGGCTCTCTTGTCTCCGGACTGCGCCGGCGCTCGGCGCCCTCGCCATGGAAACGCGCGCCGGGGAGCGGCGGGCCCCGGGAAGGGGACGACACGGGGGGAGACCCGGGGAGACACGAGGATAGCCGGGGCCCCAGGGGTCCGGACGCCCAGCCCCCGCCCCCGCCGTCCACGGGGCTCCCGAGGTCGAGCCGGGAGGGGAGGGGGGCGGCGCAGACTCCGGTCCCAGCCCGCCCCTACGGGCGCCCGAGACCCCCCGACTCCCCGGGGCCGAGGGAGCGGGAGCCCCGCGCGCGGCGAGCGCACGCCGGGGGACCGGCCCGGCGAGGAACGCGCGCGGCGCCCCGGACGCGCCGAGACAAAGAGCCCCCGCCCCTCGCGCCGCACGCAGGCCGTGGCGGGCGCGGGGTCTCGGGCCGGGCGGGGCCCCCTCCCCTCCCTGCGCTCCCGCTCGCCGCTCCCCCCGCCCCCGCGGGGGAGGGGCCGCGCTTTGTGCTCGCCGCGCCGCAGCCCCCGCCCCGCGCGCCCGCCGGCTCCGCCCTCCGAGCGCCCGCGCGCCAGGTGAGGGGCCTGCGGGCCGAAGGCCGGGGGCCGCACCCCTCTTCCGGCCGCCGGGACCCTCCCTTCCCTCCCCCGCCCCCCGCCGCGGGCCCCCCCACCGTCCAGACGCCGGGGAACGGCCCCCGTCCGGGGCCTCCTAAACCAGGCCGGCCCCGCCCTCTGCCGGGCCCCTCCCGACCCCCGATCTGGGGTGTAGGGGTGCCGGGCAGCTGGGCTGTTGGGCAGGGCCGCAGTGCGCGGAGGGGAGGCCGCGGGGACAGCCCTCTCCCCCAGCCTCAGTTTCCCTGGGCGGTACGGCGCATCTTTGCCCGCCCCTCCCCCGCAGGCGCTGGGCACCGGGTCCCCCCAGGGCTCAGACTGCGCCTCCCCTCCTCCAGCGCGTCTTTGTCCCCTCCAACCACGGCCTGTGGAGCCCGCGGCACCATGATCGCGACCAAGGAGAAGAATAAAACCCCAAAGGACAGCATGACGCTTCTGCCCTGCTTCTACTTCGTGGAGGTGAGGGGGGGGTGGGGTGGGGGGTCCGCACTGATGGGGGCGGGGCAGAGGCCTCTGTGGCACACGCCATCGGGGACCACCACCCTGAAGGACACGGGTGGGTGCAGCGAGGGTGCCTGGTGAGGGGGGCTGGGGGGACTCGGGTTTTGCAGGATGAGTAGGAGTTCCAGAGGCACACCCAAAGCAGCAGCCGGGGCAAATGCTGGGGTGTGGGACCTCCAGACCGAGGTAGGGGTCAGTGGCTCACCTGGAGGAGCTGGAGCAAGGCGCCGGGGTGGGGGGCATCCATGAAGGGGCTGGGGGGATGCCGGCTCTTCATGCAGCACGTGGGCTTTGCAGCCTGAGGGTGCAAGTTCAAATCCCTCCCCTGTTAAGGGGCCGGTGCCCTTCCCATAAGCGCGCTCACAGAACAGGCCTGGCACGCAGTGAGGGCTCTGTGAATGTTCAGAAAAATGAAATGTCATAAACGCAGCCACCCGGCACATACTAAGCGCTGATGATGGCACAGGGTGACATTCACCCATCCTGGGACAGCTCCTTCAGCACCTACTAGCACGTTCCTGTGGCCATAGTCTTGCCCGCTTGACCTGCCAGGAAAACCCAGTCTGTTGAGCGGTCCGGGCAGGGCGCGGGTGGAGGAGTGGGGTCCCCAGTCCCGAGCAGACAGCCCCCCACGCAAGTCGCAAAGCCAGTGGCTCACCCCCGGCCAGTGGGTCCCTGCGCACAGGCAGAAAAGCTGTTTGTCAGATTTGTATTTAAGTCCCCGTTATAGTAGCGTCTACCTTCTCAGGGTGTCAGCGTCCTTGCAAAAAAGCAGCTCCCTCCCTGCGTCCTCCTCAACCCCCTCGGTCACCTGGGTCCTTCCAAAAAGTGTCCCACACCCACTCAAGTCTGTTGCATCTGTATCCCCTCCCCTTTTAAGACCGGTTTCTGCTCTTGGCTTTTTTCTGGTGGAAATCTTTGCTCACGGCTGACTCCGTCCCTTTTCACTGCCGTGTAGTACTCGAGCCCCGAGTCACCGTCCCCACGGAGCTGGGCCTTCAGGGGCTGCCTGGCCTTTGCTCGTGTCACGCACGTCCCCGTAAGGAAAGCCCTTTGGTCTGTCTCACGTCCAACCAAGAGTGAGCTTATCTGCAGATAACATCCCTGGGGAGCACGCTTGGTGGCTCAGGAAGCGCCCCAAATTCCCCCCCCCCCCCCCCGCCACCTTCGAGGCCACGGTGTTTTCCTTACCGTCTGCGCCAGCGCTGTGTTAGCGGTGTTTGGAGCCTGGCCGGCCCGTGGGACGCAGAGCCGTGTGTGTGCCTGCTCTCATCCGCCTTTGCCTTATCGTGAGTCTTAAGCGTGTTTACGCACACGCACACACATGTTAAGTCCGTGGGCAGGACGCGCTCGTGGATCGTTTTCCTCTGGGCCTCATATGCTGTCAGTGTTCCCGTGCCTGGGTGAGGGTCTGTCTCCAGATGCAAGGACAAGTGGGGTGGCACACAGAGACCCCCCTGGGGCTGGTTCCGCCTCCGGCGTGGCCCAGCGGGGAGGAGATGGGGCCGAGGGCCGAATTGGGGAGCCAGGCCGGCGTCACAGCCGTGGCCACGCCGCTTGGGAGCTCGGAGTGCCACGGGGGCATCGTCAGAATCACAGTTTGAAGGACCCTCTTGCCGAAGGAGTTGATTTGATGTGCCCGGGCCCCACGCAAACCCCTGCCCGCAGCCCGGAGTGCCCTGCCCACCGCGGCCCAGTTGCGCTAACGGCCACGGGGAGGGAATCACGAGCTAGTGTTGACTAAAGGCTGGTACTGTCCGTGTACTTACTCACCCGGTCCTACATCGAACCTGGAAGGTGGTGACCCTGTCATTCCGTTACCAGCTGGGGAAACTGAGGCACAGGGAAGCAGTGGAGCCAGGATTCAAGCCTGGGCAGGTGGCTGTGAACCCCTCCACTCAGCTGCCTTGGGGCACATTCCTGCATGCAGCAGGCACTCAGTAAGTGCTCTCTGGACTAGAGCCCAGCTCCCGCGGACCCAGCTTCGGCAGTTTCCCTCTGGGGACCCCCCGGCCAGGGCTGGACAGAGGCCGAGGTGCCGTCCAAGGCAGGAGTTAACGCGGAGGCCTCTTGTGGGCCCCACCCGTCTGTTTCCTCGTCCATCAAATGGAGACCGGCATCTCCTGAGGCAGCCAGGCCCCCCCCCCCCCCCCAGGCGCCTGCCCCAGCCTGGACCCTGCGGGTGTTTGGGTTTGAGACCCTTGGAGCGGAGGAGGGAAGGTGCAGGTCACTGGGAGTCGGCTCCGCCCAGATCTGAGCCCAGTAGCTGCTCGTGGCCCCAGTGAGCCGGAGGCAGGCTGTGATGGGTACCCGGACGGTGTGCGGGGCGGGCAGGTGGCTGGACGGCCCGGCGGACGGACGGACGGACGGCAGCGTGGGTGGCGGACGGGACCGAGCTCATGTGGTGAGCCGGGCTGTGGTGATGCCGGCCTCCGTGCCCCGCAGCTCCCCATCGTGGCGTCCTCCGTCGTGTCCCTGTACTTCCTGGAGCTGACCGACCTCTTCAAGCCGGCCAAGGTGGGATTCCAGTGCTACGACCGGACGCTCTCCATGCCCTACGTGGAGACCAACGAGGAGCTCATCCCCCTGCTCATGCTCCTCAGCTTGGCCTTCGCTGCCCCTGCGGCCTCGGTGAGTCCCCGGCGCCCGGCGCGGGCCGGCCTGCGGGCACCGCCCTGCGGGGCGCCGGGCTGAGCGCCTGCCTCCCTGTCGGGCAGATCATGGTCGGCGAGGGCATGCTGTACTGCGTGCAGTCCCGGCTGTGGGGCCGCGGCGGGGGCCCGGGCGGCGCCGAGGGCAGCATCAACGCTGGCGGCTGCAACTTCAACTCCTTCCTGCGGCGCACCGTGCGCTTTGTGGGTGAGTAGAGGCCCGCGGTCTGCACGTGGTGGCCGGGGGGGGGGGGGGGGACCCGGGGCCCCCACCAGCTCCCGGCCCTGACCCCGCCGCCCCGCAGGCGTCCACGTGTTCGGCCTGTGTGCCACGGCCCTGGTGACCGACGTCATCCAGCTGGCCACGGGCTACCACGCGCCCTTCTTCCTGACGGTCTGCAAGCCCAACTACACGCTGCTGGGCACGTCGTGTGAGGCCAACCCTTACGTCACCCAGGACATCTGCTCCGGCCGCGATGCGCACGCCATCCTGTCTGCGCGGTGAGCTGCCCCCCCCCCCCCCCGCCCTCCCCGGCAGATGGCGGGGTCCCGAGGTGCGTGGGGCCGGGCCGGGCCGGCGGGGCTCACCTGTGGCCTCTTGCAGGAAGACCTTCCCGTCGCAGCACGCCACGCTGTCCGCCTTCGCTGCGGTCTATGTGTCGGTGAGTCCTGGCCCGCCCCGAGCCCGCCGCCTGCGGGGAGCCGCCGCTCGGCTCTGACCCGCCCCCCCCCCCCCCCCCCAGATGTACTTCAACTCCGTCATCTCGGACACCACCAAGCTGCTCAAGCCCATCCTGGTGTTCGGCTTTGCCATCGCAGCGGGTGTCTGCGGCCTCACCCAGATCACGCAGTACCGCAGCCACCCGGTGGACGTGTACGCGGGCTTCCTCATCGGCGCTGGCATCGCGGCCTACCTGGTGAGGGGGCGGGGGAGGCCCCCGGGGTGGGGGCAGCTCTGAGGGAGCGGGGTTGCCCCCATGGGGAGGTTCTGGGGGGGGGCAGGGGGTGGCGATAGGGGGAAGAGGTGTGAAGGGGGAGGCTGGACGGGGGTGGGGGTGGGGTGCAGTGAGGAGGTCTCGCAGGGAAGGCCGGCCCCGGGCGAGGTTGGGGGTGGGGGGCTCCGAAGGGGGAGACCTGGCCCTGCCCTGGGGACTCTGATGAGTCTCCTCCCTCGGAACGCCGGAGTCAGAATCTCAGGGGCTCAGACCTGCCGAGTGGGCAGAGCGGGAGCGGCCTGACCGGAATCTGCCCCTGCGGGAAGGGAGCGGGACTCCCCGCTCTGACCGCACGGGGAGGCCAGGCTTCCCGCTCGGACCACCTCGCAAGCCTGCTGCCCGGGGAGAACCCTGGTCTTCAGCCCTCGCCTCACCCTCAGGCCTGCCACGCGGTCGGCAACTTCCAGGCCCCGACGGCAGAGAAGCCGATGGCGCTGGCCCCCGCCAAGGATGCGCTGCGGGCCCTGACCCAGCGGGGCCACGACTCGGTGTACCAGCAGAACAAGTCCGTGAGCACCGACGAGCTGGGGCCGCCAGGGCGGCTGGACGGCATGCCCCGGCCCGTAGCCCGAGAGAAGGCCTCGCTGGGCAGCCTGAAGCGGGCCAGCGTGGACGTGGACCTGCTGGCCCCACGCAGCCCCATGGGCAAGGAGAACATGGTCACCTTCAGCCACACGCTGCCCCGCGTCAGCACGCCCTCGCTCGACGACCCTGCTCGCCGCCACATGACCATCCACGTGCCACTCGACGCTT